>NW_005842192.1:1907607-1971482 GCF_000455745.1 Alligator sinensis
TAGATGACTTGACTATGGTTATGCAGTGCATTGGTGGCAGAGGTGTAGGACTTTGACTCGGCAGTCTGGAGTCCCGGGTCACAAGACCAGCCTTTCCTCCTCTGAAACAGAGGGACACGGAGAAATGGGATTTGGGGGGCGATGGGGTTATCTATGGTGAAAGCCAACTAGTCAGCAGGGTAAAAACATCCTGGGAGTAGTCTTGAGTCTGGCAGAGGGTGCATTGACTTGCTGCATCTCCTGAGACATGCTGGTCCCTCATCCTGCATCACACAGCTGGCGCTGTGCTGTTCCCGCCGCGTGGGAGGGTGCACAGCAGCTGTGGTCTTCTGCCCCATCTCCGATGGACCTCCTGCTAACGAGGGTCCTGCCTCCCAACTTCCTCCAAGGGAAGGTGGATGCTCCTGAAGTGCCACAAACCTGAGCAAAGGCTGGCAATAATGGGCCCAAATCCCAGGTGGTGCAAACTGACCTAGCTCTAGTGAGGACAAGGAGGCTGGCACCTCCGTGGGTATAGACTGGCATAGTGCCATCCACATCAAGGCAGTGCTGATCTTCAGGGGCTACCAAGAAGTTTTCTCTACTGAAGCATTGACACTTGAGCGTGTATCTCTGCTGAAGTCAACGGGGCCTGGTGCGGAGTTGCTGTTGCCCTGCAATAGTTAACAGAGCTGTGCTGCTTTAGGACCAGCAAAGAGAACAGGGTCATCCTTGATATCAGGAGACCCCGAAGGGACAAACCACCAACGCTTCCCCATCCGGTTCTAGCACAGCCCTCGCCTCATAGCCTCGGGGCCGTTGCCTCCTCGCTGATCTGGCCCAGCTGTTCCTCCCGTTCCCTTCCCCGGGGTGATTGTCCCCTGTAGTGCGTGTCCAGACACTTATTTACTCTTTGCTGCCTCTAGCGCTCACCTCTGAGGCCCTTTCTTCCCCGCCTCTCAAGCCCAACCATCTGCCCCGTGTGTTGACAGCCCTGCATTCAGGCATGGCATCAGCTCTTCAGGTTGACTAGCTTTCAGCTGGAATAACTGCTGCCTCAGTGAACCCATGCTATTCTTTGGCAGCTGGATTCGCTGGGTGATGCAAAGAAAACCTCTGGTGTTAAACACGTCTATCCATCACACACCTCAGCCCACGCTTTCCTGGAGCTGGTCCTCTAGTGACCATTGTTGCTGAAGTGCTGCTTAATACACTCATTTACTTGTGCTATGTGCTGCATGGCATTACACAGTATTTTTTTTGTAGGAAAAATAGCCCCACCGCATTATGGGAAAAAATGCATGGATTTTATTTATTATGGAAGAGGCTCAAGACATACTTGGTGACTTTACTGTATAGAAAATATGAGCAAAAGTGCCCCAGTGTGATTCAGGTGGAGAATTGCCCGATAGATAGATAGATAGATAGATAGATAGATAGATAGATAGATAGATAGATAGATCTGTCTGGTAGGTATGAGAGGGAGGGAGAGAGAGATTTAGCATAATAGGAACAGGACAGAAAGATAGATACATAGATGAGTCTAGCAGGAATAGGAATGGCTGTTTAGATTGATTAAGCTCATATACTCTCTGAAACTATGAATGTCATCTCTATTACAGCTTCTCAAACATTCCCATTAGCTTTATAAGCTGATAAAAATGCAGCATGACCTAAGACTAGACACTGCAGCCACAAACGTCCATCTTTGGCTTTCCTTTTCCTTTGGGTGTTCCCAAATAGTTGCTGAATAATAGCTTTACTGAGTCATAGACAGTAAGCAAGGTTTGCATCCTGCAAAGTAAGATGGGGGGGACTTGGGATGCTGTTGGCTACCCCTGGGTAACTGCCTATGTAAATCTAGGGACCTGATTTTGGGGAATTGTTAATGTACCTCAACAGGCTTGAGGAGGAGATAAGAGTGACCACCTTGCCCCATTGCTTTTCTGCTAGTAAAAGCACTATCCCACAGTCAGATGCTGGGGTTTTAGGCCTTCTTCATCCTGGGCAGGGTCAAAAATACAGCTCCCAGTTCCCAGAAGAGTGTCCTAGCTACCAGCCTATGTGCTGGATGGAGATCTGCCTCTCCCTTGCTGGTGAAGCTGGCCCTCTTAGTAGCCAAGATGTAAGATTTATGGAGCCAGAAGGACAGCCAGGCAGAAGGAGTGTGAGTTCAGCTAGTGGAAAGGAAAATGCATTCATCCTTGCATTTGAAGAGCCTTAGCAATGCCAGGTTGTATGCATAGGGAGATATGATCAGACCCATGAGATGGGAAGGGGGAGTTGGCTGGGCTTCTCCTAACCCACTTTCAGCCTGCTTCTCTGGGCCATGCAGAGAGGCAGGATGTATGTCGGTAATAATGGCCTGGGGCCCAGGAGTTCTGGCCTGAAATAAAAGATTAATCCTTGCCCCCAGTTGCATGAATGGAGTCGGGGCTTCAAAACCAGTAGCTGGGTCCACAGGGCTCAGAGCCACTGAATCCAGGCGTCCTGGAGAGAGACCAAGGTGCTCAGTCTCAGTAGGGAAGTAGGGTGGGGTGAGCAAAGCACCATTTTTCTGGCACTTGACATCCCACCCGCCTCCGCTTTTTGGTGCTTGGCAGCATCTCTGCCCATGGCACCCACAGTGCTAGTTATGCCTCTGTTCAAGCTCATTCCTGTCTTTCAGGAAGTCTCTACAAGAGTCAGGTAGGATCAACCGGCCTCTGACACCTGGAAAGCACCATGAAGGCGTGATGGTGTGTGCTGCACCGTTCCCAGCCGAGCTGCCAAACGTTAAGCCAACACATCTATCACGAGCTGGACAAGTGTGGCCTGGGTGTCCCCGGTGCAGAAAACTCCAATGACTCTCCCCTTTTTTGCAGGCCCACAATGTCATGAGTGTCCCAGTGTGAGCCAGTATGGTCTGAAATGATCTAAAATAACCCACGTTGTTATGACACAGCCATAGAAATCACAGATATATATTTTTAAATGATGCATTTTAAGTTCTGGTTTATTTTCTCTTGGGGTTTCTGGAGCTCACAAGAGACAATTGGGTCATCTTTTCAAGCATTTCTGTACCCTCCAGAGGAGGGAGAATTTATTTAATTTTCTTTAAGTCATTTATTAATTGCTAAGATTCTTGGGAGAGAATGTGACTCCATAAGTTTTCAGGGGGGGAGGAAGAAAACACGGACTATTGTGAGACCTGTGCTAACTCTACTGGCCCCATATATCGGTGATGCCACGTGAAGAAATTGTACAAAAATAGCTTTAAGATCTGCTTAGGTCCCTTCTGACCCTATGTCTATTAATATATGACATTAGGAGTCAGATTCATCCGCATGGACCAAAAAAGGTGCTGGTTACATCTTTCTCCAGCACCTTGCCTTTGCCTCCTGGGTAGAGAGGATAACATGTCCGTGGCTTCCACTGCTCCGGGATTTGGCAATGCTTGTCCCCAAAAGAGATCTCCGGGAATTGGAGACGGCTCATACAAACCCACACTAGGATAATGTGATTTTCTGTCTTCTTCCAGGAACTGGTCCTGAGGGGAGTTGTATGAGACAGCTGGAGCTAAAAGGTAAGGCATGTAGGGTCAGATTTTTAAGGGCAACCAGGCATTGGATTCACATGGGAGTCATGGGGAATAAGGCAGCAAAACACCCTATCCTTTAATCCGAACAGTAAGAACGTGCACAGTTAGGTGCGAAGCACTGGGTTCAAATTGTGATGGGGTAAAACCCTGCTGGCCCACCAAACAGATCCTCACCAAGCACCTACTTTCCCTTCACGCTACTATCCCAGATCTTCCAGCGCTGGGGATACTGAAGCGGTGACTGATCAACGCTGAATTCGGCCTGGAGTACCCCATCGTGGGAAAGCCCTCCCCCTTGATGAAAACGAAACCCATGGCGTCCCGTACAAGTTTTATAGGGGGCTGCTCAATCTGACTCTGAAGAAAGAATTAATAAGAAAACACGATCCTCTCTATGGACTTTGGGAATCATCCTACAGCATTTTATAGTAGGGCTATAATTTTCTAATAAATTCCAGAGGATGAGTTTAAAAAAAAAAATACATTGAAGTTATCATATCGTATTAAATTATATAGGACTTTACCATATGGGATGAAACTCTCTGGTTATTTAAAGCTGAACTCCATCGCCCTTACTCCAACTGAGCAGTGCTTTGGTCTGGGCATACCCCAGGGCTCGTTAAAGTCAACAGGAGCCTTGCAGTTGACTTCAGTGAGGTTTTGGATCAAGTTTGCTAAGAGGAGTCCCAGATTCTGGTATTTATTTTTTTGGTCTTGCAAATGTTTAAGGCAAATTCAATTTTCTGCCCTTAAACAGACAAATTCCTCTTTCCCATAGGGGAGGATCTTGCTAGTTGAATCTCCCAGTCTGCCGGAGAATGGCAAAAATGGCCGGATCGAGTAACAGATCATTACTTTTTAATTTTCTTTCGCTTAACGCTTTTTTATAGCAGGCTTCTCCAGCCTCGCTGAATTCCTAGTGACCAACGCAATGGTGCAACACATAAGGAGGAGAACTGTTCGCCTTAATAACATTAATCATGCTCTCTTATAGGTCCCCAATTGCTTTATCGAGGAGGGTGAAGGTCATTACCTGCATTTCAGGGACGGGTGGAAATCATTATGCCCAAGCGTAAGCAGCAACCCGTTGGCAGGATGGAGAGCTGAATCTAGGTCTTCTGAGCCCTGATCCGGAGACTCATTCCCACAGGACACAGTCCACCCCCTTCTAGTAGACAGCTAAACCTATCACAGGGCATTATCTGAAATGGAGACCCATGACTGGAAATGAAGGGCGTGGGAGACTCAATGTGGGCACAGGGGGACCTAATGAAGGGTGCACTAAAGTCAGGGGTGCACCAAAGTAGCTTTGCAACCAGCCACCCTGAGCCATCTTTGCAACCAGGGCTTTGCTGCCAGCCAGCCTGAGCCATCAGCACTGGTGAGATCTGGCATGGCTTACAGGCTGAGCTTTTTTTTGTTGTTGTTGGGTTTTTTTAATGTCTTCAAATGGTTATCCTTAATTATACACCCTTTCTTTCTTGTATAACATATTCCTCATTCTCTCATCCTGCAAGACCAGGCAATTGTTTGCCTGAGACTCCAATCTGACCACACACTTCAATCGAAAGTCTTGATCTTGCAAGCCTTTTAGCAAGCGGTAATGTGACACAGCGGAGCAATCCCTTTGACCTCGCAGTTTTCCGTGCTCGCAGGATCAGGCCCATCGCCGTAAACCGCTGAGATCAAATCTTACTGGGAAGCTGAAGGAAGACGAGCGGGGGGAAAAGAGCCAGGCGAGATGAAAGGATCATGCCGCGGTCTTCCCTGGCCTGCGTTACACAGGAGGCCTCATGAGAGGCTGCAAATGTCTCTTCTGGCTTTGCTAGTCTACAAAAATAAATGAAAGCAACCATAATATTTCAGGAAGCCTGAACAAAAGGAAAGGGAATGACATCAAAGGGTTTTTTTTTTCCCCCTTTTTTACCCCAAATTGATAATGAAAGAGCAGCAGCCCAGACACTCGCATTTGATTCATTGGAAACAGAAGCTGGGAGCAGGACTAATCAGATCCTGAAAAGCGACTCCAACCACTTCAGAGAGCTGCTTCAGATGGTCACGTTCTTCAAGCCGGAGACGCAGCTCTGTTTCTCATTCAGCAACTTGTGGCTTCAACAGATTTATGCTTCCTATTCTTTCCAAGGCTTTTATAGCATCTTTGATCTATCGTTATCCCAGGCTTTTTTGGAAGGGAGAAAGGCCACTCCAATATGTAGCATTATTCCTTAAGCCCTCTTCTCCCTCCCAGTCTAGTCAAATATAATATTCCCCACTGACTCCAGTAATCCATCAGGCTCCGAAACTTTCCATGCGATTAAGGGTTGAGGCAAGTACAGTGGATGGTCTCACTTCAGCCAGGTGCTCCTCTAATGGCTGCATCCTACAACACTCAAGATTAGACCAAGGACCACCTTATTTAAAAGCACATGAGGTTACATCTCAAGCAAGAGGCCACATCTTGGAAAGCAGAGGCTGCAATGCTTCAGGTGCTCTGCTTAGCACGAAAAGGGGAGCACCGCTTCCCTATGGTATTAGGTGCAATGCAAATGTAAATGAGATGGTGTGGAGTTGCTTGAATGTCAACCCCAATTTCATTGAATTCAAATCTTGATAGAAACAAATTGAAGTGGGGAAACTTGAAAAATGGGGCCTGATTCTAGGTAATATTTCCTCTGGGTGGGGAGTGGTATTTCAGCATGAAACTTGTCTATCAAGTAGCATTTTAGCTGCTTTGTGTATTTTAATATTGAGGTGTACGCTCAAAAGTAGAGCAGAAAAAGTCCTACAAGGATGTCCTCAAGGCCAACTGGACAAATGCAACTTCAACATCAACTCATGGGAGACTATTGCCCAGAACTGCCTCAAATGGAGGAAGAGTTTGCTGCAAGGATCTCAGTATTTTGAAATCTCTTGATGACAGCAGAAGATGAAAAAGTTTGTCACCGGCCAAATCAGGAATCCAGAGCCATCCACCCAGGGAAATAGTTGCCTGAGTTGTACTAGAGCCTGTTAATCCTGGATTGGCCTTGTCAGCTATCTTAGGGCCCACAGATAAAACTATTATGGAAGATAACCATCCTCAACTGCAAGGGATTGCTGATGATGTATTTTAACAACTTATCTCTGCTTCCTTCTTATGTCCACGAAAACTTCCCATTGTTCATAACCTTTGTAGCACGATATCATTTGCACCTGATTTTGTGTTAGGATGTGGGGTTGAGTGGCCACCAGCATAATAATGCAAGCTGCATCAAATGAAATGAGGACAATAAGGGGGTGATAATACAGGCTGGACTGTTCTTCAAAGCAAATGCATGTGGGGAGTCATCCATGCCAAAGGAATAGCATGTGACCCAATGTGGCCTGTCCTAGGGAATACAGACTAGATGAAAGTACTGTAAGGTGGGTACCTAAGTGGTTGGATGATAGTGCTTTATGAGTATTCATCACTGGCTCAATGTGTAGTTAGGAGGAGATGTCAAGAGCGGTCCCCCCAGGGGTATGTCCTGGGTCTGGTATAGTTCAACATCTTCATTAATGATTTGGACAACGGGATCCAGTTCACACTTAGCAAATGTGCAGATGATGCCAAGTTTGGTGGACTTGCAGATACCCTGGAAGACAGGGCTAGGATTCAGAGTGACCTGGGTAGACTGGACAATAGTCTGCAATCTATCAGATGAGTTTCAGCTAGGACAAGTGCAAAGTCCTGCCCTTGGGATGGAAAAATTTCACATACAAATACAGATAGGGGAAAGTCTGGCTGAGCTCCAGTACTGCAGAAAGGACCCGAGGGTTACAGTAGACCATAAACTGAACATGAGCCAACAGTGTCCTTTTGGTGGGGAAAAAAATGCCAATAATATCCGGGATTGTATTAAGAGAAGTGTCACTTGCAAAATCAGGGGAAGTGATTCTTGCACTCTATTCAGCAATGGTGAGGCTGAACCCGGAGTACTGTGTCTAGTTTTGGGCCCTACAGTTCGAGAAGGATGACTCCTGCACAGAGAAGCAAAAATAATCAGGGGCCTGGAGACGAGACCTGTGTGGAAAGGCTGAAAGAACTAGGGTTATTTAGTCTGGAAGAGGGAAGATTGGGGGATTTGATCACAAATGCCTTCAAATACCTGAAGGGTCTACCAGGTCTTAAGCCAGGGCTTTAGATATACTGCACCACTGCCTACTTCCTGGCAATCCCTCCACCGTGCCCAATCAGCATAATGCTTAAGCACAGGCTTCACTTCAATCTTAAATCCCAGTGTCTTTCCCAGGATGCAAGTAGGGGCTTGCTTGTGAATTTATGCATATATCAATCATGTCTGGCTTTTAATGCCCCGACTCTTCCAGGGAGTTTAGAAACAAGGATGAGAGAAGAGCTCCCACGGGGACTCCTGGGCTGCTCCTTGTGCAGCACGGTGTATTTTCTTGCAAGACCCCATGCTTCCCTATCTGCTCATGCCTTGACACGCTGACGCCTCCATCTGGGTTATCTGCAGGTCATGGGAACCATAACATATATTTAAAACCCACCAGGTCTGCTGAAAAGCACAGAGCTTGGACTTAGCCAAGAGAAATCATCACGGCCCCTTAATCTCAAGTTACAAAGTTGATTTTATCCATTCTTTCCACTGTTCTTCAAGTGCAACTGTGAATTGGGTACCGGGCCATGGTATTTATATCGCACACGCTGTGTGCCGAGGAAATATTCTGCATCCTATGGTTTGAATGACTCAAACACAAGCCCTGATCCCTCTCTTCTCCCTGTCTTGAGTCTCCTTTTTTAAATTTCCTTCCCCCTTGTGGCATGTAGAAGTTATTTGGATTTCAGGATCCTCAATACAGTACGTTGCCCAGTCCAGAGACAATGCATCTAACAATCAGAGCTTGCTAGTGAGGGGGCCTCTATTCGTGGTTGGCCTCTGTATCTTCAAGGATATTATGGAACAAAGAATAGCCCTGTCTACCTGAGCCCAAACCCCCAGATATAGTCTACAAAGCCTCTGTGGGGTCATTTACAGTCTCGCTAGTCTGTGCAAGGGCCTGAGCCAGACGCCAGCAATGGGCGTGCAAGCTGCTGTGTCTGAATCGACATTGGGAGTTTGGAGGTGTAGGATTCCTGGTTCCCATCGTCTCTGGATCATGTGTTGGCAAATTCTTGCTATTATTTGCATAGGGCCCCAGTCAAGGCTCCATCGTGCTAGGAAGTAGAGGTGCAAAATGGCATAATTAAGAACTCAGGCGATTTGCCCTCCAGTCTAGAGTCCTGTCCTTTAAATCAGGGGTGCTTAACCCCCTGCCCACAGGCCAGATCTGGCTTGCAGCACCCTGTCATCTTCTCTGTGGGGTTCCTCTTGGGGCTCAATCCCACTTGCAGTGCCGGGCACGATCCCAGGACGCAAGGCCGGGGCATGGCGCAGGGCCCCCAGAGCCTGATCCCAGCACACAGGACTGGGCAGAGATGGCAGGGGACCCCAAAGCCCCATCCCAGCAGGCATGGCCCCCAGGGCCTGATCCTGGTGCGCAGGGTCAGACCTGGCCTATTTTGAAAGACATATTACTGTATTTTGGGTGGATTTTCAAGGAAGTGCCCAAAGCACAGATCTACCCACTGCCTCATTTCAAGTTAAAACAGGCAGAATGCATCTAACAGGGGACATGCCTTATCACTAGCATTTTTTCAGGTAAAAAAAAAATAACAATCTGAGGTCAAATGAAACAATAGGCATATGTAGCCAGAGACATACACTCAGCCTGGAACAACTTGAGTGAATTAGGACAGCCAGAGTAAAAATAAGTCTGGTGATGGAAGTGATGGGCAACCTTAATAACAGGCAGTGCCACCAGCCCTGACCATAATTATTTGCAGAGCTCATCAGAAAATACAATTTTTCCTTAGTGGGAAATTAAAAACTTTTCAAAATTACTTTTTGTTCAGAATGTGAATGAAAAGTGAAAGTGTCTGTGTGTATCTGTCTATCTAGCTATCTAGTTATCTCTATCTAGCTCTCTATCCATCCACCTAGCTATCTATCGATCTAGCTATCTGTAATTGCAAAACAAAGCTTTCAAGTAAGAAATGCTGAAAAAGCAGCATTTTGAAATTAATAGAAAAATATGATTTGATCTGTCAAAATATGGGTTGTTGTTTTTTTTCATTTCAAATGGTATTTTGAAGAGCTTTTTTGTTTCAGTTCTCCTGACTGGGATAATAAATTAAGAAAATGGGTTCAAATGATATATTTTTTCCCCACAGTAAAGCTGTATTGTTGAGAAAATCATATAACCCAGGGGAAAATTTTGTTATTGGGGAAAAAAGATAAGTTTTAATTCTTATTTACTCCCAACTGCCCTTTGAGCCCATTGCTTTGTGCTTGTTCACTTCTTGCGTTTGTCTAGAGCTTATTGGAAACAGGAAAAATCATTTGAGATGTTTTCCCAACTCTCCAATCTACTCATTTCTTACAGAAAAAATATTTTGTAAAATTTATTTTTCTGACCCCTTCTACCTTGGACTGAGAATGGATACGGGAATGCTAAAGGAAAGAGGCAGCTCTTTTGTCTCTCTTGAATGGGAACAGAGGGCGCGTCTACACATTCATTAATGTGCCTTAGTTACTGCACGTTTAGTTCAGTACCTCTAATAAAAGGGACTAACTGAATGCACAGTAACTAGAGTTACTGCACAGTAGTGCCAGCACACGGTTTTTCAGTGACACTTAGTGAGCATTAGCCTAACAACACTGCAAAGTAGGCTGTTAGCACAATTAATAACTGCTACACTACTGCGCAATGTTATTAGGCTAATGTGCAGTAAGCGTCTCTTGTAGACGCGCACAGAAAGTACTTGACATTTAATGATTGTCTTGGCAACTGTGTGTGAGAACATTAAGATTCCCAATAATATAACATGAGACTTAGACACACCCAGCTATATACAGCTGAGGATGCTGAGCTACATTGGGCCATTGATTTTCCCTCCCTGGTCATTACTGTATTATATTAAGTGGGACGTTGTGTAATTATACAGTTCTATACCAAATATGCTCTCTTTTTTCTAATGAAGCCAGGAGTTAAAAGATGCCAGTATTGGAAGGAGATGGTGTAAATGTTCAATTCTAGTCTGCCAATGACTAGCTTCGTGGATGAGGTGAACGGGAGAAAAAGACACGAAGGCAGGCCATGACCAGAGGTGACTGGTGGCTCCTGAGTCTGGGGCAGCATAATCTGTGGGTGGGCCTGGGGGTAGGCCAAAAGCCCCATAGCCTCTCCTATACTTTTGTGCCGTGACTTAGTGCCCCGCCCCCCAATGCACTACCAGCCCATGCGGCAAAAAACCCTGCCCCGTCCTGAGTGGTGCTGAATTGAGGGCCAATTTTAGGGGGGGCATGTGCCCCGCCATGCCCCACCTAGCAGTCACCTGTGGCCATGACTCACGGGAACAAGACTGGCTGCTGAAGTGCTTCTGTACAGTACATCATGTACAGCAAACCCACTTCTAAAATTACCAGTGGGCCAAAGAACTCATCTTGTGGGATGAGGTAAAAGGTTTATGCTTTCACCTTTCCTGCTCCAGTTTTGGTGAAATAGCACATCCCAAGATGGCTAATTGACCATCCACCAGGCAGTTGCATTGGTTTTGGGGTTTTGGGTTGTTTTTTTCATAAGAAAGTCTTTCTGAAAAGTGTGGTTAAAGAGAATCCCTCCAAACATTTAGCTTGGCGAGTTTTGATAACCAGATTTGTTTTCTATGGGCAACCAGAAAGCCCGAGAGGAAATTGCAGTTCCTGCAAGCAGAAGAGAACTAACCTTGCAGATGGAGGCACCAACATAGGCCAAAACCATACTGCTAATCCACAGAAGACTGAATGCACAGTAAAAACCAGGAATAGTCATGGAATTTGTTCTGTATCTGGGGCTGGCAGAGTTTGGCATTTGCAATGCCTTATAGTAGTCTTGGTTATAGAAGTAAAAAGACAATATATATATCCTAAGCAACATGCACTGATTTTGGGGGTGGGGGTTGAAGTGGGTTTTAGGGTCAATCCATTATGCAAAGGAAAATTTGAAAAAAAAAAAAAAAAAGAAGGAAATATGCATCCTCTCTGTACTGAATCCCTTGAAATGTGCCCATTAGTTGAGTACCACGTAAAAGGGAGGCAGTGGGCGCGTCTATACGTGCACTTAATGCCACGGAATAAACTTTGGCACAGTTTGTGTCAGAGTTCATTGCTCCAGGGGTCTGTGTTTACACATGTGCCCAGGAACACAGCATGCTGAGCTGGGTTGAAGCAGCCCCAGCTGGCAGCAAGCCCCAAGGGTCAGTCTGCCAGCCTGGGGCAGCTCCAATCTGGCTCAACGTGCTGCGGAGGGACTGGCTGGGGCACAAGGGTGCTCCAGTGTGGAACTAGCCAGCGGGCAGCCCCCCATAGTGACATACCCTTGTGCCCCAGCACAGTCTACACGTGCATTGTGTTGCACTAAGTAACACCACCATAGGATAATACTTGTATTGACAAGTACTAACTTATGGCAGTGTTTGAGTTTATTGGGGCCTAATAGGGTCACATGTGTAGAGGCTGTGACATTATTGTGGAACCAATTAGGGTTACCATATTTCCAGTTTCAAAAAAGGGGACACCTGTTGGGGTGGAGGGGGGAAAAAGGGGAGGAGGGAAGAAGTATATGATTGAGGGGGGTGGGGCACTGATATGCCCATGCCTTGCCCAAGACAGCCCCCCCAGCCCTGCTGCTGCCCCTCCCAACCATGTCAGTGGCCCTCACTCCCAACCTGCAGCCCTCTGCCCCCACAGCACTACAGCCCACGCAGCTCCCTGCTGCCCCTGAAGACCACCCCCCTTTTTCCCCCCTCCCCACCCTGCTGCAGCCCCAGTGGTGGCAGGCATGAGTACACACGTGCACACATGCACACACACATGCGCACACACTTACCAATCTGGACTTTCCGGGGCTTGTGCACAGTGCACGTGATGCCCCAGACAACAGTCACCTTCCCATGCTGCCCCCAGCACCAAGCAGCTCCTTGCTGGGCAAGCCTGGAAGTGCTGGGAAAGCTGAGGCAGAGCAAAATCCCGGACCTTTGTGGATAGTTAAAAAAACCCACACGGATGGAGATGGGAGGACCCAAAAAGAGGACAAGTCTGGGAAAAAAACCTGGATGTATGGTAACCTAGCTAATTAGTCAGCTCCGCAGTAAACATTTCGTGTAGATGCTCCCAGTATGTGTTAGTGGATTGGTTCTTATTCTACTCTTGGTTCTGCCATTGTCCTGCCTTGTGACTTCAGACACAACCTTTTAGGTTTTGTGTTTCTTCAGCCTGATGAAGTCTTTGGGACAGGGCCTGTGTGTATTTAGACGGGCTGGCACAAAGGAGCCTTGATCTTGGTGGGTGTTTCTTTGTGCTACATGATTATTAAGTCAGTTGTATGTTGACTCTTGGACTCAAAGCCCTAGTGAGAGCTTAGCTAGGGACCCTTCTGCCTTTCCTTTCCCTTTGATTGTCCTCCGTTGGTCTGGAGCCTTTCCTAGTTCAGATCATTTCATATTGAAAATGAGAAGCAACTTGCCTGGAGCTTCATCCTCTGGAAGCTCCACTGAAAAAGTGCTCTGCCTCAATGCAGCGGGAGGGCTTCAAAACAGAAAACAGGGAAGGTTCAGTGGAGGCCTTAAGTCTTACGAAGTTACAGTTGCACTAGTTGCTCTTCCCAGCCTCATCAAATGGGCGTCTGTTTGGGTGAATTCTGTGTCCTTTTGTGCACCTACTTGGCACTTTTCTAGCCACATAGGTGATGATCTTGTCACTTATGCACAGATAGCAATCTTGTTACCTTGCAGTGTGGACATCTAAGCATGCAAGAAGCCTGCACAATAGACTCGGCAGTGACCAGACAGCTACATAGGTGCACCGTGTCTGGATGTATACTTGTGTCTAAGTCATGAAAATGTAGCTATCCAGAAACCCAGGACTAATGCATGTTAAACATAGGAGACAAGGGTGTTTGTTTCCAATGACTTTGCTCCAGTAGCTGAGTGGTTAAGGCACTCACCTAAGCCAAAGATCTGGAATCCCCCTTCGCCAAGGTGAACTATGAGCCAGTATTTTTTTGATGTAGCAGCAAAGTGCTTTAACCATCGTGCCACAGCTTAGGCCACTAGCCAGCACTCTATTTGTAGCTCAATTCATGCCCCTTGCATTTAAGTTTTTGGATGAAATGCAATAGGGAAGTTATTGTCCTATCGGGAGCAGAGTCACAGGCTAGAAACTGGGCCTGCTTCTAGCACCAGACCTCTCACTACCAAGCTGCATCCTCTAGCATGCACTGCTCCTCCTGGGCTCACATGCCTCTCTCTCTTGGGTTGCCAGGGAGCTGTGTTTAAATGGAAAATGAAGGATTGGCCACTATTTCTACCCATGCTGGATAGATCTGGTGACCTGCTTGGATCCAGTCCAAGCGAGTTGTGATTAAAGGCCATTTGTGTCTCAAAACTGCTCAAAAGTGAGTGTAAGACGAGTGGCACCTATCTCACAACCCCTGCCATTGCACCTCTTGCTAATTAAACAGAGGATGCCAATCTCATTTGTGCCCATGCCACTGCAATCCAGCTCCGTTGACTTCCATGTCGATTAGCTGCTGCAGTGAAGCCACCAACAACTGGGCAAACAAGAAGGATGAACAATGGCTTCATATCTACAACAACTGCTTCCAGGGAGAGGCATGTTGATGATAACTTTCCACCTGGTCTTCCCAGGCCATTGTGGCTGCTGCCATTGTGTCTAGCACACTGAAGATCAGCATGGGGACCACCTGAGCAAGGTGCTCTACAGCCAAGTTGCAAAGCCAAGCTTTACAGCAGACTCATCTCCTTTGTAGGTTGAGCACAGAGGAGTTAAATAATCCATTCATCCATTCATGCTTAGCTCTGAATCCTAGAAGATTGGTGTTCAGGTCTCACGTTCTTAGCTTCTGGCCTTTCATGGTGCTGTTGTCTGGAGTGATATTTTCCCATCACTTCTCCCTTCGGGGTGTTCTGTGGCTTGTCTTTGAGGTTTCTCTCCAGGAAGGAAAATCCTCATATGCCCTGTGCCTTATGGCAGACCCCGGCACTTTCCTAGAGGCCAAATGCTTGTGGCCTTCTGCCAGCCATAAGCACAAAAGCAAAAGAACGGAATTTATATAGCAAAAGAATTAAGCCCTTTCCTTGCCTGGACTGTGGCTGGATGTTAGGAAGACATAAAATATATGTGGAGTAATCACTGGGTTTGGCTAGTACAGCTTTGAAGTGTGTGTGTACGCGCGCGCACATGTGCCAGGAATCCCTAGTTCTGATTGATTTACAATGACCATTGGGTCATTTATCGCTACTTCCCCCCCCAGCCTCATTGGACGTCAGCTTTGTCTGCTCCCTTTTCCAATTAAAAAACCCCAAACGCTCCACATTCCATTTTCCTCTCGTGTCATCTCTTTACCCTGTTGCTCCTTTCGTTTTGGAAATGTCACGGTCATGGCTGAGAGAGAATCAAAGCGCTCAGTGTTTTTGTTGGTTTCTGCACAATAATGTAGCTGAGATTAGAGCATTCGGAGCTGGCGGGGAGCTGTGGGAGGTGGACGCACGTGGTCCTGGTCTGAGGTGGAGTTAATGTGAAATATCCAGATGGAGTGAATGAGAAGAGCGGAGAGAGGGCAGGGGGTTAAGGAGGAGAATTCACAACTGGCACCACATCTGGGCTGATTCTGCTGGCGTGGGTCATAGCTAGAGGCATCATATTTGAATGTCCTTTCGTTCTCTCTCATGTAATGCTCCATTTGCTTTGAAGTGGGTCCCAAGAAACACTTGCGAATGAGGCTGAATGTCAGTGGAAATATCCAGTAGGGAAACAATCAGATATGCAAAGAAAGGCCAAGTTATGTTTGGATTCATTCGGTTTGTCCTGTTCCTCTTTCTGCTTCTGTTTTTCTCCTTTATGCTTTTTTACCAGAGCCGAGTCTATTTATAGTCTGCACAGCATTACCGTGAATTGTAGAGCCTTTGGCTTGCATTTTCCAAACAAATAAATGCGAGGCCAAATAAATAAATACAAATGGCAATTATGCACTTCGATGTGGGCTGCACTGGGTGTGGTAAACACGGGGATCCCCCAGGCATCATGGGCATTGACATGCATGCAAGAGGCTGCCCCGATGCGCTGTAAATCCAGACTCAAACAATTGACCCACATCCGTGCTCCAGTTGACTTGATTCACCGAGTCTGCGGATGTGCAGAAATTGAAGTGTTCCAGCAGCCTCCAGCGTCACGTGTAATCAGTGTCCGCACGCTAAAAAATGCAGTGGGGTGCTTTAGTTCCAAGGCTGAACAAGCTTTGGTTCAAAGTGCACCACCACTGTTTTTTTTAGCAGGGGGACGCTGATGCATGTGATGCTTGGGTGCTGTTAATTAGCATGGCTCGCTAATTAAAGCCCCTCCCCCCCTCCCAGAGCAGATCTATAAATGCCACATATTAGTGGCTGATTTATGCGTGGGCACTTCAAAGCAATGAGTGGGATCATACGGTTTCCACCTGCATTCATACCAAGAAGTCAGGAACGTGCACGTCCAAGTGTAGTGAGTGCCACTTGCAAGGTGCTTTTCCTAGTGGAGGGTTGCCTCTGCTGGGACAAATTTTGCTTGACATAGGGCACTGGACTGTACATTCAGGCTCCTAATGCGGTTTGTCTTGGTAATGAGGTTTTTGACTCATTGCTCTACCTTTCAAGGCCTTTGCATGTTTTTGATGCTCATGGAACAGCAACGAGTGAGCCATTTAATAAGAGATGGTGGTGGAGCAAAGGGCACAGGGCTGATCCTGCCTCGGGCAGGGGGTTGAACGAGATGACCTATGGAAGTTCCTCTATAATTGTGTGTGTCCATGTGTAACCCAGTAAAATGAATGTTTCCTAGAAATGACATTCGTTCCCCTGCAATCCCTGGCTGGCCTTGGGCACAGGCTGTTCAAGCTGTGAACTATTGGGGCCTCCATTGACTCATCGTGTCACGAGCAGGTGAAAAGTCATCTCCATGCTTTGTTCCTCATGCATTTGAAGCAGGGTCCCAAAAAATCATGAGGCAACGTGGCACATTGCTCTTCTGTGTGCCTGGAAGATGGCTAAAAGGAGGGAGACCGGATAGAGTCATAGATGTTGGTAAGAATATTGGAATTCCCTTGAGTCGTTTCCTTCATTACATTGTTGGTGTAATTGCTAGGGGGAAAAGCATTTAATTAAAACCCCAAACTTTCTGTTTCCTTGAGAATACCACAGGACTGTGAGCTGACCACAGGGATCTTGTCCTGGTTCCTGGTATTCATTTAGGACATGCCGTTGTTTCATATTTAGGAGAAGCTCCTAATGCAATCACCAAAGGCTCCCCCCAATTTTGGGGTCAGGTCTGTGTTATTGTTTTGGTCTCCTATGCTTTTATTTTATTGCTCTTGTTGGGATTTTTTTTAATTTTATTTTTGGAAGCTTGCTGGGTGATATTGCAATATAAGATCTTGCTAAGCTGAGGATGAACTCCTCATAATCAAAGGCACTCCTTGTTGTTCATTGTGTGTGCAGTATTGCCAGCCCTGAGTGTTTGAGATTTGAGATTCAGGTCCTCCTGTTTCATAGAATATAACTTAAGAAAGGTTGGATTTATAAGAAGGAATCCTTATAGTTGTGGCGTTTGAACCTTTAGTCCCCCCCAGATCACATTTCAAAGCTTTTCTTCATGATCCCCTTTTAAGGATCAGAAATGCCCTTCAAAAAAACCCAAACCCTTCAATCAACCGTTGAACGAAAAAGGAAAGCCGAGATTTATTTTTACAGGAGTCCAGAAGCTAGGTCCTAAGGAAACATAAGATATAAGGATTGATTTGGCAATGTTGGGTATGTCCATGATCTGAGTCTGGACCTACTTAAAGAAATTAAGCCCGCCTGGGAGTTAATGATACAGACACTTCTAAGTTAGTGATGGTTGAGGGCCAGTCACC
This sequence comes from Alligator sinensis, assembly GCF_000455745.1. Lineage (NCBI taxonomy): Eukaryota > Metazoa > Chordata > Crocodylia > Alligatoridae > Alligator > Alligator sinensis. The sequence goes on from NW_005842192.1 coordinate 1,925,195, forward strand.
TCCTCATGACCTCTGTATGATTCATTGGTGCCTCTTCTTCCACATGAACATCTCAATTTATCCATTCCTGTATCTGGGGCAGGAATCAAGGATGGAGAATTAAGGTCGCTTTATATCATCTCTATACTGGAGCTATGACGGATACTGCTTGACAACTGGCATGAGCTAGAGTAGTCTTAGCCAAGATGTAGGGTGCATTTTCAAAACCCCTTCCAGGATTCAGCTTCCCTCTGGAAACACATATTGGATTTGAGCCAACAGAATGCTTGCTTCCTGTCGCCCAGGAAAACATCCATCTCACCACATTGAGAATTCCCCTTCTGGGTGACTTGCCCAATACTGCAGAGGGCATGAATGCAGAGAGCAAGATTTGAACTCATGAACTTGGGTTATTGGCATGCCTTGGTCGTGCAAGATCTTCAGAGGATACTAGTGACATCTCTGCAAATGGACCCATGGGCAGCCTAAATCCATTAGAGAACATCTTGCACTCATTTCTAACAGTGAACACATTTTTCCTGAGATCCAATTTAAATCTACTTTGCTGACACTTCAAGCCATTGGCCCATGCCCTACTCTGTGCAGCAAGAAAGAAAGGGGTTATCTCTCTTCTTTGTGGCAACCCTCCAGGTATTTTAGGATTGCTATTATATCCCCTCTTAACTGCCTTTTTAACCAGCTGAACAAGGTTATTTCCTTCAACCTCTTTGCAGGCAGCTTGTTTTCCAAGCCCTTTATCTTTTTTGTTGCCTGCCTTGGCACTCTCTTTAACTTCTCCATGTCCTTTTTGAAAACTGGAGTCCAAAATGGCACACAACACTTGAGATGAGGCCTAGCTACGGTCAAGTAGAGAGGTATTATCAACTCCTATGTCTTGTGCCTAATGCTCTATGGCTGAAACCCCAAACCATATTTGCCATCTGTGCATCAGCATCACACTGCAGACTCATATTGGGTCTATGATCCACCAAGATTCCCAGATCTTTCTCTGCAGTGCTACCATCCATACTGCTATTCCTGCTTCAGACAAGGGGGTTGGACTGGGTGACCTCTGGGGGTCCCATCCCTTCCAGCTCATCTTCTCTGTGATTCTGTGGTTTCCAGTTTGTGGCCCTAAAGGGACCCCTTCATGAAATCATAGAATCATACAAAAATTAGGGTTGGTAGGGACTTCAGGAGGCCATATCTAGTCCAACCCCCTGCTCAAAGCAGGACCAGCCCCGACTACATCATCACAGCCAGGGTTTGTTGAGCTGGGTCTTAAAGACCTCCAAGGATGGAGAGTCCACCACTGCTCTGGGTGACCTGTTCCAGTCCTTTACCATCCTCCTAGTGAAAAAGTTCTTCCTAATATCCAGCCTCAACTTCCCTTGCTGCATCTTGAGCCCATTGCTCCTTGTCCTGTCATCTGCCCCCACTGAGGACAGTCCAGCTCCATCCTCTTTGCAGTCCCTCTGCAGGGAGGTGAAGGCTAATATTCAATCCCCCTCAGTCTTCTCTCCTTCAGACAAAATAAGCCCAGTTCCCTCAGTATTGCCTCATAAGTCACAGGCCTTGGCCCCAAAACCATTTTCATTTCCCTCCACTGGACTCTCTCCTATTTGTCCACATCCTTTCTGTATTGGGGGGAGCAAAACTGGACACAGGACTCCAGATGTGGCCTCCCCAGCGCTGAATAGAGGGGAAGAATCACTGCCCTCCATCTGCTGGTAATGCTCCTACCAGTGCAGCTCAGGATGCCGGTAGCCTTCTCTACAACGAGGGCACACTGCTGACTCATATCCAGATTATTGTCCACCGTAACCCCCAGGTCCTTTTCTGTAGAGCAGCCAGTCAACTCCCAGCTTGCACTGGTGCATGGGATTGTTCTGCCCTAAGTGCAGGACTTTGCATACATCCCTGTTGAACCTCATGAGATTTCTTTTGGCCCAGTCCTGCAATTTGTCTAGGTCACTCTGAGTCCTAGCTCTACCTCCAGCATATCTACTACTTTTTCCAGATTGGTGTCATCTGCAAACTTGCTGAGGGTATACTCGATGCCACCTTACAGATCATTAATGAAGAGATCGAACAAAAGCAGCCCCAGTACTGACTCCTGAGGCACTCCACTTGATACCATCTGTCAACCAGACAATAAGCCATTGATTACTACTGTTTGATCTTGACAGTCCAGCCAGTTTTCTATCCACCTTACAGTCCATTCATCCAACCCATACTTCCTCATTCATGTCCTTTCACTGCCTCTCTGCACTATGGAGGAATAGGCACACACTATGAAACTGCTCTTCCCTACTACTTTGAATGGGAACGTCCAGAGTTTCAGCTTTTCACTATTCTCCAGCACACCAGCAAATGCAGCTGACAGCCAGGATGCTCCTGGCTGAATATGAGTCAGAAGTGCGCCCTTATTGCCAAGAAGGCTAACAGCAGACTGGCTGCTTTAGTAGGAGTGTTACCAGTAAATCAAGGGCAGTGATTCTTCCCCTCTATTCAGTATGGGTGAGGCCACATCTGGAGTCCTGTGTCCAGTTTTGGGGCCTCCACTACAGAAAGGACGTGGACAAGTTGGAGAGAGTCCAGCAATAAAAATGGTTGTGGGACTGGGGGACATGACTTGTGAGGAGACACTGCGAGACCTGGGCTGATTTAGTGCAGAGAAGAGAAGACTGAGGGGATTTAATAGCAGCTTTTAACTCCCTGCAGGGGGGTTGCAAAGAGGATGGTTCTCAGTGGGGGCAGATGACTGAACAAGGAGCAATGGGATCAAGTTGCAGCAAGGGAGGTTTAGGTTGGATATAAAGAAAAATGTTCTCACAAGGAGGGTGGTGAAGCACTGGAACAGGTCACCCAGAGAGGTGGTGGACTCTCCATCCTCGAAGATTTTTAAGGCCTGGCTCGACAAAACCCTGGATGGGGTGAAGTAGTTAGGGTTGGTCCTGCTTTGAGCAGGGTTTGGACTAGGTGTTACCCTCCCACCCTGCAAGGTCCCTTCAACCCTCATTTTCTGATTCTATTATTCTAAAATAAGGGCTCATAGCAATTGGGCAGTCAGGAAGGAATTGCATCTGTCTGAAGCATCATTCCTTGTTTCCTCCTGGAACAGCACATCTGCACACTTCCACTTATCTAAGACTAGCTGCAAAACCAACATCAAGCCCTACAGTACTTTATCAAACCTCCCTATTCTAAGATTATGCATTGTATAAGGTCCAAACACATCCTGGCCAGTTAGGTACAGCAAACAGTATTTTCCTTTCATAGATTCATACATTCATAGACTGTAAAGGGCTGGAAGGGACCTTGGAAACATCATTGGGTCCAGCCCCCAGCACCAGGCAGGCAAGACCGCTGGGGTCAGGTGACCCCAGCAAGGTGACTGTCCAGTGTCCTCTTTGAATACATTTGATCTTCTTTGGCTATCCCCTGATACGATGATGATGTCTGCTGGTGGAAGGGGATTATTGGTGAGTTTTAAGATGACTGAAGAGTCCAACCTGCACTCTGCAAGTTTTTCCACAGATATGACAGGCGGTACCTTGGGGCAGGGGAGGGGAGGAGGTGGGGGATACAGCTCTTGGCCACGATGTTGTGCGCTTTCCTTCCTGTTCTGCCATTTCACAGCTTCCTGAGCAAGATGTTCCTCTTTGAAGTGGGCTCTAACTTGATGTATGGTTCAGTGCCATTTTGACCTGTTACCAGCCAGCACTTCCCAGTTTGTAAGGTTGATGCCACCCTTCTGAAGGTATCCTTTCAGGGTGTCCTAGTAGCACTTGGTCTATTCTCCATTGGTCCTCTTGCCATGACTCAGTCGAGAGAAGAGGACTTGCTTCAGGAGACTGGTGTCAGCCATCTGCATACAATGGTCAGCCCAGCAGAGTTGATGTTTCATGATCTTTGCCTCAATTCTGGTTATGTTAGCTGCAGAGAGGATGCTGGCATTGGTGCAGAGGTCTTCCCATCTAATGCAAAGGATCTTCCTGAGCCAGCACTGATGGACCCATTCCAGATACTTAAGATGCTTCAATATGTTTGCCATGTCTCACACCCATAGAGGAGCATGGGGATAACCACTGCACTGTAGACCAGGATCTCAATTTCTACCTGCAGATCTCGGTCAGCAAAGACACAGGGAAGCAGCTTTCCAAAGGATATGCTGGCACAGCAAATCCAATGTTTGATTTCTACACCAAAACCGACTGACTGGGAGAAGTGGCTGCCAACATATGGAAAATGCTTGATGTTTTCCAGGGGATCTCCACCAATGGTCATGTGTGGGGGGAGGGAGGCAGCTTGTACTGGGGCAGGCTGATGGAGCACCTTGGTTTTCCCAATGTTAAAGAAGAGTCCCAGGCTATGATAGGCACCTGAGAAAAGGTCAAGGGTGGACTGCAGATTGGTCTTAGTGTGCATGAGGATAACATAGTCATCAGTGTACTGTAGGTTGGTGATGCCAGTCTTGGTAACTCGTTTTGCTGTGACAGCACTGCAGGTTGAAAAGCTGACCGTCCATTTGATACTCAACCCTAGTTCTGGGAGGAAGGAAGTCACAGGTGAGAATCAAAATCACAGCAAGATAGATGGAGAAAAGGGTTGGGGCGATGACACAGCCTTGCTTTACACCAGTATGGATGGAAAATGGGTCTATCTCTGATCTAGTACAAAGGACTGTGGTGATCCAGGAGTAGACTGAGGATGCTGATGAACTTCAGTGGACAACCAAACCTGGCCAGCACCTTCCATATGGCTTCACAATTGATGGAGTCGAAGGCCTTGATTAGGTCAATGACTGCCATAGACAGCTCTTGGTGTTGCTCTGCACTTCTCCTGGATCTGTCGTGCAACAAAAAATCATGTGGGTGGTACCCCATGATGGTATAAAGCCACACTGAGATTATGGAAATTTGATTGAAACTATGGGAAATATATGGGGATCTATCCATTTATGGTCCTCATGAGGAAAAACGCCAAAAACATATTTCAAATACTAATGCTCATTTAAAATGAAAAAGCAAGTTGGCAAGCATATCATTGAAGACATGCTTCTGAGTAATAACCTCCAAGATCACTGGGTAATGCTGTGTATTTAAAACAATAAGCATTTGGGAGGCCCACTGTGGTTGTCTCACTATAGAAAATGGCCTTTCATTTGCTTTGAATTATTCCATTCAAGGTCTTAAGGTTAGTTTTCTTTTTTTTTACCGTTATTATTTTCATTGCCATCCTATGTGTTTCATATTGTTTTATGCATTCCTCAAAATGCTTAATCCTTTTCTGTATCCTCTAGCCCTGTTATAGCATTTCAGGAATGGGCTGCTGAATATGTCTCCTTCTGCTCGATAACAGCCGATTTAGAGTGAGATGATAAATGTTTCTCTCCTGATCAGTCATGGTAAAGCCTGCTCCAGAACAGGGAGCACTGGATTAAGTCCAAGGTTATAGAGCGCAGTGAATGCACCCTATCCATGGAGAGTTTTGTCTACATTGTCCTCAACAACTCTCCTTTCTTTTCATTTGAGTTTCATTTATTACAAAGGTGTTAAAACAGAGTTATTTCTGTTTTGTGCCTTAGATATGTGTCTATCACAATAGGATTTAGACCTCATAGGGCCTGACTAAAAGCCCTCTGTATTCAATATGCAAACTGCCATAGAGTTTACAGGACTTCACAGCACTTCCATGATTTTTATAGCTTCAGATCCTTTTAAAAAGGTGGGGATTGGAGGCAAGGAGAGGTGAAATGCCTTGTGCAAAAGTACTCAGACAGTCAGGGTAGAGTCAGGACTTGATGCCTAGTTGCCTACCTGTCATTCCACAGTATTGCCCACGTGGCCACATTACTTCCCTCTTGTCCTGACATCCCCCTTATCCCATAGATACTTGAGGGATATGGCTGTACCAATATCAGTACTTCCATTAACTTTGAAAATCTTCCCCTAAGGGCTACTCCAGATCCAACACAAGTTAAGGGCTTAAAACAGGAATTTCTAGGCAAATATTATTGACCTCCATCTGGCAGAGCATTGGATTAAATGATCATCCTTGCCCACTCGAACCTGAAAAAAACTATGAATGTATAGCTTCAGTTGAAACGGGATACAACTCAACTAGAATAGTTGCCTTATGGGTCCTTCTCCTAAAGAAGAGATTCAACCCAGCTGTAGTGAAAGGGAAAGGCTAGATTTGAAGAAGCCATAATAAAAGGAGATATTATGAAAGAATCTGACTGGATTGTGGCAACAGAGTTGATAGCTTTTAGGTGAGCGTAGTGTTCAAGCCCATGAGCAAGTGAGTAATTTCAGTAGGTTTTAGGTGAGTAAAATGCATGCGTGACCTTTCATGCATTTTAAAGAAGGCCTGAGTTGCAATACCTCGCTCAATCATGGGCTTGGCATTTGCTTTCTATGAACAGCTGAGCTTTAGTGTGGCCTCACCATTGGGGCCAGTTTTAAGAAACCAGTTACTGGTGTTCAAACCCATAGGTGTTTTACTGGCATTTTGAAAATGTATATGAACATGTAGCCACATTACTGCTTTGGCTTCTGTTCTCCACCCTGGGTTAAAGGAATAATAATGCCTCCTGCATTGACATAATGCTAATGGACCTTAAAGTCAATTGGGAAATAGCAAGAGGTCATGATTTTAAAAAAGTAGGAGGAAAGAAGCCGCATGGGCATACTTCCAGGGCTGGGGCACACCTGTGGATATGGTGGGCACAGGTTGGGAGGTGGGACATGTTGCTACTCTGGTATAGCCAAGCAATTCAGTCTCCTTGAAATCCAACCTGCCATTCGGTCCTGTTGAAATCCAACCGTACATTCATAGAGACCTGGGGACATAAGTGAAATACCCATTAGTGAAATTAGTGGGGGGTGGAGGGAGGGGCAGAAGGATTATCCTTCACCTTATATCTCTCATTCAAAATATAGACTTTCCTTCTCAGGAGGGTAGATTGTATAGATAAGTACTTAAAATGTGTCGGTTGAGGAAACAGAGAGAGGGGCAATAAAAATACAATTAAATTGGGATTATTTAGCCATTTGGATACTCACTGGGGATCCATCTGGTTGCTTAGGCTCACTCGAGCACTGACCTATATGTTGCAAGCATTAAGAATAAACACATTAAATGTGGCCTGTGTTTCCTGTACAAGATATAGCCCTGTCAAGCGAGGGAAAACAGTTAAGCCTGAGAAACAGCACCTGATGGATGGGACAGGAGGGAGGGCAGCTGTCATCCCATTCAGGTTTCTTATTGTCCGGGCTGCAGCCCACATAGCTGAGTCCATAAAGAAAGAAGCCAGAGGTTTCCCATCTAAGCCATTTCTGTGTGGCTTACTCCAACCCCCAGCTTTTTTTTTTTTTTTTTAAAGAAAAGTGTGTGTTGAAGGCGGGGAGAAGGAGGAATTAAAAAAAAAACAAAATCCAACTCAGTGTTTTCCTCGGGCGTCATGCCAGACTTCTGTCATCGCTGAGAAAATAGTTGCTTCAGTAGACACATCTGGGCAACTTCATGCCCGTTCTTGATGTAAGCTGTCAAATCCTGTCCCAGATAGTGACCAAGGACAGGTCACCTCTCTTCAAGGGAAGAGGGCAGGAATGGGGAAAGTTGGGGGGTGGAGTGGGTTGCTTTTTGGTTACGGGGGCTTGTGCACCCGAGTGTGATGTCAGTGCGTGTCAGAGATGCAGGGCCCTGAATGTCCATGCAAAGCATTGCAAACATGTATGCCTCTCCCCTTCTCTGTACAAATACGCACACATCATATAGTATACTCATTTTGGTTTATTTTAGCCGAAAGCCAGTCTTCTGGCATAGGTGGCTTATAATTTCACTGCCCCAGGAGAAGACCAGGGAAAAGGGTGCAACCTGGAGGGTTTTCGGTACCCCATATACACCAGGAGGGAGAAGTCATGTGTCTCAGCCACTTAGCCATCCCTAACTGTGAGTTATGGGAGCTAGATCAAGGTCTGTTCCCTGCTCCCCCACATAGAAGCTGCTCACAGTCCCATGCTACAACTGAAATCTCCAATGCAAGGAAATAAGGACTTGCCTTATTTCCTCCCCTCCTGCCTTAACGTGTGTGTCTCAACCTTGCCCTTAGCTATGTCCCATTCACTAGACATGGGGCAAGCCCTGATAGAGCAGGCTTGCGTGTCCTAAGTGGAAATGCATGTTGCTTTATGATCTTTTATTGGCACGTACTCCCCCTGTGGAATAGCAGTACAGTAAAAATATACAGTGCATTGCTATCCTACAGCAAAATGGATTTCCACTTACCATAATTTAATCTTTCTTTTTTTTTAATCGCCAGCTGTTTTAACATGTATATTAAAGCAACACATTTCATTCTGGTAACAGAATTACCTAATGGGTGCACATAGGGATGTTTGGTTTATGTATTCAGATGACTAATATCAAATGCAAGGTTTCTATTCAAACTCCCGGGCTGTGGTCAGAGCCTTATTTACTGTAATCAGCTGGGCTTCATTGCAGACCGTGGAGTGATAGCAATGGGCACCATCAGCTGTTCCCAGGGCTTTGAATCCCCTTGGGCTACATCTGTGAGGCTGCCCAATATAGGGCCAGAGAACATGCAAACACACAGCGGGCAACTGGCCAGGACTGTGGGACAACTCTCAGGGCCAGCTCCTCAGAGGATATAAATCTGCATGGGACCGTGACTTTCATTTGAACACTGCTGGTCTCTACTGGCTCTAGTGAGCCTCAGTAGGACTGGGCTGAATTACATCAGCTGCAGTTTTGGCCCTGCTGTCAGCTGGTTCTCACCCAGGGCTGATCTGCTCTGTTGGTTTCAATGGCAGGACACAGATCGCCACCGGGTGAGGATGTCACCCGTGTCAACAACTTTGACCAGAGAAAGAAAATGGAAGACCCTCCTTCCTGAATTCCTTGTTTTCTACCATGCTTGATGGGTGTAAACGTGCTACCTGCATTACGCCCAGTTAGTTACTCCACAGTAAGGCACATGTAGATACCTTACTGCACAGTAAAACTGTGTGGGGACTGACTTGGGACTCACTTAACTCCCAAGTCAGTCCCCATACTTTTACTACACTGTAACGCCTGCACATGTAGATGCCAGCTTAAAAACCACTTACTGTGCAGTAAATTACTGCGCAGTAATTTACTGTGCAGTAAATGCACATGTAGACATGCCCAGTTTTACTTTATTCTCCCAGTATAGTCCATGCTGACCAGGCTTCTGGCACTTTTACCTATGCCAGTGTGCTGGGTTGTTCCTGTTTCTTACTATAATATGTGTGTGGTGGGGGGATACAGTAGCTAGGCCCACTCTAGGAGTTCTTTGCTTAACCTGGGTGTAAAGATCTGTTCTTCTGTTCCAGGGGCTGCAATAAAACCAATCAAGAAAATGTGGGTGGAAGGATCCTTTCCCACCAAAATATCAGTGGTTTAGGGGTTGGGGCAGGGGGCGATGGCTGGGGACAGGAGATAAGAAAACTCCACCTGGATCATCATTTGGCCTCACTTCCCACTCAAATCTAGATGGTACTCTTGCCTTCATGTAGGGACTGGATGCAACCTACCCAGGTAGGGACATCAGGGCAGGTGTAAGGGATTGTCTGCTTTTCAGATATCCCTCCTTCCTCAGCAAGCAAAGAGGTGAAAGGAAATGGGAACATCCTTGGCCTTGCTTCCTTTAACTCACCAGTCAAGAAAAGCTGGCAAGAGGGCAGGCAGTCCTCCTTCAAAGATTGCAGTTCCTTGCTTGTCTTGCAAAGCTAAAGCAAGAGGGCCACACTTCTTTCAGTGGTTCTGACACTGAGGTAACCTAGTTATACATCACCTTTTTACCCTGAGCTAACCCTGAAGGTTCGGTCTAAATGAATAGAGGTAACTCCACTATAAAAGCCAACTAAAGATGCTTTATTCCCATCCCACTTAAGGCCACCGTCTTCTTACTGACCTGGTACAAAGCTCTACTGGACCCTTTGAACCCTGCTTCATAACTCACTGCAGTCCATGCAAATCATTCCAACAGCCTTTGAATTACACCTCGTTCTTCCCTGGACTGAGATCTGCTGAGAGTACAGTGGGAATTTGCACTAATTTCTGATTCGTTTCAGGTTAGTAGTAATACAGGAGACATATTACAAAAATTGGGGCACACACCGAGATCATCAAAGTCCCCACTGCATATTTCATACTAGTAATGACCGTAGCTGTTTTATTTAGGAATTATTCCCCTGACCCTGATGCACTTGGGGTCCCATAAAGCTTTATTTTGGTACATTATGAATACATTAGGGAGATTAAAAATGCAAATAAGGTGACATAACTGTTGACATAACTGTTCCAGCGGATACATTTTGGTGAAGAGAAGAAATGGTAGCTGGAAGAGGGAGAGGGAAAGTTTTACAATGAGGGGGTGTGTGTGAAAGGAAAAAAACAATGGAGAAGTTCATGTTTTTATAGAATCATAGAAAACCATAGAAAATGAGGGCTGAAGGGACCTCAGGAGGTCACATCTAGTCCAACCCCCTCAAAGCAGGACCAGCCCCAACTACATCATCCCAGCCAAGGCTTTGTTGAACCTGGCCTTAAAACCCTCCAATGATGGAGAGTCCACCACTATTCCAGGTAACCCATTGCAGTGCTTCATCACCCTTGTAGTGAGACAGTTTTTCCTAATATCCAACCGAAAACTTCCTTGCTGTAACTTGAGCCCATTGCTCCTCGTCCTGAGACCATCTGCCCCCACTGACACCAGTCCAGCTCCATCCTCTTTGCAACCCTCCTGCAGGGAGTTGAAGGCTGCTATTAGATCTCCCCTAAGTCTTCTCTTCTGCAGACTAAATAAGCCCAGGTCCCTCCGCCTCTCCTCACCAGTCATGCGTCCCAGCCCCCAAACCATTTTCATTGTCCTCCGCTGGACTCTCTCCAATTTGTCCACATCCTTTCTGTATGGGGGTGGGGCGCAAAACTGGACACAGGACCACAGATATGGCCTCATCAGTGAAGAAAAGAGGTGAAGAATCACTTCCCTTATTTTGGTTTCTTAAAATGTGAGTCTCTATAGCAGGGCAGAGGGAGGAGAGAGAAAGATCTCTGCAGGCTGTTGGGACTCTACAATGTTCATATAAATCAGTGGGCATGTCTACATGAAAAGCTAATTGCGCAGTAGCTAATAGATAACTGCACAGTAGCAGGCCAAGCAAAAATCATACTAATACGCTACTGCACAGTGGTATTAGGCTACTGTGCAGTAAGCATCACTAAAACCTGTGCACTGAGAGTTACTGCGCATTGATTAACCAAGTACTAAACTTAATGCACCATAAGTACAGCACATTATTGAATGTGTAGACATGGCCAGTAGGTTCAGTAAATGTGTTGTTTTTCAAATGCACTGCAAATGGCTTCCAGTGAGCAGCACATAACAGACGGCTCCTGACATGGCAAGACAGATAGATCTGAAGTAGGAGATATTTTTACACCTACCATAATAATATGAATTACTCCTCATCTGAATTGTAAAAGATCCATATGTCTCATACTGCTGCTCTATGGCACCTATTTTACTGCGTAGCTCACTTTCACTCACTGAGTGTGACTTGTGCAATATTTGTACTCCCTAGCTATCGAAATGAAGACACTGCAAATGCATCTTGCAAAGAAATAAGTTTTTAGCTCTTCTAGCTGTGGAGAGAAGAAGTGAAGGGGGTGCCTGCTAAAGGCTATAACACTAAGGGTAAAGATACATAGCACAACACCGTGCTTTGTGTCGGATATTGGAGCTACCAAATTTAAAGCTACCTCAGGTACTGGAAGCAGTATATGCAACTGTGTTAGCACACTTCTCTTCTCAGTCAAGACAGCTCACTTCCCAGCAGAGCTAACAGGCCCAGCCGTAGTGCTTTGCTGCGATGAGGTCCCAAGCTAGCTTGCTTAGAAACAGTTTGGGTGTCTCTATATATCAGAGGTTCTCTCTCAAACTTTTTCTTATTGTGTTCCCCCTTCCAGATTTGCCAGCTGTCCACATACCCCTACCAGCATATATTTTATATTTTAACCCCTTAAATGCTGATTGTTCTAATGAAAATTAAATCAGCCATTATGCAATGTTTCCCATGTACCCCCTAGAGATGTCTTGCATACCCTCAGGAGTACATGCGCCACACTTTGGGGACCCGTGCTATATATCAAAGGAGGATCCTTTGCATTTCAAAGCCAGCTGACTTTGTCATCTATACATGTTGGTCCAATAAAAGCCATCACTCCCCCAAATCCTTGTGTCTCTGCATACCAATGCATTGTGCTATGTAGACATCTACCAAAGGGGTAAATATATTAACCCAACATTTAAAAAAAAAAAAAGCAAAACTCTCATGTATTTTAATCCAATTTTGCAATTTGGTAAGTGTTGGGGGGAAAGGGCTAGGTCATGATTTTGGAACCCTTGGGTTAGCTTTAATGATTCTGAAATGAAAGAAAGAAAGAAAGAAACATCTGTGTTTGCATGGTTGCAAAGATCTTTCATGAAACAGCCACAAAGTAAAAGTTTATCCTTCCCACTCTAAAAATGTCCTAGTGCCAGGTCCTCAGCTGATGTAAATAGACACAGCTGCCCTATTTCCAAGGAGCAATATCGAGTTGAAGACTTGTCCCCTACAGTCTCCAAGTTAACCGGCTCAGCAAGAGATACAGCTAATGGAATCTGGCGAAGTCAACTCTCCCACGCCAAAGCCAAACTGGCAACACGTGTCCAGCCCTTCGGAGCAAGCTGTTTCATCGCCTACACGTTGGCATCAGAAATCTTCCAAAGAAAGCGGAGTGAGATTCTGTAAGGTTTGGAGAGGAATGGATATTTATAGGAGTGAGAGTTGAGTTCATGGGACATCAGAGGAAAAATGTAACACCTGGTTAAGCTGTGTTCTGAGGTAGCCTGCTGCACCGAAATCTAATTGAGGGGAAAAATTAATAAGCTATAATGGTTATCACTATAATTCTTAGGCCACCTGATTGACAAGGGAAGGTGGAGGGTACAACCAGAATAGTTAAAGCTACTACTGAAAAGTCACCTCCTACATACAAGACATTTTACTTTTCAGTAGATTAGCCTACTGCATAGTAAAGTGTCTCCAACTATACATGCTCACATTTACTGCACAGTAAACTAGTCTACTGCACAGTTAGCTACGACCTAGAAATACAAGTACTAAACTAACTGCACGGTAGATACTGCACAGTAAAACATGTGTAGACGTTCACCTGGAGCAAATTTTCTCCCAGTCAGCCTAGCCATCAGGGGGCCACAGGAAGAGGGAGCTTTCTGTCCACGGTCCTGGAGCTGCTCAGATCCCTGGCTTCCCCCAGCAGGTGATCAGAGCCAGGACTGGGGAGCTCTCTGCCCCCTGTCCCTACTCCCTCTGTGGAGCTGGCCGCTCTGGGGAACAAGTGGAGGCTGGAAACCTACCCCTTGTTTCTCCCCCAGAGCAGCCAGATTTGCTCAGCCCAGTGCCAGGTGGTTTCCCTGCTGTGCAGACCTGGCTGCTCTGGAGAACAAGGGAGGGATGGATTCTCATCCCCTACATGCTTCCCAGAGCAGCTAGCTCAGCACAGAGCAGGCTGTTCTGGAGGACATGCAAGGGCTAGGCAGGTGGTGGGGGTGGGGAGCGTGGAGCTTCCCCTAGTTGCTTCAGGGGGGCAGATCAGGGCAAATCTGCAGCCAAGAGGGAGGACATATAGACATGCTCATACATCTTACTGAGCAGTAAGCCTACTTCAAATTAATAGCACATGTAGACATGACCCATATATACTAAAACTGCAGTGCTTCCTTAGGTTTATAATATTTTGGAACAAATTTATATCTAATTTAGGCCTTACAAGGCCAAGACTTTCAAGACAGCTTTAAGCAGAAACTAGGTGCAATTTTCCACTGCTTTGCAATTCTCATCTTAATCATTTCATTTATTTTCATTTAATTTTATTTCATTGGCATTGCAATAACACCAACAATTCCCAGGTCCACTGTGCTAGGGTATATACAAACACAGAATGAAATATTGATCCGTGTCCCAGAAACCCAGTGGTGTTTTCAGAATAGGAACAGGGAAAGGGAGTGGAGGAAGTTTGGCCTGGGTTTTTTTTCAGCTGGCACAGGAGTGTGACGTGGTTGTACTGGAGGGGGAGGCCCTGAGGTGGGGAGGCTCCAATCTACCCACCCCACCTTTCTGCACCAAGATCAAGCTCCCTCCACTCTCTTTCCCCCCTCCTATTATAAAAAGGGCATTGGGGCTGGGAGGGAAGAGGGGCATTGCTAGAGTAAACCGGCTGCAGGCTTGTAGCCAGCAGCTGGATTCCTCATCCCCGAGGACTCAAAAGCATATTTCCATCAGGTCCAGGGAATTGTTGTAACTCATGGTGCTGCCTGTGAAGTGCCATGAGTTACATCAGGGACCTGACCTGCACTTCTGTCTGTGCCTTAAGTGTAGGAGAAGAGACAGTGGCTGGAGACAGACAGACAGACAAACTGTACACTGAGATATTACATAATAGGTTGCAGTCTCAGCAGCACTAGCTACCTAATCACAGTCAAAATATTTTGTAGTCACCATGGTCATAGAGAGTATTCAGGAAGGAGATGAAGGAAGACTTATTTTGCCCCGGCACAAGAAATCATACCTCTGCTAAGCGAGCTCTATATTTCTTCTGAGCAGAACAGAGGAGGAAATGTTTAATTGCATCATAGTTTCATAGCTGGTTGGGTTGGAAGAGACCTGAGCAGATCTTCAAGTCCGACCCCCTGCCATAGGCAGGAAAGAGTACTGGGGTCAAATGACCCCAGCAAGGTGTCTATCTAGCCTCCTTTTGAAGACCCCCCAGGGTAGGAGAGAGCAGCACTTCCCTTGGAAGTTGGTTCCAGACAAGGTTATATCTGCTGTGCCATCATGGCTACAACAGCACTCTATCTCCACTACTAACTGCACCAAGAACTTCTGAATCTACCCAGTATTTTATCACAGGAATCAGGTCTGGAATCAGATACAGAGGTTCTTACTAAGGAGCTAGGGAATCTAGCTGTTTCCATTTGCTGATCTAAAATAAAACTTAAGGGTCAGATTCTATTCACCGTTTAGGCACATAAGTTGATTTAGGCATCTAAGGGCACTTATACACATGCAAATGTCTGCTCCAATGTGTGCTAATTAATCGAGTCTGCTGGAGTGTGTTAAATAACACACTGCAGCAGCCTCCATGTCATGTCTATTCAGCATCCTCTTGCTTCAAAATGGTGATGGGGTGCTTGAAGTAAAGCTTGTCAAATAGCTTGAGTTTAAGTGCCCCTGCTGCCATTTTGAAGTGCAGGATGCTGGACACATGACACTTTAATTAGAGTGGCTCTAACAGCTGCTTTAATTAAAGCGCTCCCCCACCCTGGAGGATGTGTACAGACGTCCTAAGTGCAATTCTCTTCCACCCTGCTTGACTCCCTGAACTGTCTTAATGCAAAAGGTGGATGGGTCCTCTTTCTCCTTCTCCTCACTGCTTTATTACAACTTTTCTTCATGGTAGGACAACAGTGAGTTATAGATGTAGGTGCATTCATGTATTTTCAGGAGTTGAACAGGGTAGAATAGAATTACACTGAATCCATCCATAAAATAGAGTACACCACATTGTAGGTGTCCAATTAGACACCTTCAATAGCAGACAGAATCTGGGCCTAAGTGATTAGAATAGCCTGGTGCTGTTAAGCAGTTACTGTGTTCCACCCTGGCGGTAATTGCAGTTTGGGAATGAGAGCAATAAGAGAGTGTGTGTGATTCTGGCTTGGGTCCTATATGTAACTTCAGTGTTTTTTAAGACTTCCATGGAGAATTACACTGTAAATGGGGCCTTGTGCAGACTGCCAGTGTCTAGGTGAATTTCTCCCATGAATAACATTGCTTTGGGTCCATTGATACACTAATGAGCACTGAACTGGCTTGCCATGTTTGAATAACTCAGCCCCTGGTACAATTCAGACTGATCCACTCTTGAAGGTACTAGAAAAGAGAGATCTCGCATCAGGGGGAAAAAAAATGTAATTCATTGCCAGATTCTCATTCACAGGTCAAGGAAAATTCGTGTTTCCATGAGGTCCAAGAATCACAGAAATTTCAATTTCAATGCAAACACAAAGTTAGCAGACGCCATAAATCAGGGATATGAGCTGTTGGGTATGTCATGCATCGAACTGTATAGGAGGTCCATTCAGCATGGCCAGCTAACCGAGTGAGGCAGGCCTGCTGAAGGAATGTGTATTTCTCCTAAATATTATCATTCCATTGCATGGAAACCCAGCAGGCATGACGTTTTTCAGTCAGCCTTGCGCTTTGTTTTCATCACTTGCAAACTCATTGCCTCTGCTTATATGAGAGCGTATGTGTGTGTATGTGTGCAAAGCCTATATCAGGCTCGACACTATGAAATGCAGTAGATGTCAGCGTTCAAAAGTGGGTAGATTAATGAACCTGTCATGTAGGATTGTCACTGGCTACTCCATTTGAGGGCAGGGATTTGGGCTATTCTAAAAAAGAAACACAGCACAGGATCTTTGACCTTTTGACAAAGTGTTTATCTGATGCCCTCTAGCTGTGGTAGATTTGATTAAGGTATAGGCATCAATTGACAGAGATAAGTGGCCTGATACTGTTTCCATTTATACTAGTGTTATTCCATTGTAACTAGAGCTCATTAGGACTTTTTTAATTATACCGTGTTTCTCTGAAAAAAAGCTGGTTTTTCAACTACGGTATTTTTCATAGAAATGTTCCTGTTTTTGTTAGGAAAGGCAGCTTAGGGCCTGCATCAGAGAGGTGGTTAGCCATGTTAGTCTGGAGTCATGCAGAAAGTAGCATCTGATATAGTAGATTGTAGCGTACAACATGTCATGCCTCTCTGAACCATTTAGGTTCAGGATGAATTTTCTGGTCAAGACTATGAGAGGAGGACATGAGAAGAGCCAGTATGCCATGGTGCAGGACACTTGGCTGTGATTTTAGACAAAGGGGGAGCATGGACTTAAATCTCACTTTCCTATGACTCCGCTAGGCACCCTGGTCACTGGTACATTGACTGTTATGACCTGTATCGTTTGATTTTCTTGATCTTGGGTATAAAATAGGAAACTGGTTGAAATCTCAAGAATTTTTCATTGATGAGAAAACCATTTCCCACCTGGCAGTAGCTGTCATTTTATGAAGACTGGAGTGCCTGAGCTATACATCTGGTCTACTACGACATTTCCTTGATTACTATGATTTTCTCCTGATTTCAAATCACTCTAAGAGAGAGACCCCAAGGATATGGCATATGGATATTAGCATTTGAATAGTATAAGGATATTATTATGGAGTAGCATGGCTAAAGATGCAAGTAAAATTATTCCAAAGCTGCATTGGCAAAGCTCAGCATTTAAGCCAAGGTTCAAGGGGAAAAAATGTACATCATGTTTCTTCCTCCTTTGTTCCCACTATGGCCTTTGCCCCAAATACTTCTGGATAGCACCTTATTTGAAGAAACCTTTTTCAAGATAACCTTTTTTTTGTAATGTACTTTTTATGAGTCAGACCTTGCTAGAAAAGGCTTATTTCATGCCAGGCATGCGACAGCTCAAGTGCATTTACAATTTGTGGAAGTTTTAGAGAGTTTTCTTGCTGGGATCCTATGACCCCAACTGACTTCCTGCCCCTGGGGCGGGGGGCTGGACTTGATGATCTTCCGAGGTCTCTTCCAGCCCTAATGTCTACAAATCTATGAAACAGTGTGAGACTTTTCACCCTTTGGGGTGAAAGTATGAAAATCTACTTGAAAAACGTCAATATTGTTGAATCTAAACTCAAACTGTATCCCTTTTTTATCCTCAAACCTGAAATCAAATTCTAGTTTACCCTGATCTAGGCCAAAATGTTCTCTGTGTGCATTCAGATCAGGTCTTATCTACACAAAGGTCTATTTACTTGGGCAGTGTCACGTCATGCCACCAAATTCAGATATGGATTCAATCTCTAAGCTTCAGGGCAAAGGGGTGGTTTGAATCCATCTGTAGGGTCCTTCTAAAACAGGTAAACCTGAAAAGGTTCATTTGAGTTTTGCTTTGATTCTTTAAGCCTATTCAAATCTGAAGCAAACTAGTTAGATCTAGGGGACGTGAATTTACCGAAGCTAAAACTAAAGACGTATTTGCTTGGATTATAATTTATTATTTGATTTACAGCAGGATTTGCCTGCATTCACAGTGATTAGGGCATCTTTTTCTTTGGTACTGTAGAAATGCCCAGTGCTTGCCAAGCAGTTTAGTGTTTATAATAATGAGACAGAGAATAATTGAGAATCTTTAATCTTTGCAGAGCTCTTCGAATTCACTTCAAACCTTCATTATTATGGGCTTGGTCCAAAGCCCAACTGAAGTCAAACAAGCCTTTCTATTAAGTCAATGGGCTTCTGAACAGGCCTTTGAAGCAGCTGGCCAGTTGAACTGACCCAGAGGTGAACTTCATGCTTTGGTTGAACCACATGCACTTATTATGACTGCTTAATCATTGCATAAGTTCTGATTAATCATTGCATAAGTTCTTTCTCAGCCCTGTTGTACTGTGCTGAGGTTTGGCCATTGGGACACCACACAAAGTAAAGAAGACTGTGGTTTTCGAACTGCCATGGGCTGCTGCCTGATCATAGGTTTAACCTTTGGGAGACCTGCTCTGTAACATTTGTGCTGCAAAATTCATAGCCGTTGAATCACACCGATGACCTCAGCCCTAGCACCAACCTAGAAAAACATCATTACAATGGAATTCCCTTGCCTCAGAAGAGAAGTATTGGAGATGCCACATTTTTCATTGCCTGTAACCAAGTCACTGCAGGCTGCCAATCAACAGGACTTTATGAAAAGGTCTATAATGTCCTCCGACAGGCAAGTGTCTGTCTACTATTTTTGAAAATATGTATCATACTACTGTACTGTACATGTATATGCTGCTTTAAAGCTGTGCATCTGTTTATATGTCTCTCTTCATATATATACATGCAATTAGAGGCCCAACTATATAGCTGTATAGTTTTTTTTCTATCCAGCTGGTCCAGTAAAAGATATCACAAAAAAACTCACCTCTTAGACTCTATTTCCTAGACCATCACAGTTACAATACTCTAACCCAACCACATGCTATGCGTACTATAATTGCTAAGGTAGAATTATTTACCAAACAATTAATTAATCCAAAAATATCTACCTAGACATTTATTATTAATTAGCATCATGATCTACTAGGAAAAGGGTAAAGGTGTGTGTTCTAAAGGAGAGAGGGAGATAAATTGGACAAGACACTGGGCATGTATGCACATGCATTGTGCATTGTACATTCATACGTACACCTTCAACTCTCCTATGAAATATGAACTTTCATTTCTACCTAGGCAAACTTTTACAATCTTTTTTCCTATGCCTGAAGAAAGGAGCTTGTGCCTGAAAGCTTGCAATTAAAGATTTAATTTTTTTTTTGCAAAAATCTAGTTGGTCTAATAAAAGATATCACCTCAACCACAAGCTCTAATCCCATAATTATGGTGCATTACATTTAGTACCTGTAATGATAGGTACTACTTCTATGCACCATAATTGGTGCTACTGCGCATTAGCACCAGCACATGCTCTTTTGGTGACATTAATGTGCAATAGACTATTAGCTCAGTAGGACAGGTTTTGGCCACCACACTAATGCTCACTAGAATTAGTCTACAGCACTTGAAACAACTCGTGTAGATATACCCACTTAGGTGTTCAACTTATTTCACCTCCTGTGCTTCAGTTTTCCCATTGGTATGAAGGAGGTACTTCCTGCCTCCTATAGCATTATAAAGAGACATCAGTTATACTTTAATATAATTTATTGCTAAATGATGATGTATGGAGCAGACAGCTTGAGCCAAGGCTAGCCATCCCACTTAGTAAGGTGTGGGGTGGGCTTTACAGGGGGGTGCAAAGCATCCTGGGATGCTGGGGGACTGTGAATTAACTTGCAACTGGAGGGGATCTAGGGCAGAAGTTCAATAAACCGATTTATCTTAAATCAGTTCAATCTGATACTGCATCCATTCAGGTTTATCTTAAACTGCTTTCAGCCATTTTGAAAGCAGTTTATGTGCACTGAACTCCTATTGTGTTATAGTTTTGAACTGGTTTCTGATCACTTATACCAGTTTATGTGTAATTTCTGTCCCTAGCCCAGAAGCCTCGAAGTCTAGGGGAGAAACACAGAGCCCTCAGCCATGGGCTCATAGGACAAGTGCCTGTAACCCAGAGAACAAATATTTCCTAACTTAGCTTTTCAGCCCTCTGCCTCTTTTGATTAGTGTTTATCATTGATATTCTTTTTTAATTATTCACTTGTGTCTGCTATGTGACCCAGGTAGGAGTCATGATTATAGACTTGGGGTGATTTCTCCTTCCTAGAATTAATGGTATGAGTGCTAAATGTTCTAGTCCATTTGTTCAGCATTTCTTGTTAAGGCCAGTCATTACCAGGTCCAGGCAAAGGTGTTTGAATGTTAGGCAAGACACGCAGATGCCTTTCAGCCATGCACTTGCTCCTTGCACCCTTTGGCATGCACAACAGAAGGTCCCCTTTGTTATTTCCAGTACTGTGCCCACTAATATAGTGTCTGATGCATCTCTATTAAAGTGAATGAAAAAATACTCATTGACTACAATGAAATGAAGCTTTTATGGGCCAAAACGACAACATCCATGAGCTTGGAAAAGCTCTCTACTGAGTTACCAATTTATTTTATTTTATTGACTCTCTGAAACCAGAAGGATGAAAAGGGAGGAAGCAATATGAGCCAAAGAAAGATCACCTTAAAAGAAGATTTTTTTTTTTTCTCCCAGAAGAGTATAAAACCACTGGTGGAGGAAGTGATGAAACTTGAAGAGATGGGTCAAGGGGGAGAATCTGGTTATAGTTTTGCAATACCTGAAGAATGGTATAAAGAGGATGGTGATAGACTATTTTCTGTGGCTGCAGGGGGTGGATAAATAAAAAACAGTCTTGAATGGCAGCATGGGAAATTTAGGTTCAATATTAGTAAGAACTTTCTAACTCTGAGGGAAGTTAAGCCCTGGAAAGACATACCTAGGGGGTTGTGAAATCATTATCCTTGGGAGCTTTGAAGAGCAGGTTAGGCAAATACTTAATTGGGATGGTTTAACAGGAATGATTGTGCCTTGAGAAGGGGGCCAGATTAGACGATGTCCCAAGGGCCCCACCAGCACAGTTCTAGGACTCTAAGTATCCCAAGAAGGAGGATGGTCCTGGTGGAGCTGGGAGTCAGGGGATGTGAGCTCGCATTCTTGGTTCCACCGTGGATTTCACATGTGACTGGAAATGAGCCTCTGATTCTCCCTATGCACGCTTCCATGTTGTGGTTGGCAAAATGGAGAGAGCATTTACTTTCTACACAAGGATATTATGAAGTTTAGTTAATCTTTGTGCAGGACTTGGAAGCTGAAGATCATTTGCAATGTAGTTTAATATTAGGGAATGGATGAACAGGAGATGCTGCAGACTTGCAGAAGTACAGGGAGGGGTTATTAAGACAAGGCCAGTTGTTTCCACAAAGCATGCTCTCTGAAATCTGAGGATATTAAATCCCAATGGTGCTGTTAGGACCGTCTAGTTCAGTGGTTCTCAACATTTTTGGACTCAAAGCACCCTTCATTGGTTTCAAAGCACCTTCCATAACTTTGGGGAATTGAATAGCACCCAATTTCAAAATTAGTTTTTTATATTACAACGCTTGCCTGCTTGGAGAGGAGCTGGTCAGTGGGGATTGGGGGGGGGGGTGTTCAAGCAAGGACAAGCCTGAGCCTGTGTTTACCTGGCTAGCTTATCTGCTTATCTTCTCACACCTCATTTATCTCCTTGCAACACATGACACCCTTCAAAGCATCTCAAAGCACCCCAGGGTGCCCCAGCACCCTGGTTGAGAATCACTAATTTAGCTAGACACTAAATACAAGCTCAGAATGAGAAACCACCAAGATCCAAATATAACTACATCTGCTTCACCACCTACAGCTTTCAGACAAGGTTGCTGCATGCCTTGATCTGTAGATGTGATGCCCTTCCAAGGGCAGACAGGGACAAGGGAAGACGTGATGAATGAGAAAGGGAGAGATGGGGAAGTTTGGCTATGTGTGGCTATTAAGTCATCCTCTATGAAAGATCTATCACACTCCCAGACTCAGAGACAGGAAGCTTGCCACAAAACACAAGCTGTGTTAGGACCCAGGCATGGGTAACACAAGCTTGGTAGTTGCTCCTTTTTTTTTGGTTCTGTCTGGCAGTGCATGTCTGTGTGTGTGTGTGTGGAGTGTAGCAGCTGGATGGACGTGGCATTGTGTAGGGCTCTTATACAATCCACTGCTGCTTTGGAAAACTCCTTTGGCTGTTGCTCCATGGTTGGTACCTTTCCTGGTCCTGCTTTGTAGCTAGGCCTGACCCTTGCACTGAAAGCTGGTCGGGAAGCAGGAACCTGAGTTCTAGTCTGGCCTCTAGCACCATCTTCTTCTGTGACCTTGAGCCAGTCACTTGGGGCCAGATGCATACGCTCATTTTGGTGTCTGCAAGTGCTTCTGCCTCTTCTGACACCAATCTGCCTTTGCACACCTGGCTCTCAATCCCTCTGGG
Source organism: Alligator sinensis (assembly GCF_000455745.1). NCBI lineage: Eukaryota > Metazoa > Chordata > Crocodylia > Alligatoridae > Alligator > Alligator sinensis. Next base: position 1,947,910 of record NW_005842192.1, read on the forward strand.
TTTCAATTTACCCCATCTCTAAAACAGGGGAAGAAATCAGGCTTCCTTTCTGTCTTTTCTCTCTGGAAGGCAAGCCCTTGAAGGCAGTCCATTTTCAGATTGCCCATGTTTATATGTGTGTACAATACCCTGCATAAAGGAGTCTCTTATTATTCTATTATTAATCATTATACTCTATTATTAGTCATTTTTATTTGATTTTGCTAGCTTGAATTTTCATCTTTTGCTAGCTAGAACCCCTGCACCGATCTCCTTGAAAACTGGCAGGATTTGTGGCCTCAGCAGGGGCTACCATCCCTGCAGTTTTCACCCCACTGTGCCTTAACACACACACACTGTCCCCTATGTAATGAGTTTTGCTTTTCATCAGTTTGAGGTGCAATTTCCCAGAAACCCCTGCACTGATCTTCTTTTAACTTGGCAGACTTTGTAGCCTCAGCAAGTGCTACCAGCCCTGCAGTTTTCACCCCATTGTGGATTAACACACACAACATGAGTTTTGCTTTCAGGACTTTGAGGTGCAGTTTCCTAGAAACCCCTGCACCTATCACCTTGAACCTTGGCATGCCTCGTGCTCTCATCAGAAGCTACCACCTCTGCAAGTTTAATCTGAATTAGACAAAATAAAACAAAGTTATAGATATTTTATTGATTCCCCATTATACCCTATGGCCGAATCTCTGCATTGCCGAATTTTTTCCGAATCTTTTCTGAATCAATTCAGAAGCTCAGAATTGATTTGGAAAGCCTAAAGCTTCCAGTGATTTGATTTGGATTTGTAGATTCGGCCTCTGAATCATCTGAATCATCTCCAAGCCCAAATCATGATCCAAAGCTTTGCACAGCCCTAGTTTCCAGGGTGTCTGTTAGGCCTGTCTCAAGTTTATAAAGTCAGTATCTATATTACAGGCATTTTTTTCATGGAAGAAAACTGAGGTTACAGAGGATTTACAGGACTTGTTTACATGCTGACAGAGTGGGGGGGATATAAGGCAGGAACCCCAAGGACAGACCTAAAAGATCTCATTTTCCATTTGCTGAACCCCTTTTTTCTCTGTGAAAAAAAATGCTGCTGATGGAATGCCGTTTCATGAAAGGAAATCTTGTTTAAAAAAGAATTGGTTGTCTAACTCTGCGTCTACACTCAGTGCGTCTACACTCAGTGTTTCCTCAGTGAGGTTCCTTTTTAAATCTGATTTTTAGGTCTTATGTACCTGCAGGTATACTTTTTTTAACTATATAGTTAAAGGGGCATCACCCCTCATTTATGGACTGTGTCATAGTGGCCATGTCTACACGAGTCACTTACTGTGCAGTAGATTGTTACTACTGCTAAGTAGCGTCATGGGGCACAAACGGTGACACAGTGCTATTGCACAGTAGTAACGAGCTACTGGGCAGTCAGCATCACTAGGAACCCATGCAGGGAAGCTACTGTGCTGTAACACTGGTTACTGTGCAGTCATTTAGTACTTGGGTATGCAAGTACTAAATGACTGTGCAGTAACAACTGCGCAGCCAGCATCTTGTTTAGATGTGGCCACTGACAAAAACATCTACGTTGTCATAGCTATTTGCCTCTGGGAAGAAGAAGAAGCAGCTGTCAGTTTAAGGCACTTTTCCTTTGACATAGCCAACTGCACTAGGGGCTGTACAGGCATTACATGTCAGTAAAAAAAAAAAAAAAAAAAAAATTCAACATAGTTATACCAAGATAGGTACACACACAGCATGGGGTTGTAACTTGTGTGTATAAGCATGCATACAAACACACACATGCACACACCCCCTCATTATAACTGACCCTGTTTATAATGACCCCTTGCTTTTAACAATCCCAAGAGCAGGAAACAACATTTCAGTATTTTGATACAGCAAAATAACCCTATTGTAGCAAACACCGCTTCGATGAACTTTTCTCCTGGCCCGACTGGAGTTTATCACGAGGTTTCACTCTATATGTGTACAGTTTAAATCAAGGCGAATCACAGCCTTCACAACAGGAGGTGCCTTCCTCTTTATTTAGTGAAGAAGTCAGCCTGTGTATGCCACAGGGGATGATAGAGAGAAGTAAGCCTAAGTGAGAATACTCTGGCCACGTTTACATGAGACACTTACTGCGTAGTAGCTCATTATTACATCTTAGTAGCTCATTACTACTGCACAGTAGTGTCATGGGGCACAAAACACGACGTGATGCTACTGTGCAGTAGCAATGAGCTACTGTGCAGTCACTGTCACCATGAAGCTGTGCAGAGATGCTACGGTGCAGCAACACTGTTTACTGTGAAGTCATTTAGTACTTGGGTATGCAAATACTAAACGGCTGTGCAGTAATAACTGTCCAGTCAGCATCTCATGTAAACACAGCATCTAAGCCTTCTGCCCCTTAACATAATACTCATGGCAGTTAATAAGTGGCTAAAAAAATCAGCTTTTATTCTTTGGTACGTGGCTATCAATCTAGAGTAACTCCACTGAACTGAATGGATTTAGACTAGCACAACTGAGAGCAGAATTAGGGCCAAAGCGAATGAGGGTACTATCTTGTATAAAAGTCAATGGGAATGGCTGACTTCAGACTCCTTATTCACACAAGTGAGTATTTATATAACCACCCTGCTTCTCTCTCTGAAAATTCATGAATGCATCTAGTTAGGCTGGGCATGTCTACGTGTGCATTAATGTGCCATAAATAATGCACATTAATTTTAGGACCTGTAAAAACATGTACTAACTGAATGCTCAGTAACTGGCACTACTGCACAGTAGCACTGGTGCACACCTTTTTAGTGACATTAATGCACAGTAGACTAATTCTACTGTGCATTAGCGCAATAGCACAGCTTTTGCCGTTGCGTGCTAATGCACAGTAGAATTAGTTTACTGTACATTTAGGGCCTTGTGTCGATGCACCCACTGTCATCTTACCCTTTATGACTGTGTCACAAAAGGGTGGCAAGGCAGGGAAGGAAGACAGGGTGAGCATGGTGGAATAGATTGCACTTAGGACCTAAAGTGCTCTTATGCACCTACTAGGTGGGATAGGATCTGCCCTTTTGCCATATAGTTTATTCAACTTTGGTGGATCAGGATTGAAACCTGACAAAGCAGAAAGGAAGACCCTTCCTGATAAACCAAAGAGTCCATAGCTGGAAAAGCCACCTCAGTGTGAAACAGGCAGAAGTGTTTAAAAAGTTTGTGTACTACCCTCCTGGAAAGCTGCGTATCTGACCCTAAGAAGCTCAGCTATAACCGGCCCCTCACATGAAAGCGTTCTCTGTCACACACTCCTATCCATCAGCATTAAAAATAAAAACAAGATTTTTGGCTTATTTGCATGGAAAGAAACTTTCATGATCCTACAGCTGTTCTCACTCTGGCGTTTATAATTTTATTACTCAAATATGAACTTTTGTTCGCCATCCAAGTGTAATGAAAACATAATATTTAAATATAAGCCCCATTTACCTTTCAAGTATTTTTCCTGTCCAAAAAAATTCCTAGTAATTTGTGTCTAATTCAGGCCTTGTACTCATTATTTATCTCTTCCCTGTGCCTATTCATATTACTAGGTGCTAATTCTCTCTTTGTGACATCATCACTGTTCCTAAGGCAACGGACTGTGATGTCACAAACAGAAGACAATGGCCTCTGGCTATGAATAAGCAGGCGGAGAGAATGAGTAATGAGTGAATTGAATGGCACATAGACTAGCAAAATATCCCTGGATCCAAATTTCCCTCAAATATCTTAACATCCATTACCAGCTTCGTTTTCATCAGATTAGCTATTGGCCAAAAGCACTGGGTGTGGGCTATTTATTGTTAGGATTCTTGATGGATAATGTTATGTTAAGTGAATAGCATTTAGTCACGCTGTGTTCTAATGGCTGTCAACTCATTGGCCATGGAGTATTTAATTCTGTAATTGAATAAGGGTTTCTTATATCCAAGTCTGTAGTAAGCGCATCCACATAGAATCGTAAAAGTTAGAGCTGGAAAAGGCTGGTTTGGTCATCTGGTCCATTCCTCCTGCCAATGCAGGATTGTGCCCTGCAGTATATTTCCCATTGCCTTGGCCAGTCTTGGTCATGGATAGTTATATAAACCTCTGATGGCAGTATTTAGGTTACTTCCTTAGGGAGGTGATCTTACAGACAAAAGGATCGTGGTGTGAGGAAGCTCTTTTTTCCCCCCGATAACTTGCCTTTTAGGCTGAATCTTCCATGGGAAATTCATTCTATGCATTGCTTCTGCCCCTTCCAGTTTCACTCTGACATTTTTCTCCATTGGTGAGGGAAGCTGGCCAATTTTATACATTCTCAAATACAGAATTCTTCAATGTATATGTATTTCAGTTTTATTGCTAATTATGTTATCTTAAAAGGTTGCTAGAGCATTTGAGTTTCATATTACTTGCTAATTTTTCCAGCAGAAAGATATCAGTATCTTAGGAGTTCTTCAATGTTACTAGTTATCTCCTTGGCAAGTTTTCATGATTGTATTTCATAGGGGTGTGCAAAACGGGCCGTATTCAATTTGGATTCAGATTCGGCCTGAATCGGAGACAGTGATTCGATTCCTTGATTCGGATCACTGTCCGCAATTTGATTTGGTCGGATCTGAATCTAAAGATTCAATGCTGATTTGGAGAATCAGCGATTCGGCCATAGACACAGCTTTAAATGTTTTTTCTACATACCTTGAGGTACCAGGCAGTTCATGAATGCTGTGATGGTGGGCAAATGGAGCATCCCACAGGAGTGAGGGTGGGGGTTTCCCACGTGCTTGACAGTGAACCCGGACCCAGAAGTGGCCCGGAAGTATTTCCGGTCCACTTCCAGGTTCACCGGGGAGCACGCTGGGCTCTCCCCCTGCACCCGCCCGGCTCAGCAGTTGGCCATGGGGGGAACCCAGGTGCACCCCAGACCCAGAAGGCACCAGTCGCCAAGCTGGGGGGGGGGGGGGGGGGGGGGAGGAGGAGGACACTGCATGCTCCCCAGCAGACCCAGAAGTGGACCGGAAGTGCTTCTGTTCCACTTCTGGATTCCGGTCCACTTCTGGATCTGCTGCCCAGCGTGCTGGGGAGTCCCCTGCACTCCTGTGGGATGCTCCATCTGCCCTAGCATCACACCATTCATGAGCCACCTGGTTCCTCGAGGTATGTAGAAAAAACATTTAAAGCTGTGTCTATGTCCAAATTGCCAAATCTTTCTGAATCTCTCCAAATCAATTCGGAGGGTTCCGATTTAATTTGGAGAGATTAAAGGGTCTCTTAATTCAATTCAGATTTGGAGATTCAGCCACCGAATTGAGCCGAATTGCCGCTGAATCAAATCAGGGACCAAAGCTTCTCACAGCCCTAATATCTGGATACCTGCTTATATGATCTGACTAGATATTTATTAGACAGAGGTCACATCTACACATTCATTAATTCACTATAATTGCGGTATATTAAGTCCAGTAATTGGCCTAATGAACTGTAATTAGCTCTACTTTAGATTATCACAGATGAATGGTTTTTTATTGATGTTAGTGTGCGTTCGACTAAATTGGGTTTTTCCTGCCACACTAAAGTGCAGTTGAATTTTAGTTTCATGTAGACGCCCCCAAAGCATCTTGTGTAGACGTGCCCAGAGTGATTTTACTCACCTAGATATCTGAGATACTTATGCAACCAGTATGACACACAGCTGAATATTTCCCCCGTTCATCCAGTCCCGCTACAAATATAATGGCCTATACTGAAGATTTGACTCTGGAAACACTGAAGTCATTTTGTCTTGACTTCAGTTCTGGAAGAAGAACATGCCTTCAACTTCTGGGATAAGGGACTTGATCAAAGTATTTCTTCTGAATAGTTCTGTAATTATTACGGTAAAACGGTGGCAAGGTGAATGTTGATTGTTTTGGAGGCAAGCATGGTGAATGGCAGATTTAATGGTGGGGAAAGGATCCAGAATAAATTATACATTTACAAATTAAGATGATAAAAGATTGAGATGTGAGTGGCTTAAATCTGCTCTGGTCTCCATTCTGTTTTGGTTTTTTTTCCACATAAAATTGAGCAAATTGGCGGGGAGTGGGATCTGAAGAAAAATGACGGGTAAACTGTTTTTTGGGTTTTTTTAAGCTGGAAATCAGCTTGGCTAGAATTATAAGTGAAGTTTCAAGGCAATTCTTCTGATCTCATTTCAACCAGATTCTCTGTCCCTAGGAATTACGCTTCCAAATAATAGAAATATTGCTTAAGCTTCAGATTTAACCACAGAAAAACTGGGATAAGGCTGTCGTTGCATCATATGTTGTGCTCTACCTCACATGACCCTACGAAGGCTGAATTATGTTTTCAAAGAAATGAAATAAGTATGCGGCCATAACCGGGAGCCCAAACCAGCGCTTTTTGCAATCAGTGGAAGTATTTCCAATGGCTTCAAGCGGCATTGAGTCAAGCCCCGAATGAGTTCTGGAGGACTGACATGCTGAACGTCTTTGTTTTTGTGGTTTTCATTCAGCCCCTTAAATCCAGAGAGCACGGCACATGGCTGTCGTTCAATAATCCACTTGTATATTTTGGTCCGCAAACTTTGATTTGATTTTTTCGGAATTACGTGATCACATAAATATGTTTTTGAGCACCGCAAAATACTATAAAAGTGGAGGGTTACTTTCAGCTTCTTTTTATTTTTTACCTTGAGACTGTGGTGGGTCTACGAGGGACATATTTGGCTCCAAATGATCAATTTGAGGCAGCTCTGGTGGATCCAGTTATTATGGGCAATGGTTATCCTACTAATTCATTTGTGGAAAATAAAGATATAAGGTGGTGGCTCTATGGCCCGGTTGTCCATTGAATTCATCACACAGAGAAAATGGAATCCATCCATCCTTCAGTATCATGAGTTTGGGCTAAAGAGCTGCATGGTTGGGAAAGTTTTATAATCACATTCTCTGGACTGAAATTATGTGGTAAAGATCAGGTTAACCTTGGGATTATTGGCTGCCAGAAAACACAGAAAATGATTTAGGAAGCCAACCTTTCTGCTCTGACTAAGCTTTAAAACATACTGTGTATATCTACACACCCAAATTCAGCCCTGGTATAATTTCATTGGCTTCAAGATACTTAGAGATAATTAAGGATAAACTTAGCACATTATCTTAAATTTACAGATATAAGCTACCACTTAAAGGTCATAGCAGAAGGAGTTCACCTTTCTTAGCTGAATAGTTCCTGGTGGAGTCTGTGAGAGAACAGAATTTGGCACGGTGTCAATCATACCAAATTATGCACCAGAACTGGTAAAAAAAAATGGAAAAAATTATGTCATGAACAAATTCAGCATATCAAAGTGGTTCCCACTTTACAGTTCAAAGTGGGCTGTTTTTCAATTTTTTTATCAGGTTTTTCACAGTATTTTTACTTCTAATTTAAAACCCATCCTTTGATATATGATTACATGAAACTACTTTTGATCCTTTTTTTGAGAGAAAAAGACATTTTCTTACTGAAAAAAATGTTTTTAATAAACAACACAAATTGTGGCATTTCAAAATGTTTTTTTTTTATGTGATTTGGATAAAAAACGGATAGCAATGTTACAGAAAACTTCACGAAGAACAGGAAATGATAACAGCCGCAGTCCAAAGGCTCAATTAATAGAAAGACCCCCAGTAACAGCAGTGGTAGTTGGTGAATGACAAATGCACCTGTATTGGCACTAGAAATTTCATAGATTTCCTAGTTTTCATAGGCATTAGGGCTGGAAGGGGCCTCGGAAGATCACTGAGTCCAGCCCGCCACCCGAAGGGCAGGAAGTCAGCTCGGACAGTAAAGAAATTCTTCCTTATGTCCAGCCTGAAACGATCTTGCAGTAGTTTATAACCATTCGACCTCGTCATCCCTTGGGGCGCTCTGGTGAACAAATGTTCCCCCAGATCTTGGTGGTCACCTCTGATAAACTTATAGGTGGCCTGAAGTGAATACTGAGTTCACTTCTGACTTCTATAGAATTGTATTGAGAAAATTGGGAAAATTCAGACATGACCATGTGTGTAAATTCATGGAGAAAGGTAAAGAGAGCTACAGATGGAGCATAGCATGGCTAAGAGAGAAGGATGGATAGATGTAATCAAGGTTTTCTCTGATTTAAAAATATCCCCAATTTTTGGTTAAGAAGAGTAACCCCAAATCCACATTTTTCCGTGATTTAAATGAAAAACCACTAATATATATATATATATATATAGAGAGAGAGAGAGAGAGAGAGAGAGAGAGATTGATATTGATAGATATAGATATAGTGATGCTTCATATTGGTCATGGAAAAATGTGGATCTGAAGCAACTTCTTTAACCAAAAATTGGGAATTTTTTTTTTTAATCGGAGAAAACCAGAATCCCTGGATATAATAGTATCCCACCCTATGAAGATATTTGAATGCTAAAGGAGGATGAAGACCTGTTTACTATGAGTACGTTGTGTAGTAACAGGATAAGAAACAGAAAATGTGCATTGAAGATCTTAAGGCTTTCAGCCAAAATACATGCGAGCCATGGGGCAAACTCTCAAGGGGGAAGTGACAGAAGCTGCACACTCAGGATCTTGAAACCAAGACTAGACAAAACATTGTAAGCCAGGTCCATCGCACCACACCCTGCACTAGTTTGACACTGGAGTGGCTCCATAGCCTAAACTAGTGCGAAAGAGCCATGGATCTGTGCTTTTATGAAACAATCCCAAAATGCACAGGACATTCTAATAAAATATGTTCCTGGCCAACATCTGTAATACCATTGGGATGGACCCCCTTGCTTCATGCAAGGGTCAGCCACCTATGGCCCATGAGCTGAATCCAGCCCATGGAGCTATTTTATCTGGCCCACAGAGCCAGGGGGCTTCTACGGCATTTCACCGGCGACCAACTTCGGCGGCATTTTTATGGTGGGAGGCTTCACCTATGTGGTAGCCAAGCGGCGGGTGGGAGCTCCAGCTCTGGCTCTAGAAGTGGCACAGGTGAGAAGGGAAGTGGCCTGTGCTTGAAGCTAAGATCAGTTAAATTGCCCCTTCCTTTCCCTCCTGCCCTGCTGCCAAGAGTGGCTGTCCCTTCCCTTGTGGCCATCTGTGTATTCAGTATATTGCACAAAACACCATTTCATCCAGACAATTCTTTCCTGGGTCCCAACACAGTGCAGTTGATGTCTTTTAGGAAAGCATGAAATCTTGATTTGACAACTCAGTTGGTCAGGGCTGGCACAAGACGGACCTACAATACTATTTCATAAAGAACCGGGAAAGTCCTATAACTATCAACCTAGCATGCCAACTCACTAAGAACTGGAAAAACCGCACCACCAAACATGGCCCTACAGTGCTAATGGATAAGGGAATTGGAAAAGACTTCACCTAGTCTGTGGCTTGAAAAAGATGCAGGGAATGAGAGGCCGGGAGAGGTACGATATTTTCTTCATTCGTCTTTCAGACAGCTCAAGTGCTGGGCCTTAAGTCTTGCAAATGGAGACAAGCGAATTAACCCTTGTTGACTTCAAGCTATTTTAGATGTGCTCAAAAATAACTGCTGGAGCTCAGTGTAATCACGCCACTGGAGCCCGTCGCTTTCTGTATTTCATCTCCTTCTGGCAGGGTGCTCCCTGCGAGCCAGGGTGGGGTGTTATCAATATGTCAACACCGGCACGCTCTATCTTTGCACTGTCACTCACTGGATGGCTATTTATCTTGCAACGCGCTGATACTGCCTCTTCTCACCCACAGGGAAAGGTGATAGTAGTGCTATCTTGGAGGCTTTACACCCAAGCCTGGCCTCAGCTAACATCCTCTCTTTGATAGGAGAGGACCGGGAAGGGGAGTGGTGAGGCACAAGCTCTGGGACCAGACAGAGAACAGGATGAAAGGGAGGTGTCACGGGGAGATCATCTGGGTGGTGCTCACAAGAAGGGCTCATGAGTCCCGTGGTGCCTCCTCCTCTTCAGCAAAGGCTGTTGAGCCATCAGCCGGCTCCTTCCCTTGGCCCACTGGGGATGGGAGATGTTTGGAAAGGAAGGACCAAATCTTCAGCTGATGCAGACTCTCATAATCCATGAGGCCAAAATCTCAGGTAGTGTAAACTGGGGTCACTGAGGCTGGTGTGGCTCTTTTGAAGTCAATGGGTCCAGGTCCTCAGTCCTGGTCCATTGAGGTCTATGGAAGTCTATGCCGTTTCTTTCTTCCCACGTCAGACTCAATTTTAACTCCTCAGTAGTTGAGGCACATGCACACTCCTCTCAGTGTGCAAACGCATCAGCTCTTGTACTTACCAACAGGCAGACCACCCACCGTCACAGAGTGTATCGGCCCAGCCGTCAAAGGCATGACTGCAGATCAGGGAAGGCATGAGCACGCTTGCTTTAAATTAGTGAGCTCAGATTATTGCTAACCATGTAGCCACAGCAACACTTAGCTCAGCCTGGGCTGTGGCTACCCTGCTAGTGGCACCCAAGGTAGGTAATTTAAGGCTAGTCTACATGAGCTCAAATCAGACAAGGCATGGCAGAGTCAGCGAACCCACAAACACACATGTGCTACGTGCGTGCTCACACACTGCGTGTTTTTGTATCTAAGGCACTGAAAAGAAATAAAAAAAGTATCATTAGAAAAAAGCAGTCCGACTCAGCTCTGGCTGAATATTTAGAGACCTGACTTGTGTTTTCTTATGCCCAAAAGGCAAAGAATAGTTTCATCAGCCAGCGATCGTTCATGTGGCTTGTTTGAATTGCTTCCGTGCCAGGGCTCTGATGAGGAGTTTGGGGAACACTATTCCCTTGCAGTGTCAAGTGACATCCCATCCCACAGCTCTTCGGGTGCGAAGACGCAAACACGTAGATAATCCCTCCTAATGAACTGAAAAATGTTATGCCTATAGGATATAAGCATAGCTCAACTGCTACATGCCCCCCTCCATGGCAGGTCCACAGGGAATGTGAACCTAAGACAGCTGCAGGTATAAAATCTGGACGTTTTGCTCAAGTTATAAGGAGTTATGAGGACTACGTAGCCCGCAGTCCAGCCCTTGATGTTGGCCAAAACAGCAGCCATCACTTAAGTAAAAGGCTGGAATATGCCTGTGAGCAATGTTGTCTCCTTCATTAATTAACCTCCTGCTAAAACCCAACCCCATGACCCCCCTCTCCAGCGCACGCCTGCGTGCCGTCTTTTCCAACATGATGTGGATGCTGTGCCTAAAAAGATTTCTATTTACCCTCTCTTCGGCTCTTTTCCCCTCAACCCAACAAGGTGGTACCTGCAAAAGCTGATGCACAACCTCAGCCAGCCAAGGCCAGGTTCTCAGCTGGTGCAAATCAGCATGTTTCCATTGAAGTCCAAGGAGCAACGGCAATTTTCATAGCTCATGATCTCCTGCAACCGTGCAGCTGGTTTGTCTCGTCGCATATGCAGGAGAGACCATTAGCAACCACTGAAATGTTGTTAACCACTCTCTTTCCCAATTTTTAACTCTCTGTAAGATGAACCTGCAACCATTCCCTTTTCCATTTTTTTAGGGCATCATTTTTCAATGGTTTTTGGGGTGCATCAGTTCCTGTAGCACTCAACCCTAACGACTGCAAGGGCTCTGATTTTATTTTTTTTTTTGAGTCAGCCCATCTTAATATTCAGCCTCTTTTAAGTTGTCAGGTTGGTCATCCAGAATCACCAGTCGTGACATGGTTTTCTAGGCTAAGGGTAGCTCCATATACCTAAGGGAGGGCTAAAAGGGGGGTACTGAACAAAGCAAGAACTTTATTGTCCTTAGCTTGGCTAATAAATAGACACAAAAACACTCATAAAAATGTAACTGCAGTGAATCAGTCATCATTCAGCTGTGAAAAGGTCCTGAAGAAAGACTACAGCGCGAGAACGGGGGGAAAGGGAGAGAGTAGCTGAGCTAGAGAAAATAGGGGAGTTTTGCGAAACTTTTCCACTAGAAGAGAGCTGTGTTGGGCTGCAATTCCAGTCCAAAGGAGCGCTCCCATAAATTAACTCATTTTTGTTTTTTCTAACATCAGTTAGCCTCACCACAAGGTTTCGGTGCCGTGCCATTTCCAAACCACTTTGGGACTGTCAAGCATAAATCACGGAGTGTGGAAGTACAGGAGGCAGAGAGTTATGATCTGGGCAGAAGGTGCAAATTGCTTAGAGTTAGCGCCAGATTTTTTTTTCCACTTTCACCGCAACTTTTTTTTTCTCCTGTCGTTCTTTCTTTCTTTTTTTTTTTCTCTCCCCCTTTTCAATTATTATTATAAGAACTGAGAATTAACAAGAAGCAATTAGGAGAGCATTAACTTTAAATTAGCCTTCCACTGGAGAACCGTGTGTGACACAATAGGCACATTAGGGCTGACTCTTTCAAAAAAAACATATCCCTCCCCTTCATTTTGACATCCCTCCCTTTCTTTCTGTTTTATGTTCTCCTACTGCGGTGGTGGTCTCAGTCTCATGTAGAGATCCAGAGCTGGGAATGCATACTGAACAATGAAAGGGCTTTTATAGCAGCGACTGCTTCCTTCAATAGGCTGCCTTGCTAAGACGCAACCACTGGGCCAAGATTTTGACAAGTGACAATGGATGTCTCCGTTTCCAGGGCACAACGTGGGACATTATTTTCATATAGCAGGTGCTAAGAGCTTTCTGAAAGCCAGGCTCCTTTGATACGGTTCCTGAGGGGCACCTTCAACATGGAGACATTCAAGGTTGTTGAGAACCTTAACCCACGTTTCCGTCTAACCTGTCTGCTGCAATGAGAGAGACTGTCAGGAGCGTAACGGAGGATGGTGTTGTCTAAACTTTGAGTGCGGAGGTACAGCAGTCCTTCAAGACACTTCTTGAGAAGAGTCTTCTGGACACGACAATATTTGAGTTTTACCAAGTTCTTTGTAGCCTCGCAACCCTCTCCTAATATTCTGCGATCCGGTCTCACTTGCCTTGTACTGGGCGAATCAAATCATTCTGGTTCTGCTTCACCTTTATGGCTCCTGCCATAGGTAAGTATGGAAACCAAAGAATAAAGATGGATCTTCCAGTGACCAATGCCTGGATCCCAGTGCTCCCACCAAAATAAGTCTCTTGATTTTTTTTTTCCCCAATTTGCTAGGGTCTTCTAGCTTGCTTCACTCAGAAGACAGGAGACTCAGGAGAATACATCACAGGATTGGAGAGACTAATATAAATAAGCTATCCAGGTTGTAGCCATAGTGGTCTAGAGGCAAATGGGGTCAGAACCAATGGTAGAAATGGTATCTTTTATTAGACCAACTTAGATATCTTTTATTAAACCAACTCGATTTTTGCAAATAAAGATTTTTATTTATTTATTTATTTATTTGTAAAAATCGAGTTGGTCTAATAAAAGATATCACCTCTACCACGAGTTCTGTTTCCTTTAGTATAAATAAGGATGGGCAATTGGTGTCAATTCGTAGGGGGTGCAAGTGTGGCTAGCTCAAGCTGCAGGAACTGATTGTTATGCCTCTCATTGGAGATCTTTCTTCTGTGTCATCCAAAAAAGCCCTCATACACTCTCTTATTCTAAAAATGGAAGGAAATGTGAAGAGACATATAATTTGATCTTCCATCCTTATCTACGGTCTTGCCAACAAACACACTTCTAATTGCTGAGTTCAGGATTCCCTTTGCAGAACAAGAAGCCTGGTATTGCTTGGAAGTGATTGTGGACCATCACAACTCAGCTTTATACCAGGGCTTAAATTGGTCCTGCCTGAGCTTTTGTATAAGGGGTCTCCCCCATCATTCCTATTCTGTAAGATCCATGAGTCAAGGTTGGCACTATGTTGATTTCCTGTAAAGGATTTTGCTCCCATATAGGGCTGTGTAAATCCCAAACCTCTCTAAAATAGTAATCTGAAGAATAGCAGGGACCTGTCTGCCAGCTACCCAGATTATATACAGAAAGCCTTGTTTGACGGCGGGTCCTGAAAGCCCTGGTCCTTCTGAAAACCCTGGCTTCAGTCTCCAAAATGTTTTCAGCATGAGTAATCCAAGGTGACATTAATAAGAACTAGGCATATCAGTATCTGTACCTCGATGCCGTGTTGCTTTAAGGGTTGAATAATTCAGGCCAATTGAAAATGTCACACCTCACACATTCTCAGATCAATTTAACTTAAGGGGCCTTTGGGGTATTTGAGTGTGTTTTGTTTTTGCATAATGGTCACATGCTGCCATTAAACTCTTTCTCTTTGGAGTATCTGCTCAAGAACAATAACAAAGGTCATCTTCAATTATAGTCAAACAGGTTGATTCTTCAGGGTCCTGCTCTTAAAGGAGGGTGAAAAAAACCCCAACTCCTGGAGAGGTGACACTTCCCCCGACATTACCCAGAATTGCACCATGGCTGAGGATGGTAAGATTTGCAGAAAGGGAAAACCCAGCCCAGTGCACTGATTATATACACACATGCCCTAGCCTATAAAGCTGAAAAGGCAACCAAGTGCTGTAATATAACCTTCAATCAAGGAGAAGTGGAAAAAAAAAGTCCTGGATCTATTCCAAGAGACTAATATATAAATAATGAAGGCCTGCAGGCAGTGTGCAACCGCTTAAATGTTCGACACATGAACTGCAGCAGGTCAAGTGATCTCACATTAGGAAGGTGAGCGACAGGCAGCAAAATAGGAAAACTGCAAGCGGCCTTCGCAGTCAAGACAGCACGGGGTGTTTCAAGCACATAGTCCACGTGGGGAGAATTGGTCACCCCCCGCACCTCTCCCTCTTGTCTCCATCTTTATTTAACAAAAGACAACCTAGTAAAACCTGTCAGCTTGCTAGCTTTTCACGCTCCAGTATCCAGCCTGAGTAACGTATGGGGTTGTGGCTGAGTGTAAACAGCATTTTTTGGTGTGAGTTCAGTTAGTTTAAGAGCCTTTGGGGGGGGTCTCAGAAGGAAAATATATGGAGGGATTTGCATCTGTGCAGGGAATGCTGGGTTTTCCTAGGGAAGCGGAGAGTCTACCATGAAATTCAGACCCAGATTACATCCATCTGTAAATCTGCAGAAGTTTGGAACCGTGGTTTTGCTTTAGGCTGTTACACGGATATAAGATCCAGCGTGAAATTCCAGCAGAAGATGCCTTGGGATGGGATTCGAGTTCAACGCGACAAGAATCTGCAAGGCTGTCGTCGTGGTACTTCTTCCAAGACTGTCACATGAGGGTATCTGTCACTTAGCTGGAGCATCAGAGCTAGAAATTAATCTGAAGCAGGTGTGGAAAATAAGGACCATTGCACCGAGACTGGAGACAGAACCGCTATGGCAGGTTTCGATTCAGAGATCTTTAGTTGAATCCCTAGATCAGGGCAGGCCAATTTGGGGGTGGCAGGGTGCTACAGGGCCATGGACCCCCACTGCTGCACACTGTAGGGGTGGCCCTCCCAGCTCCCCCCTGCTCCATGCAGATAACTTGGGCATCCCAACTGGCAACCCAGCTCCCCTGCCAGCTGTTCATGCAGCGGGGGCAGTGGGGCACCACCCCCACAACTGTATGCCTGGACTCCTTCCCACCACCCTACTACACCCTGCCTCCTAAAGTGGGGCAGTAAGCAAAAGCAAGAGGAGGAAGGGGAAAGCCAGGGACCCCCAGCTGCCACAGCAGCAGGGGCAATGGGAAGCGTGGTGGTAAACTGGGAGTCTGGGGGGCACCCAAGGCGTGCAGCTCCAATCATCCACTAAGGACCCATTGTGCTAGATAAGATTAGCCAGAGACTTTGTTGCATGCAACTTGTTTTCAAACGTGTTCTCCGTGGCCACAGGTGACAGAACAAGGAGCAAAGGTCTCAAGTTGCAGCGAGGGAAGTTTAGGTTAGATATTAGGAAAAACTTTCTCACCAGGAGGGTAGTAAAACACTAGAATGGGTTACCTAAAGAGGTGGTCAAATCTCCATCCTTGGAGGTGTTTAAGACCCAGGTAGACAAACCCCTGGCTGGGATGCTGTAGTTGGGGCTGGTCCTGCTTGGAGCAGGGGGTTGGACTGGATGTGACCTCCAGAGGTCCTTTTCAACCCTCATTTTCTCTAGTGCAGAATGTGCAGGAGACCTTCCTTTTCATCCCTTTGTAAAAAACAAATTAGAGAGAGAGAAAGAGGGGCATCTCATTACAAGACTGACTCATGGATCATAGGAGCACATGCTAAGATGCACAAGATTCATGTGTGCATCACTGCTCTGAATCAGACAGAGCAGGGAAATGGGAGGTGGATCTCTTGCATCACAGGTGACTGCCTTCACTACTTAGCCTATAAATATATGGGTCACAGAGTTACACATTCATTTTCAACAGTTGCAAATCACTGGATTACTGTGATCTCTTGAAGTTTGTATGTTAGATAATCCTCCCCTGAAAGAGAGCAATTTTGCAATGCCACAATGGCATTTAACATGTGCCAAACTGCTTGAATGAGCATTTGCTCATGTTTGAACTGCACTCAGTAAGGGTTTTGCTGAATGTGCGATACCCATCAGAGTCTAAATTTTGGTGTTTAGCCCATTGAGCTGGGCTATGGGAGACCCAGGTTCAAATCGTTCCCTGGTTTCACTTACAATAGGGATGAAGTTTTCCTATATCCTAACCGTATGTCCTAACCACTGGCATTTTGGATACTCCAGCATGGCACTGTTTATCTATGATCTTGCATACATGGTCCATTATGGTCCCATCAAAACCATATGCTGCTATGAAAATTTTAGTGAGAGTGACACAGCTTCTCACAAGTTTTACCAATCCATATGTTGTCTGAGTTGGAGTCCAAGTTTACAGCACGCTGCTTTCTTTTTTCTCACTTTGCTTCCATCCTCTGGATCAAAGCCACTTCGTGCTGAGTTGCACCCAGTGCCAGATGTTCCCTCCAGATGGGATAGGATTCTGCACACTCCTCCTAGCTTTCTACACGGATGTTGAATGACTTCATATCATTTTTCTACACATCATGGTACCACAATAGAGGGCAAATCCTGCTTTCTAGAGCCATCTCAAATCTTGCTGTACAAAATATTCTTTGTGATATGGTCCCCTCCTGTTCTCTTAACATAGCTAATATATCACAACCTCCTCTTGACAGTGCTTTCTAAGTGTGTCAGTCCCATGTGCTCCAGTACCTCTGTGTTGGGTGACATGAACATAGCATGGAAGAAAAGGAACATATAAAATGTGATAAGAAATGTAAGTCAAAAGAGTCCCCGTGCTCTGAAATCCCATCTAGCTATCAGGGTGAATTCCACTGAGTCGCACTGACTCTGTATATCAGAAAAAAAAAGGAGGTGCTCCATTTAGATAGGATCATCAGCATCCAGGATTATAATATTGATGGTTTTTAAAATAAAGAGCCCTTTTAAAGGAAAATAAAGCTGCTTCTTTGCCTAAGAAGCCATCAAGGACTTGCAGTGTTCCTTTACCACCACCCAGACAATACAAACAGATCCAAGCTCCAATGCAGAGAGACTGCAACACACCACTCTTGCCCCCACCAACCCCCTTTCCCTTAGGCAGGTTCTCAGAGGAACACCCATAGTTGAATGGCCATGGACCCCTATCCATGCCCACCCAAATGCCATACATGAGGGCCTGCCCCGCTCCCCTGGCAAGCCTACACCCATCTGTATGTCCACCAGTCAGTCTCATCGCTCTTTCCATTTGCTCTGTCTTGTAGGGCTCCTGATGTCTTTCCACTCCTTTCAGTTTTCCTGCAGTTTCTTTCTCCAACCCTCTAGGCCTGGCTGAACAAGTTTTGGATGAACTCCAACTCAGAGCTGTGGCTTCTCTTAGCCATGAAGATGCAGAACAGACCCAGATTTCCTCTGAGGGCAAAGGGATTTAGTTCAGTGTTCTGCTTCAGACCTGGTCTCGGCTACAAATTAATCATAGAATCTAGAATCATAGAAAACGAGGGTTGGAAGGGACCTCAGGAGGTCACATCTAGTCCAACCACCTGCTCAAAGCAGGATCAGCCCCAACTTGATCATCCCAGCCAAGACTTTGTCTAACTGGGTCTTAAAAACCTCCAAGTATGGAGAGTCTATTGCCTCTCTGGGTGACCTCCAAGGATGGAGACTCCACAATATACAATCTCAGACAATGAGGGTTGAAGGGAACTCAGGAGATCACATCTAGTCCAACCCCCTGCTCAAAGCAAGACCAGCCCCAACTGTATCATTCAGCCAAGACTTTGTCTAGCTGAGCCTTAAACACCTCCAAGGATAGAGAGTGCACCACCTCTCTGGGTAACCTGTTCCAGTGCTTCGCCACCCTCCTCAGGAGAAATTTATTCTAAATCTCTAACCTAAACTTCCCTTGTTGTAACTTGAGACCATTAACCTTAAACCCCTCCTGGATCTCAAAGCCCAACTGTACCACTTCTGTTGTCTGTGGAACATAGGTTCCAAAGTGATTTAGAAACTTCTGTAAATTGGGATTCACAGCCTGGATCCTCTAAGACATGTAGGCACCTCCTTGCTATTGCAATCAAATGCTAAACACTTTTGTGGATCTGAGCTTCAGCTCCTAAACTACCAGATCCAATTAGCTCTTGTAGGCATCCTACAACTTACCTACCTTCCCCTAGGATGATAATGCAAATGAACAGGGTTAGGAGTCTTGGATTTTTGCAGTCAACACAGAGAGTGAGCTTCTTGAAAAGGGCAAATCAACTTGCCTATGCATCTACAGATAGCCAAAAGGAAAGCCAGACTAGAGGGCCAGGTACAGACATTACACTTTTACTGGTGTAAGTGATCAGAAACCAGAATATACCTATAACAGAAAAGAAGTTTGGTACACATCAACTGGTTTAAAGACAGTGGAACAAAGTCTAAGATTTGGACCTCCCCAGCAAAGGTCAACTCTGTGTTATGCTTGATACTATGCCACTTAGAGAAAACCATGTAACTTAGATCAAGTCTGCCTTGGGCTTTTTGAATGTCTGTTCCTAGCCAAGTTGCCTACGTACCACCAGCAACTTTCATTTCAGTGCAACAACCCCAGCTACTTTCACGTGCAAAAACAGTTGCTGGTAGGGCCACTCTGGTTTTGCACAACACACTTAATGGCTAAGGCTCGTCTCAGCCTGACAGCATTTAAATCCACTCCTTCTTTCCAAGAAATATCCCTAAGCACCGGAGATAGTTTGGGTAGGAGCATCCTTCACCCTTCATAGTGAGACTCGGCCAGTGGGTTACTAAGCATCTAAGACGTTTGTGGTCAGAAGGAGAAACAGAAAAAGGGATCTGACTCCGTTGAGTGGTGCGGCATGTGCTGCTCTGGGCAAGTGGCGCTCTTAGTGCTAGTCCCTCCTGCCAGGGTGGTTGCTGTTTTTCTAACCAATGCCTGTCTACTGTTAATGGCATACACACTCCCAGCATTTCAATATCTATGGTACCAATTAGGATGCAGCCCTTAGACTAGTGTTTCCCAACCTTTGTAGCTTGAGGGCACTCACGTGCAGTGTTATTAGGCTAACGCATAATAAGCATCACTAAATAACTATGTGCTGGGACTACTGTGCACTAACTGCAGGTACTGCACATTTAGTTATTAAGGAAGTACTAAACTAAATGTGCAGCATCTCAGGTGCATTAATGAATGTGTAGACGCACCTACCGTGGGACTTTTCCCAGAAACAACACTCCTGTGTATGCTTCTAGACCTCTGCCGTGCCCCTGCCTGATCTCAGCCTCCCCACAGTCCCTGTCCTTGCCATGCTTGAACCTCCTGACTCTGATTTTCCATCCACCCTGACCATGATGCTGCCTCAACCCTCATCCTGACAACTTGGACTGCAACGGGTGCCTGGCGTGACCTCAGCCTGCCTACAGTAGCTCATTAAGTGACTGCCTATGACCCAATCAATCCTGTTACCCCCAAGCTCTTTGTGGGACCCTCAATGACTAATCATGGAACCCTGGGGTTTTGCTGATCACTGTTTGAAAACCACTGCACTGGCCAAATTTTGAACTCAAGAAGAACACCGAACTTTTACTGGTGTCTCTCCCGCCTTGAGTTCTTAATGCAAAATCAGCTAAAGGAGTCTTTTATTTGTATTTTTATTATGATTTGAAGGTCACAACACATTTTACCAGCTGAGTTCTAAAACCCTGGAAATAAGAAGGGTTTATTATGGAAAACCTGAGCCTCAGCTCAGTGCTATGCTACAATAAACGAATCCTGCATATGGTTGGACGCGTGTGCTCCTATCTCCGTGTGAGCTTCAGTCCTTCTTATATTTTATATGCCCCTGCAAGAATTTCACACATGTTTGCAGTGTTTACTTTCTAAACAACTGACATTCTGTCTTCCGCTGGCTCCAGCGTGGTACTGTCAATCTTTGACCCCAGTGGCGATGCAGCCTTAATGCACGCCATTGTGATTGCCTTACGTTTCAGCTTCCAGAGCACTCTTAATCTAATTATACATGGAAATGCTGGACTCTGGGCTGGAGGGACACCTGTGTTCTCTCAGCGGTTTGCTATTTAAAATATTGTCCGCCCCATCCCTGTGAATAGGGTCTTGTGTGATTCCCTTGGTTGCATGAACAGCTGATGTGTAAATAGCGACGGGCCCTGAAACAGATACCGCTATTGACTCTTGGAAGACCTGGCTGGAAAGGGGTCATCAGGCTTCACTCTCTGAGACCCATTGAAATGAGAAGAGGCAGCAGTTTTTGAGACAAACACCTGACCTTCTGTCTCCGACTCAGGTGGGCTTTCAAATAGGGCAAAGCTTCCTGGTTTACTGCCTCCTGTTAATTATACTGTTCTCCTGCAGGAAGCCAGGACATAGGACTTCGCTATGAAGCCGGTGCTTCCTGATTTGGAGTTAAATCCAGCTTTTCCCACAAAGTAAACGTCATGGCTCCTTGGTAGCTAAAGAAACTGTATTTCCCTTCTGTGAGGTCCGCTTTCCATATTTCCCCCCCACCTCCGTGATAATATTTTGCAACAGTTTGATTGACATTGGACTCTGTATATGGCCAGGATTCTTGGCAGGGATTTTCAGAGGGAGTTAGGTGCCCGATTCCCATTTGATATCAGTGGGATTAAGGAACCTAAAGACCATTAGGGAAGAATCCTATTTCACTTTATGAGCCCAAATGGCAGTGTTCCTGCTGTCTTCCATTTTTAGCAGTTATACAGAGTTTGCAATCCTGCTCCATGTTCAGTGTGGACACAGAAGCATGCACCCAGCTACTGAGCATAGACAGCGTCCTGAACACTGGCTGGCAGGTATGCAGATAGGAATGCACATACCAAAGTATGAGTCCGTAAATTCTGGCCCGTGAAAAATCAGGAGGAGGAGTTATAGCCCATATTTTAGCCCAGAGGGGACCAACCTTTTTGGCATGCCTGCCACAAATTAGATTCACAACCTCCCCAAGTGCTACTTCAATCTTCTTCCCCTGCCTGATCAGCTGCTCTGTTTTCTGCTCCCTGGCCCAATCTGCTGCTCTATTTTCTGCACCCTGCCCTATTTGCCACCGGGCTGCCTGTCCTCTCCCTGGTCTGCCGTGTGCTACACACACACCGGCTGCTATTCTACTTGTGGCATGCATGCCACAGCTTGGGCAAGACTGTTTTAGCCCCCAAATTAGGTTGCTCACCCAGGAAACACTGATTCAAGGCCCCCCTCACCTAAAGGAGGTTTGAATCTACATTTTTTTTCTAATTCTCTAGTACAGTGATTTAACCTCCAAGCCATAAGGCAGACATTATCCAGAGCCCTCATCAGTCCTTCTCCCAATGCTGAGCCACCACATTTACTATTCATTGGATAACATGCCTAGTGAGAAGTGAGGTAATTTCTGGCCCACTGGGAGAAAGGGTCCAGGCTACAACCAAAGACCCTTCTTTCCAGAGCACTATATCTTACCAAGCCACAAACCCTCATACTTCCTGATTTCCTCCTGGCTCCAGGGTGCTAGCTTCAATGGAGAGATGGAGAGAGAGCTCAGTAATGCCTTTGCAGTTAAAGTAGTGTAATGGGCACTGAAAAAAAGGTAGAATCAAAACCCCTCTAGGTGAGGAAGGCCTAGAGCCTGGGTCTCTTGCTTCCAGGAGAGTCAAATGGATAATACCAGACCTGTGGTTCGACCGCTGTGCTGAGAAGTCAGAGAGATACAGGTGTAAACCCCTCTGCAGACCTAGAATTTGAGACTTCCACTTCCGAGACAAGTGCCTGATTGCAACAACCTGCATGTTGGAACAGGAGTTGTCGGGGGGATAATTTTGGAGGGTGCAACCGGGAAGCTTCCAAAAACCTCCATGTGCTTGGGGAACTGCCCAACAGCTTGGAGCACACAATGCACCACATGGCTGCAAGCAGCAGTACTGGATACAGTGCACTTAAAATAAAGATCCAAGCTCCTACAGTCCAAATTGCTCTGGAACTTCTTGAGGTCCACCAGAGACTCAAGAGGCCCTAGCGGGCCTGGTGGGAGGAAACCTTGGTGGGGGTCCTTGAGGCACACCAGAGCCTGGACATCTTCTAGAAGCACTGCAAGACTTTCCTAGTTGGCAGATATTTAGAAAACAAAGCTAGGTTGAGGTGTTGTTTCATGGGTCTTTGCCTGTTGGGACCGCCCTGGCACTGGCATGCTCAACAGCTGAATACTGTGGCCCAGTGTGGTGCAGAAGTGCCCATGCTCACAAAGTCAACAGGGCACTTAATAGTGTGCGACTCATATTTGGCTGTATCCGCTCTACCCCTACATCACAGCTCCCATTTATCAGTGGTATTGTTCCCCCTGACATCCGCCGTGCTCTTAAACTGCTCAGACCCTCCCGGTGGGCAGTGCCTCCGATCTAGGAAACCCCTCCTCGCTCACTTGCACCACTTGCACCCAATTTACCAAGGTTCTTCCCCAGACGACTGGGATGCACAGCTACGGGAAGAACGATGAGTCTCTGAGAACTGCAGACTCAAAACATTCATCCCACCCCCTCTACAAAACCTTCTGGTTTCGATTTGGACAGACTCTCCTGGGTCTGCCTCAGTAGACTCCAAACCGGCTACGGCCCCTTCCACCATAACATGCACCGAATGGGCCTGACACCAAGTGCCACTTGTGAATATGGCACCCCCTCAGAGACTGCAAACCGTATAGTTACAGAATGCCCTATAACAATCCTGCATTTATTTTCTGAGTCAGGTTTGCACCCTTGAAAGGATCTCAAGGCAGCCCAGGGATCCACAGCACCAGGATGAAAATCACTGGTTTACACACTTTGTTCACACTCTTACTCATCCTCCCCAGAGAGAGTTTACACCTGCATCCCTCTGACTTCTCAGCTCAGCATAAGCCATAGGGCCTGAACCAAAAGATCTTACCAATGTTCATCGGCTGCTGCATTTGTTCTCCCATGCGCATAGCACTTACTGCTGTGCAAAGGAGAAGATGGGAAGCGTGTTAGCCGTCTTAAACTAAGAAAGAAAAATTAAACCAGGAACATTTTTAGCGACTAAATGCTGAGTATGCCTACAAGGGCCCCAAGACAGTGGATGTCCTTGACCTAT
>NW_005842192.1:1971513-2007062 GCF_000455745.1 Alligator sinensis
AGCAGGAATCCTGGTTTTCTCCGATTTAAAAAATCCCCAATTTTTGGTTAAAGAAAGTAACCCTAAATCCACATTTTTCCATGATTCAAATGAAACACATCTCTCTCTCTCTCTCTTTCTCTCTCTCTCTCTCATATATATGTATATGTATGTGTATATATGTATATGTATAGCGGTGTTTCATTTAAGTCACAGACAAATTTGGATTTGGAGTCATTTTTTTTTTAACCAAAAATTGTTTTGTTTTGTTTTTTTAATCAGAGAAAACCAGGCTCCAGCCCATCAGATACTGCATGCAGTTCTGCCCTCTGAATGGGAGCATCAAAGGGATATGGAGTCCATTGGCCCACTGTACATCCACCTCTTCTAGCACAAACACCTCAGGCCACCTTTAAAATGGCCTCTAATTCATATCCTGCAATGAGTGCATCTACAGATCATCCTACTTTGCCATAGCGATACGCTACATTGCTGTACAGCTCGTTATGGTGACGTAGCGATCGCATGAGTCTACATGGAATTGGCAACTACATTGCTGCAGCAGTGTGCTTTCCCATTTTAGTGCACAGCTACGGTGACGTAGCAGTGCAATCTAACTGTGCACCATGTGCACGGTGCAGTACAGGCAGTTACTGTGCCATGCTTTAGTACTTCCAAACGTTAGTACTAAAGCATGGTGCTGTAGCAACCCCTAGGTGCACCCACAGACCCCTGCGTGGGTCGGTATGTATGCAGCACTCAGAGTTAACATGTTTCCCACTTTGAAACAGGGCCAATTAAAAAAAAGATGCTCCTGAGCCAGCCCATCTCATGTCATAACAAGTTGCTGAGATAGGAGAGAGAGTATTAGAATGGCTTCACCAGTGGCGCAGGTTAAGGAAGGACTTTTTGGTTTGCTATCCATATCAAAGGGCTCCAAAAAATGGTTTCTATTTGGACCAAAATAAAACTGTTTTGAAAGGTGTGCATGCATGTGTATGTGTGTGCATGTGCGCACTTTTGTGTGTGTATGTGTGAATCAAAATCACAGAGAATTTCACTTTAGGCTAACACCTTTTCCAAAACAAATACCTGTGTGGTTTGTTTGTTTTTTGGTTTCAACCATTTAAAATATCTTAAGATATTTAAATAAGTAAAATAAAATCCAAGGAACTTTCTCATGAAAAAGGTCACTGGGAACCCAAACAGTGAAACTGTAAATTTTTTAACAGAAGGAAAAGTTTCTTCTTTTTTTTTTTTTACTTTCTTTTGAAATGAACAATTTGGTGAAATCAATGTCCACTGCTGAAAAAATGCAGGCACCCCAAATCTTCATGTTTCTCCCTGAAAAATATTTCATTTAGCCAATTTTACCCACTTCTGCTCAGCCCACCTAGTTTAAAGAACAACTGCAATAGCTATCTCAAGTCAGGGCTGGTGCTTATATTACAAAAAAATATTTTTCAGGGCAAAAAAATGCACAACCACTCTCCTTATTACCAAGGGTTGCTGTTCAAAAAAGAACATGAAACTATTTAAAGAATGGCAGGGGGCACCTTAGAGACCAATTTGTTCTGAAAGGCACAAGTTTTTGTAGGCAGCCTCCTACTTCATCAGATGCTAGGAATAGACTTGCAGAGATCAGGGCTACTAAATAAAAAAGGAATAAAGTTATTTAAATACAAGAGGGAAAGAAAGAAGAAAGGATAGGGGGGGAGACAATGCTGAGAAAGAGAAAGGCAAGAGATCAAAAGGGATAAAGAAAGCAGTTAACCCACCAAAGCACATAGGGGCTATAAAAGTTAGTCCAGGTAATGGGATATGAACCCAGTCTCCCCTTTTCCTATACTTTCCCTTTAAATTACTTTAGTCTGTTTTGTTTAGTTACCCCTACTCTCTGTGGCTCTGGGCAGAAATTACATAAAAACTGGAAAAAGTGATCAGAAACCAATTCACATCTGTAACACAACAGGAGTTCAGTACACATAGACCTCATTCAAAACGGCCAAAACTGGTTTAAGATAAACCTGGATGGGTGTAGTATTGGACTGAACTGATTTAGGTTAAATCGGTTTATTGAACTTCTGTCCCAGATCCCCTCCAAATTCAAGATAACTCAGAGTCCTCCAGCATCCCAGGATGCTTTTGTCTCCCCCCACCCCTTACGGAGCGGGCAGGCTAGCCTGGGCCCAAGTTGTCTGCTCCAGCTGAGCAGGGTGGAGTGCTCTAGCACCCTCCAACTTCTGTCCTGGCCCACTACAAGCACATGGCTGCATTTCTGGAATCAAAAGCTATAGTGTTAAAACCTTTTCATTTGTTACGATCTTTCTGAGTTCTTTGCAACAGAAGAATTGCTCTAGCATTTTTCTGTAGTCAAAAAACCAGTGAAAGCCAAGAGCTGGCATTTTCTAAGGGGTGTCTCGAGTTAACTGAGAGGTGCCATTTGGGCTGAGCTGTAAGCACAGCCCCTGAACTTGCCTGCTGCCATCAAAAACAGAAGTCCTTACTGAGTAAGTGACTGAGCCCTCAAATGGCATTTCTCGCAGACTTTGATCAATACTTAGACCTCATTCCAAAAAAGGGCTGATCTGCAACCTCTCATGTAAAGATTTATTCTGCACCAAGGCTGAGAAAAGCGTTTGGAAAATCTAGCAATATCTGGGGGCAAAACTATTGCTTCCATGGCCAGAATTTTCCAAAGAGGCGTTGAGAGCTTTTGAAAACCCGGCCCAGCATTTTCAGTGCCTAAAATGAGAGCTTCCCTTTGAAGATATGGCCCCAGTTGTGTGTGCAGGATTCTTGGAAAATCCACCTCCAGCTCTTCTGAGAATTTTCCCAATGTGAATTTTCCCCCCTACACTTTGTGTGTGCGTGTGTCTGTCTATTTATGTGCGTATACGCTCACATCTCACAAAGAAAAAAAAAAAACACGTTAATTAAAAACAGTTTAAGTTTCTTAAGGGAAAAAAAAAAAAGAAACACCCACACAAGCCTTTTAAACAAGCAAATGTCATGGTAATGGCTCTCTCTTCAACATGCTGTCATCCTCCACCCATCACTTTCACTCGGAAATTCCAGCTCTTTACAAATCCGTCCCATACACCTCTGACATGCACAGTAAAACAACACCCCCTCTCACGTATTCTTCCCGATTACTCTATACTGGAAAACCTTAACTCAGACATTTGTAACATCAGCCTGCATGTATGATAGGCATTCACGCACCCGCCATCCATGCAGCTTGCTGTTCTCCCACCGATACTCCTGAGATCCTAGTTAAGATTATGGTTTTTTTTGCATTATAATGTTATAATTTCTTTGCTATAATTCTGTCCATGCTGGAAGTGGTTGTTATGAGTCTTATGCATCCATGACACCCATGTTAGCTCAAGAAGCAATAGATTAGTTAAGATAAAATCACTAAACTCCTTTTAATTGCATACCAGCATTCTGGCACCCAGGTGGATGTGTGAACCTCCTGGACTGGTGAACCTCCTGGATGTAAGTTTAGATGGAAACAAGATGACTTCATCTATGCCAGTTCATGTATAACTAACCAATCAGTGTAAGGAGGTTATTGCCAGTTTCACAGGATTATCCAACCAGAAGATCTATGCTAAGTCAGGATCTTGTGTCTTGAGGGAATGACAGACGATGGTGGCTCCTTTAGCCAATGACTTTGCAATGAATAATCTCAACACAAGATCAAGGTTCCTGGTAGCTAACAGGTGATAGTCCAATAAGGACAGTCACACTAAGAGCTAATATCATGCTCCATTTGCCTACAGATAACTCTGAGCATATCGTGCCTTTGCCTGGCCACCCAGTCAAGCTCCTACAAATGAATGGCCACATCTCTGCTTCATGCTAGGGTGGCTGAGCCTTCTTGCTCCTCTGAAGGGCCAGGGAGCCTTCAGCTGCATGCTCAAATAGGGGGAACAGGGCAAGCTTCTCATAGCATGTTTCCTAGGATCTCTGCTTCTCCTTCAATAAAACCCATCCAACTTCTCTTACCCCAGTTCCTCTCCCCAAATATTGAGTCTCTATCTGTCTGAAGTCACTCGTGAAAGGCTCCATTCTTCTGCAGCTAAACCTTTTTGCACACACAAAATTAGGAATGCAATAGGTAGGTGATGTATCTGCGGTTAAAATGACCCAACGTAGCCAGTAGGTGTTGTATCTGTGGTTAAAAGAGGAAGACAGGTCAACTGTGCTTTTAACTTGAAACTCATTTTAAACCAGTTATAGAAACCCCGCCTTGGCCAACATCATGATGTCAGGAGCACTGGGCTGCCTTTTATGAGTTAGGACCAAGTGGGGAGGGGGAGGAGGGCAGGGAGAGCAAAGAACAAATGCATACATTAAAGAAAGATATAAAAACGCCAGGCAAGGAATCACTGCTCTGACTTGCAATTGGGAGGGGAGGGAAAAGGGATTTAATAAAGTAATAATCCAAGCAGTTTTTACTTCATTTACATTTTAGTGGTCAGAGAGCTCTGAGTATTAGAAGTCTAGACACCATTAACATTGGGTTTCTGGCAGGATTTCACCCAGCCTTGGTGTGAAGGGTGTACATAGGCCTGATCTTCCAGCTGACGCTTATGTTACCGAAGACTTGAACTGAGAATTTGAAAATTGAATTAAGTCAGACAACCCTATTTATTATGGTCTGGGGCCTCTCTTTATGCAGCCATGCATACATAAGGATTGCTCCTCATATGCACAGCCTATAGAGGAAGGCAGGGCAGAACTGGGTACCTGGGGAGAAGGCAGGACTTTATGAACTCAGGGTTTTCCTGGAAGCAGAGGAGGAAAGAGAGGGAAGTTATAACCCAGTGGGCGCGTCTACACAAGATGGTACATAGCACCAGCAGGCATGAACTCTGCAGCAGGATGACACTTCTGTGCAGTAGCAATGAGCTACAGAGCAGCAGCTCATTGGTACTGTGCGGTTGGGTCAGAAATGACCCATCTGCTGCCAAGACTGTGCAGTAATGGTGGTTACTGAGTAGTCCTTGCTAAATGATTGCACAGTAACAACTGCACAGTTGGGCATATGTGTAGATGTGCCCAGGAAATAGGGGGTCTCATCTGACTCTTAAGGGACTCATCTAAAGATCTCAGATCTCATCAGAGCTCTGCCTTGGTTTGGTCTCTGATGTGGGATAACACATTTCACCTGAGCAATACAGTGCTATTCAATTTGAGTAAGGATGGCAAATATTGGGTCTCTTCCCCATGCCCAATGATTATGGCCATGTCTACATTGTGGTGGCAGCATGTTCTGACTGAGCTGGTCCTGAGTACTCCCTGCCTACCTGTATGCTCTCCATCCTAGTAATATGCCAGAAGATGCTCTAGGTCTGACTCAATTGCCTCTCTCAAATGCACCAGAGACCAAGGTCTCAAGAGCAATCACTGGAGTCTCTTCACTAGTGTATTTCAAGGTTTGAAGCATGTGTTGGGGTGGGGTGGTTCGATGGGGCATGCTCTGAAATGGTCCACCTAGGCATGCCACATCCCTGGTGTAGAAATACTTATAATTACTTACACCAAGTGAGACCGTTCCAAAAGGAGAGACTAAGAAATGAATCCAGAAGCTAGAAACCTAGGAAGCAACCTAGTGGCTAGAGCCCTTGATGGCAGTGTAGGAAACAGGTTTGAGGTCCTGCTCCATTGGCTATTCACAATGGGGACCAGATCCAACCGGCAAAATTGAAAGACTTCCAATACAGGAGACCCAGGTGGGGAGATCAAGCAACTAGGGTATTGGGGAAAAGCCATATACAAGTCCCTGGTCTCGTTCAGGGCACCTATACTGGAATGGGTTGGTGGAAAAAAAAATGTATCCCCCCAAAAAGACCAACATTTTTGCAACCTTTCCTTGATGAAAAGCAACATTTCAACCCAACCAACAATGCCCATGCAAACCTCTTATTTTGGTGAAAATTGTCCATATTTCCCCCCCAAAAGGGGAAAGTCAAGCATGTAAAGCATTGCTGTGGAGATTTTCTAATGCCGAAGTTTTGTACTGAAAGGGAAGATTTTAAAGAAAAGTCACTTTCTATTAATGAAGAAAAGAAATGAAGGTTTCGTTTCAGCTTGTCATCAAAAGACTGGAAAATGATCATGGGAATTTCACTAACAGATTTAAAAAAAATGCCAATTTCCTTCAAAACATCAATTGGCATTTTCCTGCTAGCCTTGTCCTGAAAACTTTAGCTACTTGTCAGTAAAAGCTTGCATCAAAATTTCAGACTTTTCCAAGACAGCTCACTGCATCATAGAAAAACAGTTTATTTTACTAAGCAAATACATGGAGGGAGAGAGAGTGAATACAGACTAGCATGTGTGAATGCAGCAGCTATGCCTTACTTTCCATTTCCCTTCCTGCTGGCTGTAGATGAATAGATTTTCAGGTGTGAAGGGATTATTCTAATCTCTTAGTCTGATCTATAACAGAAAGCATAAGGATTTCAGCTACACATTCGTTTCTCTTTTGCTCCTCTTCTTCTCATTCCTATTTCTCTCTCTTTGTATGTCTCCTCTTTGAACAGTCATTCCCTTTGAAGACACACCCAAGATTATTTAATCACTGCCTCACTCCACCAGCACTCCATTATTCAAGCAACCCTCCCCACCCCCTCCAATGTCAGACTCAGTGGAAAGTCTTACCAAGGTGGTGATGGCCACACATGGGTTTCAAGTATCCGTACAATAACACCTCTGAGCTTATTTCATTTGTTACAGTAGTGATATATTGGCTTCAGACATCTACCATTTTTCTTATTGTTCCAGAGCATGAATATTGCCTCTGGGTCATACGATCCCAAAGCAGGTTTTGGGCTGATTCCAAATATTGATGCTACAAATGGGTGTCTTGTAGGAGGCTCCTCTTTGTGGCAGCTTTCAAAGGACGATCCAAGTCCTTAATTCATGTAAATCAGCATGACTCAATCTACTTCAGCAGAACTTTCCCATTTGCATGTATTTTTTTTTTGTATTATACTAATACTTAAAGACTCCCCCAACCCATGTTGATTTTTTTGTGTGCAAGTGGCTGTATAAAAAGTCCCTGTCCCAAATAGCTTACAGTGGAGATAGGTAAATGATGGAAAGGAAGAAAGGAGTGAAGAAGAGGTCTTGTGGTAAATCCAGCATTAGAATCCATCCCTATCTTAATTCTCTACCCACCAAACCGCATTGACTGCAACAAATACCAAGCCAAATAGTTGGCCATTGCCTCTTCTTAGCGCAGGGAGTACGCAAAATGATGCAAGAGGCAAGACTTTCTTAGCATGGTATCTTTTATTGAACCAACTATGTAACTGCAATAAAGAATTTGATGGCATGAAAGAGATGGGCTCTATGCAGATGCAGCACGATACTGAACATGCTGGAGCTACGTGATGGGAAATAATTGGAGGTGGTCAATGTGACCCTCAAAATGACTCCCAGAAATGCCTTTTCCAATGAGGAAGTATAGGATCATAGGAAAGTAGGGCTGGAAGGGACCTCACAAGGTCATCTATTTCAGCCCCCTGGTCAGGGGATCATCTCTGGCTAAGCCATCCCAGTCCAGTATCTGTCTAACCTGCTTTTGAAAACTTTGGAGGATGGAGGTTTTGCAGCTTCTCTAGGCCGCCTCTAGTAGGAGGTTCCTCCTAATCTCCAACCTAAATTTCTCTTGCTACAACTTCCTACCCTTGTTCCTAGTCCTGTCTCCTACAGTCACAGAGAAAAGCCCATCTTCATCCTCTCTGTAATCACCCTTCAGGGATTGGAAGGCTGTTATCAAATCCCCCTTCAGTCTTCGTTTCTCCAAATTAAATAACCCTAGCTCTTTCAGCCTTTCTTCATTGTTCTCATCTCCCCCTGATTATTTTTGTTGCTCTGTGCTGGACTTGTTGCAAACTTTCCACATCCTTTTGAAGGATGAGGCCCAAAACTGGACACAGTACCCCAGGGAAGACCTCACCAGTGCCAAGCAGTGGAAGAATCACTTCCCTTAGTTTTCAAGTGACACCCCTGTTAAAACAACCCAAAATGCTGTTGTTGTTTTTTAAACAAGAGCACACTGTTGGCTCACATTCAGCTATGGTCCACAGTAACCCTTCTCTATAGTGCTGCAGACTAGGCAGTCACTCCCCCATCTGTATCTGTGCATGCATTTATTCTGTCCCAAGTGAAGGACTTTGCATGGTCTTAGGGTCCCTGGATTGGGACAGATGAGATCTGGCTGTCCCACTGATGCCCTGATTAAGTTGGGGCTATTTTGTCTGTGCTACAGGTGGAAAATGAAGGTAATGGCACTTTCTTTGTTAGGCTTGCCCATTTACTTGTGTTTGAGCTGTGGAAGAAATTTTCTCTTCTCATGTGTTTGTACAGACTGAACCTCTGACTACCACTGGTTTTTTGGGGAGCAAAAATAGGACAAGACGTTTTCTTAGCTTGAAGGCTCTGTAGTCACCGAGAGAGAGACTGGACTCGCTTGATATGAAAATGGACTCTTTTTGTCCCAATTCTGTTTCATGAAAATATAAAATTCTTCAATAAAACTTTGTTTTCATTCCTGAATTGAAAATAAATTTTGAAGCCTGAAAAGTATTGCAAGATGGACCCGGTATGCTCCACCACCTGTATCAGTTTGTCTCCTTCAATATGGCATCACCTGGGTGATGGTGGGTGAATTTTAGGCACATTTATTTCTTCTACCAGAGATCTTGTACTGCTTGCAACCTTCTAGTTTGGGCCAGAAGAGGCCTTCAAAAAGATGTACAATGACAGTCAATTATTTTTAGACAAATATTGTATTTTTTTAAAATAAACAGTTAATAATGAATGTTTTCATAGACATTTTTATTCAGTTGCATCAAAAATGTGCATCTCATTTCACAAGCACTCTACTGCCAACATCATTACTTTCTCCTTATTTTTTTCCCTAACTAATATCAAGTGTTGTTGATCGTAGGGATCTGTGCACTGAGATGATCAGTTCTGAGCATACTGAGTCCAAGTGTAGCTGCCAAGGGGACCTTGCGGTTCAAAACACAGGCCCCACCCAAACCTAAGCTCTTACTCATTTTTGTGGTCCATGGAAGAGTGTGAAACTGGATTGATCTTTGGAACTTAAGTGCCTAAATTCAGTTTAAAGCTTGATTAGATACTGCTAAGAGCAAAAGATTCAGACCCTTAATTGTTAGGTGAGTCTGTTCCCCTTTGGAAAAAAAAAAGGAAGTAATAGTCTCTACTATTTAAAGGGCAGCTGAGATAAATTAAGAGAAGTTCTGTCACTAAAAATCAACGGACATTAAAACATGAAAGTTGGGTTCCTATATATTATATTCTGCTATGGCATCTGCTCAAATTAGTGCAGAGAAAGCAGTCTTTATGGCTGTACTTTAGCACATGACTTCCAGAGCCAGGAGCATAGAGCCAGTGAGAAGATTTTATCTTTGGGAAAAAATAAGGGAAAATTAAGGCAAATTACCCAAACTTTTCTAGCTCTTCAGCAACTTCTCATTTGGGGTCAATTCTCATTACGGTCAATTCCTGGCATAGCTTCTTATTTAAATATAAAGTAGCTTTACAATCATAGAATCCTATAAAATGAGGGTTGAAGGGACCTCAGGAGGTCATATCTAGTCCAACCCCCTGCTCCAACTACATCATCCCAGCCAAGGCTGTGTCAAGCTGGGCCTTAAAAACCTCCAAGGATGGAGAGTCCACCACCTCTCTGGGTGACCTGTTCCAGTGCTTCACTATGCTCCCAGTGAGAGAGTTTTCCTTATTATCCAACCTCAACTTCCCTTGCTGCAACTTGAGCCCATTGCTCCTTGTTCTGCCCCACTGAGAACAGCCCAGCTCCATCCTCCTTGCAATACCCCTGCAGGGAGGTGAAGGCTGCTATTCAATCCCCCTCGGTCTTCTCTTCTGCAGACTAAATAAGCCCAGTTCCCTCACAAATCGTGTGCCCCAGTCCCCAAACCATTTTTGTTGCCCTCCTCTAGAGTCTCTCCAACTTGTCCACATCCTTTCTATGGTGGGAGGCCCAAAACTGGACACAGTACTCCAGATGTGTGAATAGAGGGGAATAATTACCTCCCTTGATCGCTCCTACCAATGCAGCCCAGGATGCCATTAGTCTTCTTGGCAACAAGGGCACACTGCTGACTTGTATCCATCTTATTGCCCTCTGTAATCCCCAGGTCCTTTTCTGCAGAGCTGCTACTTAACCACTTGGTCCCCAGCCTGTACTGGTGCATGCGATTGTTTCATCCCAAGTGCAGGACGTTGCATTTGTCTTTGTTGAACCTCATGAGGTTCCTTTTGGCCCAATCCTCTAGGTCACTGAATCCTAGCCCTACCTTCCAGTTTATCTCCTACTACCCCCAGGTTGGTGTGATCAAAAAACATTCTGAGGGTGCACGGCATCCCATCTTCCATATTGTTAATGAAGATATTGATCAAAACCAGCCCCAGGACCAACCCTTGGGGCACTCCACTTGATACTGCCTGCCAACTAGACATTGAGCCATTGATGACTAACTGTTGAGCCCGATGATCCAGCCAGCTTTGTATCCACCTTACAGTCCATTCATCCAACCCATTCTTCCTCCAAGTTTGTCCATCCTCTAATACCCAGCGAATGCCAACTGGCAAAGACCAGAATGAAAGAAAAATGTAAGACAGAGAAACATTTTCTTTAATACAGTACGTTAAAAGTTGTTTCCCTTTGACTGAGAAAATACTTCATGAAAAATGCCATTCAATGAAACTTTTCAGATAAAAAATACATGTAAGTCAGCAAAGTCTGTGGGGTGTTATTTATTATGGGTTATACATGTCTCCCATTTCCCCATATCTATGCCCTTCAGCCATGGGGAGCTGATCGTGAAGCCTCTGGGATGGTCACAAGACTTCTCATAATTAAAACGCTCATAGAAATAGGAAGTAAGGCTTCAAGGTAGTGTAGATGCCTATGTTAGAGGACTATATGGCTGCCACAGCACAATGTGTCTTGCAAATCCAGCCAAAAGGACAAACAGTACCAATGAACTACACCTCCCAACACCTTCATGATGTAAATACTACTGGGTGACTTTTTCAAACATGTCTAAGTGACTTAGGGGTCCATACAGCCACAACTAAGTGCATTTTTTTTAACCAATTGTTCCTATTTTATTGAATGGGAAAAATGGAAGTATGGAGGACCTAACATGAGGATGATCAAACTTGAGGTCTTGAAGTTAGTCCCTTAACCAATTGGCCACTGAAGTCCATCTACCTCAGAATTTATCCAGCCATAGAGTGCTCAGAAACACGTCTAATTTTACCCTAACTGTACCCTAAATAGCAGGAACACGCTAATATTTGTTTTTTCCCCAAAGGGGAACACCCTTATTCAGCAATTTTTGGGTGTGATCCTCTTGGTCTCACTTAACCAAGATTTAAGTGGAATTTAGGCACTTAAATTCCAAAGAGCAAACTGGTTTCAACCTGGCCAATGGACAACACAATTTATTAAGTGCCCATGTTTGAGTGGATCCTCTGTTTTGAACTGCAAGGTCCCCTAGGCAGCTACACTGGAACTTGGTATGTTCAAAATTGATCACCTCAATACACAAAATGCATGTGTCAACAGCACTGATTTTAGTTAAAAAGGAAAATGAGACCAAGGTGATGTTGGTGGAGGAGTGCTTCTTTGTCATAGACTAGGTGGCCATCAGTTAAAAACTAGCTGGCAGGACTCCAAACCCAGCACTTTACACTCCCAGAGAAGTGTTGTATTAATTAGATTACAGACATGTGATGGAGCTTGCTTAATCTTCCAGTCTTGTGACTCCTGTATTTGTGGCTGCCCACAGCCCAGCTTCAACAGGACAAGTGGAGAGTGTTCCTTCACCCATCCTATGTCATTGTCTTGTGAGTATGGCACTCTTCTGAGATGTAGGAAGAGTGGGTCCAAATCTCCTCAAGATGATGTAGACCTAGGAATCTAAATTATCTTATTCCTGGGGAAAAGGTGGGTATTGCTGCCCTCTTTTAAATGAATTCAGTGTTGTCCTTGTGAGCTGGGCTTGCTTGACAAAGACTGAATGACTTGGGTTCTCTTTGGTGGCTTACATCCCTTCCCAAAACTATGCTGGACTGCAACAGAGACGAGGTGCCCAATTGGTCAATTCTGAGGAGGTTGAGTTGCTTTTCAGAAGCTCGGATCTAAGCATCTAAGGAAATGTGAAGTCCAAAATGGAGATGTTACCTGATCTATCTTGTGGGCTTTGTGGCACGGGGCTAACTGGATCACTTACTGGGTTGTACACATAACAGGATCTGCTGTGCCAGTTTAATCCCACCTCTTCCACTCTGGTCTCCCTCTGGGAAACACCCTGTCTTCTCCTCCTTTGTTGTTGTTAGTTTTGGGAGACTGCCTCCAGAGAACCAGAAAGGTGGTCCTGAGGGGTCCCGGGCTCTGACAGACTGGTCATGAGCCACAGAGCCTTTGACAGCCTACCAATCCAATGCTAATCTAGGCCCTTCTGTGGGGCATCTTCAGTGGCCTCCTTCCCTCCCTTCAGCCACTCCCAGGCCTCCCAGTCAAAATAGGAACATAAAGCAAAACACAAATGCAATCAAGTGCAGCCAGGGTGCCTTTCTCTAAGCTCTCCCCAGACCTCTACTCAATTTTGCTGGATTCCCCCAGCTTGGGCCCTCCTGGATCTACTCACCATCCCCAGTCTCCTATGTAGCTTCTTCATTCATCACAGGGACCTACTTCCTCTAGCACAGCCAGGGTCAGGCTCCAGTTCCCTGTTTCTCTTTTTGCTCCTACCACCAAGCTCCTTCCTCCAGAACTGCCCAGGTCAGACTTCCCTTGGCCTCAAGTGCCAGGTTTGTATAGCCCCTGCCTCTGCAGCTTTCTAACTCTACTGCCTAGCCTTAGTCTTAATAACAGGGCCTGGCCCCTGTTAAAGTACCTACATTCTTATGAGGCCCCATTTAGGCACCTCTGAGACTAGACTGACTTGGATCCTAACTCGTTTGACCAAGGTAAAGTAGAGCCATAAACTGAATCTAGACCTCTTCAATCCTGGTGCAATACATTAATTATGACACTATCCTTACTCTCATGAGTCTTGCTAATGGAATTAATGATGACAATATGAATTAGAGATCCTGCTTTTGATTTTACAGGCTGAAAAGCCATGATCATTCTAAAGTCTCTTGGAAAGCCAATATTTTACCCTGGCAAATTTGGACTAAAAATCCCCAAAAAACAGTTTTTTTGTACAAATGTGTTCCTCCTTTAAAGTCTACTGAATCATAGAGAAATTGTGTTGGAAGGGACCTCCAGAGTTCATTTAGTCCAACCCTCTGCCTGAGGCAGGATCATCACTATCCAAACCATCCCATACAAACCATAGTCTAAATTCTACATTAACCTACTATCAGCTCTAACGTAACATAGACATAACCCTCTAATCTGCCAAAAGTACAGCAGGGGAATCATGGCAACCAATGTCCTGCTTCTATTAAATATTGTTAATTTATGATCACGATACCCTAGGTAGCAGGTAAAATTTCTTCCTGACCCCAAATATGGGAATCAGTCTGACCCTGAGCAGAGGGGAAAGACCTTCTAGCCAGGAACCTCTGGCTTTGGTCCCAGCAGGGCCATTGGCACACTCCAGTCAAGCCCCCAGCCTTGGCTGCAGCCAACACACCATGTCCCTAGGAAGGCTTAACACCCTGATACACATAGCAGAAATGGGGGGAGAGGGTGAGGGCAACCAGCAGAGCCCAGAAGCCTGGGAAATACTCATAGTAGAACATAGGCATAGCTACCCCTAGATCATGCCTGACCAGTAGTTGTCCAACCTCTTCTTGAACACCTCCAGCGATGGAGAACCTACACCTTCCCCAGGTGTCTATTCCACCACCTCACTGTTCTAACAGTAAAGAATTTTTTTTTTTTTTGATATCCAAGCTAAACTTACTTTGCTGCAACTTCAAGCCATTGGTTTACATTGTCCTCTCTGGAGTAAGATAGGAAAGGTGCTTTCCCTCTCCTGTATGTCACTCCTTTAGGTATTGTAAGACTGATACCATGTCTTCTCTTAAGCACCTTTTCTACAAACTGAGCATGCCTGGCTCCTCCAGCCTTTCCTCATATAACTTGCCTTCCAAGCTCTTGATCCTAAAATGAAAAATACCATTTCCAATCGACTCTTTGAAAGGGTACATGCATAGTTCATTTTTGTGGCACACAAGAATGTAGTTTCATATTGGTGGTCTAGTGGTTACAAACAAAAAATAAGAGTTTTTATGCCAAAACAAAAGTTGGCATTTCAAGCCAACATTTTGCTATAAAAATGTATTTTAGTTTCCTTTAACCAGAAAGAGGACACAAAAAGCTTTCAGAATCAAAGCCAATAAAGGTTATTAGATTCAATTTTTTTTCTTTCTCCCAAATTGCTGTTTTCCTCAGCAAAATTACAGTTTAGATGGAAGAGTAAACTTTCAGTTCTCTCTCTCCCCAAAACTAAATCAATTTTATCTCTAAAGCTATCTAAGCAAACCCCCACAAGAGCTGAGATCTGCAAAGCATCTAGTTGCATGGTTTCACCCGATGTTCATTGATTTCAGTGGGATTTAGGTGCTTTTAAAAACTCCAGCTAGATGCATATCTTCATCTTTAGCAATCTAAATATGTCTACAAATCTGGCCTTCTCCATTGCCCAGTTGCAAAATGAGGATGATAGCACTACTCTGCTCCACAGCAATGTGCTGGAGAGAGAGATAGCATATTTTCTCACATACCACATGCACATTTTTTTCCCAAAAATCAAACGTTGGAAATTAGTGTGCGCATTATATGCAAGAGATATGGTAAGAGCAGTGTCTGCTGTTTATTCTGGTGTGTGGCGCAGTATTAAAAACTGTGGGGAGTTCAGATACAGTGAGGATGGGGATCACTCAAGCATGGTAGACAGACAGATAGACTTTTGACTTTTTTAGACCATTATTATAAAAAATATTTAAAAAATAATGTAACATGGCTCCGCAAGGGGTTGGGAAAACATCAAGCAAACTTGCTTCATCACCAGAAGACTGAAAACATCCCTTCACACAAGTCATGGTTTTGGACTGGTGTTAGATATATAGATAGGCAGATAGACCGACTCTCTCTCTCTCTCTCTCTCTCTCTCTCACACACACACACACACACACACACACACACACACACACACACACACATGCACGTACTTAAATATTCTGAGGATATTGCCCACAGATTGTTGGCCTGGTTTAACGTGGTTGCTGTGAACCAGGGAAAGGTCCTTTGAATAACATGGAGTCAACTCTATAAACAGTTGTGTGTCCTCACAAGGGACAAGAATCAAATCCATAGTGCTGCAAGCCATTGCTCGTCTCTACAACCAGCTTCGTGCAATGCTCCATGCGCCTTACAGACAAATATAGATATGACTTCAAACACGTAGTGTCTGGGGGAGAGTCTGAGCTACAGGCGGCCCAGTATGACCTGCTTTTACCGACGGGGGTGCCAAAACTGCCTTTCCACTCCCCAATCTGCCAAGACTCTTTTGTATTGCATGTCAGCGGAGTATAGAGTTTTCCCTTCATAACACCATTAATACGCCTGTCTGGGGGATCCAACCGCTCGCGATTCGGTGGGTGGTGTATTGAGCCTGGCTGAAGAGGCCCAAGAGATGCTTCCTGTTCTGGTCTGGGCTGAGTCCATCACACACAATATCTCAGGAAAGGGGGAGAGGGCGTAAAAAAAAATAATAATAATAATGAAAGAGCAAGAGGATTGTGCGGGCAAGAGAGAACTCTCACAGAATAATTATAGAGGATATTTAAAAAGAACTTGGCTTTCAACACAGCTCTTTAGCAGGCCTGGGAGGAATTTGCCAACCTGGGTGGGATACCGTACGGCCTTGTCACAGGAGAATATTTCACACCCAAGCTAATTAGGCAAGTCGTCATTATCTAAAAGAGCCTGCTGGTGGGACAGCCACCACCTTGGCCAACACACCTAGGACTCAATGAGGGATCTTCCATTCTAGAAGCACAAGTAGCTACAGTGGGAACTCATACTATTTTTCTAGCTAAGGCAGCACCATACTCATGTTTCTATGGCAGAGAGGAGTGATAGATAACCCACGTTCCCCAGCTGTATGCACAAAGGGAAACACCGCTTTCCAAAAAAAGGAAGGGCCATCTTGAGAAATGCATCCTCTAGAGTCCTCACCTTCTGTTGGATGATCCCAGACTTAATTTCCACTATCTTCAGGGGTCATCCTCCAGGATTTAAAAAAACAAACAAACAAACCGTTTGGATTTATTCTTTGGATTGTACTGGCAGTTTGAGGTCTTAATCAGTGCAAATGAACAGAACAAAGATGGTCACGATGCCAAAGAGAACTCGCATCCAGGCAGAGATGGTAGCATAGGAAAAAGCATAGGGATGCTAGTAGAAAAAGTGGAGAAGTGTGTTATCAGACACAAACATAATTCGTTGTTACCAGAGCATGTTCTGTAAGTGGGCTGTGTGGTGGGCCAGCAGGGGGTGCTCCTGCACTGAGCCACCACCTCACTGTGCCCAGCCACCTTCCAGGCTCCGAGTGCCTCCCTGGGGGCGTCTCATGTCTGGCCGACCCCCTTCCTGGAGCACACCCGCTAGCCAGGGGGTTCCAGTGCCACCACCCAGGGCTATGCTTGATTTTGGCTCTGTGCACCCTGGGAAACACAGGCCTAGTAGCCCTCAAGGGTACTTGATTCACTTCCAAGATTTGGGATGCTTCCCTCAGTCAGAAGCACAAGTAGCAGTCTCCCTTAGTCAGACGAACTAAGGGGACCCCCAGACATAATCTAGACCCACTCCCAATAAGTCTCCCATGCTAGGTACAAAGGAGAACGTTATTGGTTACAAAGGGTAGGGTTGCGATAGGGTCCAGGGTAGAGCAATATCAGAGAAATCCCATAGAGCAAACTCCCCTGGCTGGATAGCCTTTGATCTCGCATCTGAGTTACTGCAAACTATATATCTGGTTAGATCTCAGGTAGCTTACTCACGTGTATCATCCAGAGGCTGTTGGTGATTCCCTCCTTGATCATGAGTTCTGAGAGAGAGAGCAAGTTTCAGATGGTTCAGCTCTTCACCCTCGCTGAGTCTTCCTCATGGCTGCTGCCCCCTCCTCCTGGGCAGTCCTTAACTTATATAGCCCTTGTGACCTCATTTACCTGGTCCAATGGAGGCCAGCACCTGTTGGCTGTCAGCCAACTAATTTGAAATACATCACTAGTTGCTGGGCAGACTGGCAGTTCCTAGCTCCCCAGGGAGCAAGCCCCTCACCCAGGTATGTGATGCCAGTCACGTAGGCAGAGGGAGCAGGTTTGCCCCCTACCTCAGGAATGTACCCAGCTCCAGTTACCTAACGAGATAGGGTAAGGTGTGTATCCTCTGCTGGGCCCATCCTAACCAAATTGTCATAGAGCAGAGTTTTTGGGGAGAAACAGAGGTGGCCTTCTGTCACAGGCTGTGGGATACAAAAAAGATGCTAGTAATTGAGCTAGAGATGGCTTTAAGTCTTCTATTGGCATTAGTTTTTGATACCTCTCCACTTGTAAAGCTGGTCTACCTTGGTTACCTTGAACCCAACAAACACTGAATGCAATAGCTAGCCTGTTTCTGGCCAAAGCAGCAAGTGAATCCCCACAGCGGAAAGCTCAAAATATGACCCACCATCTATTATGAGTCTCATAACTCCACAGTTTTAAGCTGCTTTGTATTTTCTTCCTGACCCAACTATAAAAGTGAATGCAAAATCGTAACACTAGGGAGAGAAGTAGTCAATGACCTGCATATCGCACATGTGCCAACGATAACTAAAAGTACAATGCATCGGAGAACCAGAATCGTGTGAATGAGCACATACTACAGCACATCTGTGTGTGTGTGTGTGTGTTAGCTAGAGCTGTTCAAAACCTGGGCATTATCTTTGCTGGGAAATGTCAATGGTTTGAAATGATTTCCCATTCTGAAGCACAGAGAAGTGTCAATATATGGAGAGTTTTCATAAAACAAGAACCACTGCCCAAAGAAAAACACCTTAATCAGAAATGTAAAATAAAAAAAAAATTAAAAAAGAGAGAGAAAATGTTGCATTTGTGACTGCATTGAAATTACATGTTAAAAAGGCATCATTTGTTTCGGTTGTTCTGATTAAAACATCGGGAAAAACCATCAAAATTCACATTTCTCCACAGAACATGCCAAGGCACTCAAAACCATCCTGCCCAACAGGAACATTTTTGGGAGTGAAGAGCTCTGACCAG
Organism: Alligator sinensis; assembly: GCF_000455745.1. Lineage (NCBI taxonomy): Eukaryota > Metazoa > Chordata > Crocodylia > Alligatoridae > Alligator > Alligator sinensis. The sequence continues at coordinate 1,989,856 of NW_005842192.1, forward strand.
GTTTAGTCTGAGTATTTGGAAGGAGCTGAAACTCAACGTATAAATTACACTTGCAGAAACATAAACTCTTGATTTAATCCTGATTCACGGAATCTGCAGAACTCATTCGCACTATGGAAGTGCAAACTTTAGTTTAGATGGAATCTTATCATGCTAAAGCATCAGGGCACCTTGCCAGCAACACATATTGCCATTGTCTGCAATGCCAAGATAACAAATGGAAGCAATGGAAAGCAAGCATGTCTTTGGGTTTCATTGTAAAGTACCAGGCTTCTAAAAACAATAAAATCTCTCCGCAAAGAGTTTAATGGAGAAACCACTAAGGACTGAATCCAAAGTTCCTTGAAGTCAATGGAAAGATGCTCATTAATTTTCGCTAGCTTTGGACCAGGCTTAAATACCTGCAGCAACAGACAACCACTGTGGCATGACCAGGAGAAGAGACCTTTAACTCACTTTTAGCAATGCCTATATAGAAAGTGTTATAGCAGCACTGTGTGATTATGATTGGCACTTGCTGGATGGAGAAAAGGGGCGATGATTTTTTTTTTTTTTTGGTAATAGTATATGTCTCTCTATAGATAGGGTTATATGCATCTACACTCTAGCTATCACAGCCTATCCGGTTACAAAAACTGCACCCACACACCCGTACAAAGACCCTCGGGCCACCTGAAACCATTACAATACCTGCAACATGTGCAAAACACACCAAACAAGTAAGTCCACCCTGGTCCCTCAGACCTGACCACACTTCCTTTCCACCCCTACCCCGCTTGCGGGTTCACCTACTCAGTCCAAGTGCCCTCTCCGTCGTCGTCGCTCCAACTCCCGCTGGAGGACCTGCTGCTGCTGTCACTGTCCTCTGTTCCACTTGTCCCTTCCTCTTCTTCGCTTCCTTTGCCTCCCTCTTCACTCGGGGTTGGGGCAAGGGGATGATCCTGTGCCATATGTCTCTGTGCCAGGTGACACTGGCTCTATCTTCTCTGTCCTCTACTACCGATTTCTGGTAGGAAACAGGAGACGATAGGGTGGGAATAACCAAGTGCAGAGAGAGATTCAGACTGAAGTTTGCAGGGCACTGTGAATTTGACTGGCCACCAGTCTCCCTCTTCTTATTATCATTAAGCAACCAATGCATTGTGACCCTCTATGTTCTGCTTGGAAGGAATCCAGCAAGCTTTTCCAGAGCACACAGGGCCAGGAAGCAGCATTACCCTCAAACAGAAACCCTAAAGTCAAGTGACTTATCCAAAATCACACCCAATAAATGGTATTGCCAAGCATAGAAGCTGGGAACTCCATTCTCCCGAACATCCAAGGTCTCTGGGATGCTGTGGAAATGAAGAGATCATCAGAGATTTAGTACCTGAATTGGTACTAATCCAGGCCTGAGATGAGTTAGACAACCTAGGTAGAGCAGCTTTACCTAACAAACAGGCACAAGGTAGAGTAACTGAGGTCTATTCTGACATACTCCCCAACAGGTCTCTGGAATGTGTCTTCCCTTTGTGCTGGAGCATGGTTGGCATAGAAGACATCCCTGCCAAGTTGACATCAAGACATGCCCCTCTACAAGGAGAATCATCACAAGCGCAAATCCTGCTCTTTTGTACCATCTGGGAAGTATGAAGTGGCCAGATAGCACTGAAAAAAATGTGGTCCTACACACCTTGCTTCTCAAAGCTGTTTCCTAACCCCTGGGTTGTGCTGTTTCTTTGACAGCCGGTGCATGAATCAGAGAGATTTATCTCGTATTAGCTTAAAAGGAAGAGGTGGGACCCTATTAAACTAGACCTTTTAGTGCAGGTTTAAAGTGCTGAGTAATCAGTTTGACGTCAAGGGTTCTGGGAGCTATTTTCCAAGAATAATCCTGGATTTAGTGCAGAATTTTCCAGGAAGAGAAAAACCACCTTCAGGTCCACAGAAACAACCCATCGTCAACTAGGACCTCCTCTGGAACAAGACATGCCAAGAGATAACAGTTATCAGAAGAAACAAAAAAACCCTCCTTGATTCAGGATGACAAAGTGAATCAGGGACTTTCAGGAGCCAGAAAGGCACTCCCTCCTGGAGACAGGGATGAATGTTTGATAGGTTTCTAGCCAAGAGTTGACGCCTTTGGAAAGTGTGACTAATCTTGCTAATTCTGTAGAGTGCACAGCCTTTCTGACTTTCTTAGCATGGGAATATATGGATAAGGACTACATGCCGGCTTCTCATCAGGGAGATGTGCTACAATTGTAGGCTATAATTCTTAAGATCCTGTGAGTGGATCACGTAGAGCATCCTAAGATAATAGAGATGTGTAACTTAAACAACACAACACAACCTAATTGTGCAATGCAATAATCAATCACCTATGTTATATTAAAAAAGCAATATTAAGGTTGCAAAGCCAAGTGTTCAGAAGCTAGAATACGGGCTGCTTGTGCAACTTTAATTCACCTGCCTTGTGTGTTCAAGGCAGATTTAATTCACCTTCATATGCATTATGATCCATTTTTTAATTACACAGTCACATCCTTTTCTTTTTTCCATACAACCCCAGTGGCTTTATTTGCTGGACATTATTCCAGCCCTGCTTTGAAGGGGAAATTAATTACCTCATGGACTCATATGTTATTTTTATCGTCAGAGTACCCAAGTACTTCCTAAAATTAATGAATCCTCACAACCCACCTATTAAAAACAGGTACCGTATTATCTCCATTTTAGAGATGGTTCTTGGCTTCCTTAGATTAGAATAGGAGATCCCGGGGGTATGTCTCTGTAAGAAGGGAAAGCTGGGCAGGCTCTCCCAAGCCTTGAGGGGCCTAATCCTGCAGACCCCAGGAATCCCCACATGATCTGGCCCCTCAGAGGACCTGCTTGTGGCTCCAGGCCACCAGTGCTCTTTTCCGTTAAAATAAAAAGATGTCTGGGACTAAATAAGGATAACTTGACATCACCTTCTTCATAGCCACACATTTTGGGCATCTGTGGTGCAACAAAGAACACGGTTATCCACTTGCTTGACCTTTGTGCTGCCATAATGTTTTTTATTGTGGCATAAAAGCGACATCCGGTTCCAACCTTAAGGTCACACACAGAGAGCACATCCCAACATCACCTGACTTCCCATAATGCCCTAGCATATTTAGTGAAGCTTCTAGTTTCTTTTTAACCAGTGAAAAATATATGTTTTTTTTTTATATGTGATGTTGCACCTCACCATCTACACCCCCCCCTTTCAAAATTGTAGCTCCACCCATGGTCACAGAAGACACTGAATTACCCCGTGGCTCTTCCCGAGACCCACTGAGTCTGATCTTCTGCCTTGCAGGGGGCATAGACGATCACACCATTGCAAAACAGGTGAGAAAAGGCTAGCCCTCTAGTTGAGCCATCTGACTCGCTGGCTTTGCAATTGGGAGCAACTAGTCAAGCAAAGGGCAAAGCACTGTTGAATCGAACCTGCTCTAAAGCAACTTGTGCTCTTGCTGCCTGTGGTTAAGCACAAGACTTTAACCATGCAGGCTGTCAATCCGGCACCACTTAATTTATACCGCAAAAAAACTTAAAGGGAAAGGAAAAAATAGCATGTAGCCCTTGAGTTGAGGAGCTGTGATGGATTGACACAGCTTAGTGGAGATTGCCGCAATGATACTTAATGACTTGGATCACTCGGCATCCTCCGGAGACCTCTGCTCATTTCCCTGAGACTCAAATCAGCCTCCGTCTCAAATTGCACCTTGTAAAAATCGAAGCTTGTTCCATCTTGCATCACAGGCGCAGGGAGAGGAGTCTGGAAAGATGAATCCATGGGGGGACGTTTGGAGGGTTCTCGACACATCACTGTTTCCAGTGGCTACTCTCGATCACTTATCAGGATGCCCAAGGGGAGCGGGAATAAATGGGGAAACGTAAGTTAGCTTTGGCCCTTTCCCATCAGCATTTAATACCTCCAGGCGCTATGAAAGGTTTTCTTGTGTAAATCCAGCTACGGGGCTGTTTCTGCTCAGTGATGAGGTAATCAATTGCTCCACATCCTAGGAGAGGAAATGAGCACAGCCAATACCAACCGCAGGATTTAATTCAGGTGCTCGCAGCTGACTCAGAGCACACGGACAGAAGGGACCAGCTTGGGGACAAGTTGCAGCTGCTACCATGCCAGCAGCAAGCTTTGCACAACAGGGATGTGACCACCTCTGCACAAATGGGCAGGAAGAGAGGAGTGAGTAGGGTTATATGGGGATGCCATACCAGCTGGCAGGACAGATGTGTTTGCTCCTACTTGGGGATCCCTCTGGCCTGGGCTTGTGGGAACTGGGAACTACAAGCAGGGATCTCCTGCCTCTCCTGCTGCTTCTGAAATGAAAGCTGCCAGAGGTTTTAGCCCCTTCACATTCATTCTGATTATTCTCAGCCAAGTTGTACTCTCTGTAAGGACCTTCACTCCCCACACCCATTAAAATCAGTGGGAGTTGCAAGTATTGAGAGCAATATACCTGTCCCCATTGTGCATGTGCTTTCATAACATCCAGATTTCACACTCGGGACAGCCCCTTGCTCCTGTGTAATTCAGGAAGAATTTCTCTTGGAAGCCGTGGGAAAACAATGTCGTTTACTCTTGTCTAAGTTACAGCCTCAGTGTATTTTGCTTTGGCTTTGGAGCTTATATTGGCATCCAGAAGGGACAGACATGCAGTTATTTTGGGGCAATGGCATGTGGTAGGCAGTATGACAGTGCCTCTTCTGTGGGCATGTCTACAACTGCATATAAGTGTGCCTAAATTTAATGTGCATTATCTTAATGCGCATTGAGCAGGTTTAAGCAGGTATCTACATGTGCTGGCATTAATGCTGTGTATGGATTGACTTGAGAGTCCCAAGTCAGTCCACACACATACAGCATTAATGTGCTTTAATGTGTCTACACATTTGTCAATATGCTTTAAATGCTCTCGTCTAAATTTGATACCTGCAAGTGCAGGTATCAAATTTAGGCACAATAAGCTCAAAATAACCATTTTTAAAGTCCATTAAGGGCATGCACATGAAGATGTGCACCCTAATGAGCCTTACATTTAGGTTAATGTGCTTTAAAGTGTCTCATGTAGACGTGCCCTGTAGGTAGAGGGGGAGCTGGTATCGCTCTATTTGCCTATAGCAAGTACCTAGCCCAATAGAACAGATGACACCTAAACCAGAATGAGTCACACCAGTAGTTTTACCCTGATTCTTTCAGGGGTGGTTCTCTACCAGAGGGGATAAAGTTACACCAGAAAAGTTACCCCAGTTTAAGGACTTAGGTCATGTTTGCTCCTTTTTAGTGATGTGATGCCAGTGACACCAGTCTGTCAAGGTCCCAAGAATGGGTCTGGATCGGGTCAGCTTTATAATTATTACAGCGGTTATCTTAGAGCTCCAGGTAACATCACTGAGCAAATTCAACCTCCCTGCAAATGCAGACTCTCTGCTTCGTGGTAAAGCTGCCCCAGGTCAAATTAAGCCTGTATTTGTCCTTACACAAGCCACTACTGATTAACTGGGTGCAGTTAATGTAAAATATGTCATGTGACCGTGTAGGTCTGGTCAGTTTATAGCTATATTAACTGTGGTCATGAGACCTGGTGTCTGAATGTCAAGATGTTTTTCATCATATGATTTTCTAATGGTCATTCAGTTCCACGCTGAAACCTGAAGAACAGGAGGAACTTTCTGAGGGTGGTTTGACATTGGAAGAGGCAGCAGAGAAGCTATGCAATCTCCATCCCTGAAAATTTTCAAGAGCAGGTTAGACACACTTGGCTGTGACTGTTTAGCCAAGGATGATCCTGCCCTGAGCAGAGGGCAGGACTACATGACCCCACAAGGTCCCTTCCATCCCTACTTTCCAATGATCTTATAATTATTTCTACCTCTGTAATATTTCACCCTTTATCCCTGGGCATTTCAAGAGTTCTTCACAAACCGTATTTGAAAGAACTTTCCTACAAAGTATATTGGTCCCCTATAAGGTGTTCTCCACACTCTTGCATTTTGACTCATCTTTTGAATGTGGATTTGCTCTTACTTTTAACTCAATTGACCCATTGACACGGAGGTGGATGAGATAGTACCACGCATGGCCTGGTTAATACTCACTTGGTAACCATGACTGCCTTCCTATGACCCATTTAGCTTGATTCCTTTGTAACCAGGTGGTCTGCCAGTCCTCTATCATCTTGATTTCCCATTCTCCATCCAAGATTGCAAAACTTTAGCTCTTCTGTGCACAGGGTCTCTGGGCAGTCTATCCACAGGTGAGGTACTACAAGGGGACTTGCCCAGCTGTTTCCAGGATGCAGTTCCAGAAAAGCAGGTAGGTGGCCTGACACGTGAGGAGGCACAAACATGGCTGGCATGATTTTGCATTGAGAAAAAACAGCTGTGTCCATACAGTTTGGCCCCAGTGGTCATCTCCCACTTAGACAAAAGCATGACATACTGGTTTTGGTTTTAGTCATAGGTTGCCTCATGGATTTTGGATGACTCCCATTCAAATTAACCATATCAAGGTCAAGGTCACCTCAGGAGCTTTGACTGTCTTAGTTTTAAGTGAAGAAGGCCTTATTGGAAAGTCCTTATTGCTTCTAGGAAAAAAAAAAAACAACAAACATTCATAGATTCATAAAGAAATGGGGCTGGAAGAAACCTCCAGAGTTCATCTAGAACAGGGATGGGCAATTATTTTGGGCGGAGGCCCTCTTACTGAGTTTTGGCAAGCCATCGACGGCCACATGACAGGCATCCAGGGGCAGATAAATATTAATTTTCTAAATGTTTAGGGGCCCTGTGGGCCAGATAGAATGGTTTTGTGGGCCACATCCATCCCACAGGCCGCATCTTGCCCGCCCCTGATCTAGACTAATCCCCAGCCTGAGGCAGGATATTCCCTATCCATACCATAGGGATATCCTGGCTTACAGGACACCTTCTGTATCCCCAGAAGAAGTGGGTAGGCCTCATTCAACCTCTTGCAGATGTAGTGGGCACTATTAGCTGTTGGTGGGAGACCTCCAGAGAGCCACGTTGTCAGTCACATCAGGCAACACAAAGAACCACCAGTGCTTCCTTACTACTCTGCCATGGGATAAATTAATCTCCTCTTCCTTTCTCCTCCAGAGAAGAAAGACAAGGAGATAAAAATCTCCTTGGAGCACAGCTGGAGCTCAACGTTGGGAAGAATGAGCTCCATTTCTCTATGAGATGCCCTTAACAAGCATTACAGACCATTTTAAATGGAGGGTTTCATTTCACTCTGTCTTAAATGGAGTTTCACTGTGGCCTTGTCTGAACTGGGACTTAATCCTGGTTTCAATAGGAAACAGCCCACAACCAACATAAGGTGAAACCCCCTAGAGCTGGCAAAGAAAGCTGTAGTTTGTCCTGGTGAGATCACCTCTGGAAACTCAACCGCTGCAAGATCTGCTGCATTGAAATCCCAGTGCACACATATGTTTCCCTTCTACAAAACACTGCTGCTAGAGCATCTTCCTTGCTCACTTTCTACATATGTTGTTCCTACCCCTTTAAGAAATCCACCCAACTAATTTAATTTACAGACCACCTCCTACCAGACTCTCTATATAAAGTCTGCTCTTGTAGACTCATCTTGCTGTGCTTCATGTGACAGTGGTCCACACCCCAACCTCACCACAGTGACAACCGTTGTCTGCCCATTGGACTATCTTTCCAACAACCACTCTCATGGGCCCCTTACTAATGGCTCAGCCTTGCTGAGCTCATTGCAACAGGTAGTGTGACAGAAATGGAGGGACGTGAGTAGAGAGGATGGCATGTTATCAAGGTGGGTTGAATAAGGTGGAAATTCCCACTTCCACTCTTTACCCCCTTTCCTGTTCATCTTAAACTGTGTTCACCATGGACAGGGGCTGCCCTTGCTAGTATTGATGGAAAATGTCCTAAATATTTTACATGCGCTGCCACAAAAATAAATAAATAAATAAATAAAAATAACAATTGATGTCTGTTGAAAGGTGTTTGTGCCCAAAAGCTTGCAATTAAATAATTGTCTTTTTGAAAAAATCCAGTCAGTCTAATAAAAGATATCACCTCTACCATAAGTCCTGATTGTTTTTTCCTCTAGACCAATACGGCTACCGCCTGGATACCAAACAACAGACGTTGCCTTCTTCATAGATTCACCAGTCACTCATTGATCTGACTATGTCTGGGACCTGAGCTTCTGACTAGTATATATTTCTGTAAACCCAGTTTGATTTCTTCACTCCAACCAGACAGCAATTTTCAATACAGGATCTCAAAGCATAGTCCAAATATGGATTAGTGCAGCATCAACTCCAGTGAAGTTCCAACAATGGAGCGTTGTCACACTCATTTTGCAGGCGGGGAAACTGGGGCACAACTAGATTATGACCTGGACTGTGACTGAGAAAGGCTAAAGAGAGATATTCCTACCTGCCTACACACTTTGGGTCAGATAATTAAGTAGGTGCTCTCTGATTGCATACAACCTCCTTTGATCAGCTGGATGAAGAATGGGTGAACTCTTCTCTTGGCCCTCCACTTGAAGGCCAACTCAATTGATCTGCAGTGAGGAATACTGTCATAACTTCTTCCTGTGGTGAGCACATAGCAAATTCTTAGCCCCCTTGAACAAGGAAAAGAAGGGAGCAAACTATGTTTTGGGGGAAGGTCTCTAAATTACACACCTCCTTATGCTATTTCTGGGATGGTGTCATGTCCATAATACCCAGAGCCGGACAGCCAAAGGCACCATAGACTGATTGTAGCAATTGAGATACTGAAATTGAACCCATGATCCCTTGCTCTAACCATCATATTTGCCTCTTCTTTGAGGTTGACATTTTCACTACCAAATGCATCCACATGTACTATCCTATGAAGAAAGGACATATCCCTAAGGATAAGAACTACAGCATTTAATTTGATTTAATTGACATCAGGTTTATGTAGGCATAGCTTCAGATAATTACCTTTTTACATTATTCTCAGTACTTGGCAAAAAAACCCAAAAAATCTCATGTAATTTACTCATGGAAAGAAAGAAAGCTGATGTAGGATACTTTGTATGTCTTTTTATTCTCTGACACATTCCCAGACATTTAATTGATGGGGTGGGTTATAAGGACCTACACAAAGCAGGACAAAAAAGTGATGGACAGTTGGTGCCACTTATAGATTGTTTAGAGGCTAAATGAATAGGGTGATCTGTTCTATCATCAATCTGTTATTAGGAACACATTCTGAAATACCCACATTGAATGACACCATTGTATGCCAGGTTTGCAAGGGCTCTGTGATTTAATAGAAAAAGACATGACAGGAACCCATGGCTGGCATTGAAGACAATTAAACATTGGAACAAAGTCCCAAGACAAGTGCTGGATTCTCCATCTCTGGAGGACTTTATAAGAAGGCTGGATCACTCTCTGGAAGACATTAGGTCAGACTAAGCCATCCAGCAGTCTTTGGCCTCAAAAGCTATGAATCAGATAAGCAACTCCTTCCCACTGATGCTAATTTAAATGCCGCAGAAACCAGCTTTAATTAATTAGATTTCCTCTCATGCTCAGAGTACTCAAGGGTATAGTTGAGGTCTAGCAAATGCTGGTAAGTAGTATGTAAGCTCCTGGGTGCTTCTCTGAACCCAAATGAGACTTCTGGTTGTCACTCACTACTACGGTAGAACAAAGGCAGAGGACAACAACATCCACACTTGCCTAAGGGCCTTGTTACACATTAATTTTAGGTGGCTTTAACCCCTGGATTGTCCACACATTAACATCTGTAATTAATTTTCAGTACACTTTAGGCAACTTAAAGCAAAACCACTCCAGGATAGGTTTATCTCTGATAAGTGTTACCCAGCTCATGTTCCATTAATATGTGGCCACTCCTCATGGAGGAGCAGCAGGCCTCCAGCATCCCAGAATGCAGTGCCCCCTTCCCCATCCTCCTGTTCTGTTTAGACAAACTTTCAACCCCCTGAACTCTACTGCCCAGGAGGAAGTTCTGGCACCAAGCCAACTCCCCCTCCCACCCCAGGGGTATGATCCTGTGAAAACAGTCTGCGGAGGGATGAGGGCAGTGGGGTTCCCCAGGGTTAGTCCTCAGACCCATGCTGTTCAACATCTTCATCAGTGACTTGGATGAGGGGGTAAAAAGCACCCTGTTCAAATTTGCTGATACTTTATACTATAAAACCTAGCCCACTGGGGCATGGGCTGATGTATATCAGTCAAAAGTTATGCTATTCTTGTGACATTTTGCTTTCATTCTAAATTGGAAGAGAAAACCCCAAATGCACAAATTCTTCATGAGAGGGAGCAGAGGCCCAGCTCTTAGATATTTACAGGGCAGTCCTATGTTCTGTAGGTTAAGGGCTCTGGATGCTGATTTACTGTTATTTAGTTTATGGACATATAGTTTTCCATGAAATCAAATGTGAAGGGGTTTAACTATATGTCAGCTTTGGTGACTGCGTATGTGCAAGCCCTAAGTGGATGTTAAGCTGCAGTAGCTCATGTTATGTTTGTCCCAGAGCCTTTATAAATAAATGACTCCAGCCACAAGTGTGGGAACAAGTGCTGCCAGACAGGCAGGCCCAGACTATATTGGGAATATAAGGTATAACTTTTACATTTGCACGAGCATTGGCACTAGCAGATTCAACAGAAAGTAACTTTAGATTCACATGCGCAGATTCAGCACATTCACACATCTCCCAGTTTAACTTAGAATTTAGAATGAAAGCAAAATGTCACAAGAATAGCATCCTCTGATGAAAAAAAAAGATTATGTTTCTCCACCCAGCTCTGATTATAACTGCTTCATACCAAGGGAAGGTACAGAAGCCCTGTTACCGTTTCACAGACAGGTAATCAAGATGGAGAAAGATTAAGTAGTGTGCCCTAAGCTACACAGGAAAGGTAAGGTTAGGATTCAAAGTGACCTACACAAATTGCAGGATTGAGCCAAAATAATCTCATGAGGTTCAATAAGTTTCAACAAACTCCTGCACTTAGGACAGACCAATCCCATGCACCGGTGCAGGCTGGGGGCAAACTGGCTGGGCAGTAGGTCTGCAGAAAAGGACCTGGGGGTGACAGTGGACAATAAGCTGAATATGAGCCAGCAGCATGCTCTTGGTGCCAAGAAGGCTACCGACATCCCGGGCTGCATTGGCAGGAGCATTGCCAGCAGATGGAGGGCAGTGATTCTTTCCTCTATTCAGCACTGGGGAGGCCACATCTGGAGTCTGGTGTCCAGTTTTGAGCAACCCACTAGAGCAGGGGTGGGCAAAATGCAGCCCGGGGGCCAGATGCAGCCTGCCAGGCCATTCTATCCAGCCCATGGGGCCTCCCCAAAATTAAGAAAATTAATATTTATCTGCCCCTGGCTGCCTGTCATGCAGCCCTTGATGGCTTGCCAAAACTCAGTAAGTGGCCCTCCGCCTGCACTAGAGAAAGGATGTGGACACGTTGGAGAGAATCCAGCACAGGACAATGAAAATGGTTCAGGGGCTGGGACATATGACTTGTGAGGAGAGGCTGAGGGAACTGAGCTTTTTTAGTCTGCAGAAGAGAAGACTGAGGGGAGATTTAATAGCAGCCTTCAACTCCCTGCCGAGGGGTTGCAAAGAGGACGGAGCTGGACTGTTCTCAGGGGGGGCAGATGACAGGACAAGGAGCAATGGGCTCAAGTTGCAGCAAGGGAAGTTGGATATTAGGAAAAACTCTCTCACTAGGAGGGTGGTGAAGCACTGGAACAGGTTACCTGGAGAGGTGGTGGACTCTCCATCCTTGGAGGTGTTTGAGACCTGGCTAGACAAAGCCATGGCTGGGATGATGTAGTTGGGGCTGGTCCTGCTTGGAGCAGGGGGTTGGACTAGATGTGACCTCCTGAGGCCCCTTCCAGCCCTCAGTTTCTACGATTCTGTGACTAAATGCAAATTTGAACCCTAGATTCTCAGGCTAGGTTTTTAACCAGACCATTGCACTTAGTCTACTGCACTCCAGTAAAGATCTGTGCACTTTTCAGACTGTGCGTTGGCAGTTCTTCAATTAGAACAGCACATCCAAGTCTTTACACCATAAGTTTCTGATCTGTGCAGTACCTGAGAAATTTCCAATCCCCTCTGGAGCACAGGTGGAAAGAAACATGGGGAAAGCTCTGCTGAACTTCATGTGCCCTTCACACCCCAGCCTCTCTTATCCCCAATTCTTCTGTTATAGGTGCTTTCCTACCATTTACTCTTCTCTACCTGTAGCCATGTATGGCAGACACAGCGCCCTCGTTCCTGCCAGTTGAGCTTTAGCTGCACAGGGGATAACACCCTATAGTCATCAAGTCTACCAAAGAGCTTTTTTCACTTACCATGTGTACACATGCTTATTCATATGGCAATGCCGCTTAAGACCCCCATGGTGATGCAAGCAACCATTTAAAGCATGCATGTAGCACTACCCATTTACCAAACCACATGGATTTCAATATTAGAGGCACTGCTTAAGTAGATATAAACCTGCTAATTCATGCAGCATCAACTTGCTCTCTGCTGCTGGCTCTTCATTAAGTCTCTTGCAATGTTCCTCACAGCCTGTGCTCCTCCCCTACCCAGTTGTTCACACCTCATTAAGGCTAGTTATGTGGTGCCACAAACAAATAGCATCTGAGAGGAATATTTGCCTCCTTTGCATGTTTGGCAATGTTCATATGGCCAAAAACCCCGCTGTGGGCAGCTTAAACTATATGTATGTTGAACCAATAGGAATAATTGCCTGATTCCTGCTCCTCATCTAAGTGGACTGTGCACATTGGGCAGACTGGAGAGGAAAGGCACTCTGCAGCATAGGGGAAGGTTTCCTATGTCACCTTTTTAGCCCTTTTCTAACCGATGGACTCATTTACAGCTTGTAATGGAATGTGTTTGCCAAAAGGACTGGGAAGGACAAAGATTTGAGACTTGGGAGGGGGGGGCAGGCCCAAAGCCTGGATCCAGATAAAGTGGGCTTCAGGGAACAAGTTGGGACAGCAGGAGGTAACTCCTGAGTCTTGGACAGCTTGACGAAGACATATGTGTTAGACGGATAATAGTTTTACTATGTTTCCGTTGGCTGCTTTCCATTAGTCTTTGGAAGGAGCATAGCTCCTGCAGTCCCAGCTCTCCTGAGGACACGAGAGAGAATGGGAGTGAGATGGAGCAAAGAGGGAATAAGAGGGTGGGGGACTAGATACCCTGACACTGCCGGGGGCTGATGCAAAGTATAGAAATGGCCCCTGATCCCAGGCATAATTCACAATTTCCTGTGAATTATTTCTGTTGGGGGCTGTTTTTTTTATAACAGACATGAGCAAAGCCTCCGCTGGGGTTTCTAAAGCCTCGCTTCTGTGACCTCCATATCCCGAAACTTGTTCGCCTACCCAGCACTCCCCCAGCTTGGACATGCCGCCAGCTCAGACTGGCCCTGCATGCAGGCCTCAGTCCCATCTCTGTCTAGGGTGTGCTTCCCAGCACGTACTCAGGGCTTTCTGGCATGTGCTCAGGGCTGCTGTAAGCTGCCCAAATCCTGGATTTTGGGATGAACTGAGCAGAAGTGAGTGGGCCCACTTCTTAGAGCCACTCCAGGACACAGACATGGCCTAAATGATTCCTTGATGTAAATAATAATGAAAACCTTTGCTTGCCTCTGTGTCTCTGCAATAGGTGGCTCCATCTGCCAGACCCCTGATCCCCCAGAGCAGTGGGGAATCTGTTGGTCATCAGTGACCTCCAAGTTTCAGGGCTACAGCACGGCGTCTGCAGGGCTCCCTTTCTTTCTTGCCATCTGTAGTATTGAATGGATGCTGGGGTGCAGGGCATGATCCCCACCCCTCTCCATTCCCAATCTCCCTTGGCCATCACGGGTCAGGAGTCCAGATGCACCCGCCTGCCCCTTGATGTAGCTGTCTGTGAACCCACACACATCTCTTACCAACAGCCTCCCCGGCACAGTCCACAGCGTCAGCTCCTGGCACCGGTTTCTTGTACTGTGTTTCTTCTTGTTCTCCTGTGCTTAGAAAAGCCACAAAAGAATATTTGCTGGCTGGGAGCGACCGAATCCAAATTGGCACCATGATCTCCCCCTCTGGATTGGCGATACTATCAATACACCATGAATCACTCTTTCTTATTGTGCTAAAACAAGTGGCTGTCTGAGCAGGCAGGCAGGGCTATAATCTGGGCTTATCCCAGGCTACCAACAAACACTCTCTTATGTTACGCACTCACTGCCGGTTGCATGGCCTCTGCCGGCCCTTGTGGGTTTGGGAATCTATGAGATTTTTGTTTTGCAGGAACTGAAAACTTGAGACCATTGCTAAATTGGTCCATGACAGAATACACTGTATCCTAGGGAACCAGCCCATGGACTACTTGTATGTATGACTGACGAGCTGGATTTGCCCTTCGGTTTGCTTTATGTAGCGAGCAGCTCTCCATCACCAGTTATCACAGTCCCTTCCCCCAGTATGCACTCCAGCATCATCCCCACCTTTATCCTGGGTTATCTTCCCCACCATAGTTAACCCTTTAACTCCCTGATAACTGGCTGATTCTACCACTTCCCTCCTTGAAGGCTGAATCTTGGTGTACTTCTTCAGTCAATCTCCTGGAAAAGCTCATAGGCATTTTCTTCCACAAATAAGTAAAACTGAGCTATGGATGCCATGTAAGCCTTGTTTTTGGACTTGGGGCCAAATGAACTCTGAAAGGCCTCCAACAAGGGGCATAAACAACTCTATGCCGAGGAGTAGAAACACGCTCGTTTTGATGGTTCTTCTGGTGGAGCAGAGCTTCCTTCTGCCTGGCTTTTTGCCAGCCTGGCTTTCAACAATGTGCCTAAAACACCCACTTCAGGTTGAAGGTCTTTCCAAGGTCTGCAACTTTAGGGATGCCCAACTCCAGCAGCCTGAAGGAGGAATTGCCTGGAGGTCAGGCAACCTGAAGAGCCATCTGGCCTGGAGTCTGGAAGTCCAGACGCACTAATGTCAGAGCTATGGCAGAGTGGCATGAAGCACGGGACCTCAAGCCTTGGACATATAGCAGGTCCATGGCAACATAATCAGAGGACAATTCAATCTGCAGTTCTACACGCCTGTAATCTGCTTGAATCCAGTATGTAATTAGCATTGGAAAAGTGGGGGGTAAAACTAGGCTGATATAAATTATACTGAGGATAACTTATACTGAGGATAAGCTGCAGGCTTAAGATAGCCATTTGCTATGGCTATGGGATAGCCATTTGGGATAGCCATTTGCTGGGCCACTGGGCCACTCTTTGCAGAAGGCAAGGAGGCCATTATCCACGCCTCCATCATGTAATGGTAAAGCATAATAACAGCAGCATACTACATGCGGCTAACATGGAATAAGTGCTCATCTGTCTGCTCGAAGCCCAGGTGCAATTTGCATCAGTGTAAAAGAGCAACATAAATTGCACCTGTGTAAAGTGTCCTGTCCAGGCCCTGTGAAGAAACATTTCAGCACCTGCTGAGGGATCTGGGGCCATACTTCATCATGGAAGCACTATAGTTTAGTGTTTCTGAGGTGCAGTATTTGTGGGATGCTAATGCCATGGGATTTTTTTGTTGAGTTTGGGGCTTTTCAGGCCAATTCATGATGACAGTTTTACTCAAAACTTAAAATGATTGGAAAATGCAGACTCCGTTTCCTGGCCAGCTCCCAGAGTCTGTGTTGGTGTCAAATAAAATGACGGAGGCCCTTTTCCCAATTGGCGCTCCCAGAATCAGCCAGAACGAGGTCCTGTAAGACATATTAGCTTTCTGTTCCCTCCACAAGTGAAAACCTTATCTCTGAAATCCCCTGATTACCACATTTGGGGTCAAGAAGGAATTTTACCATATGGTCAGTCTGTAGGGATGGTGGGAGGGGTTGCCTTCCTCTGTAGCTTGGGGTCATGGGTCTTGGATCTCTTAGGTGCATTAACAATCCCAGGTGGGGCATTGGCAATGCTCTCATCCCTCTGATTTATCTGTGACAGGTGTAGCCCAGGTGTACTCGGGTATGTACGCCCTTCTCCAACTGGAGGGGATTGTTAGTAGGGCTGGTGTGCTGTAGGTGGAAACTGCAGGCTGAGCACTTTCCCTCTGTTCCCTATAGAGCCAGGCCAGGACAATCTGAAACTTAACTATATACACATTTATTAATATATACAGATCAAAAGATAAATACAAATATAAACATGGACACACACACACACACATATATATGTGACTATAATCCTTATTCTCTCTATATACCATCTTTTACCACAACTGGTGATACAGATAATTACAGGTAGGAAAAGGGAAAGGGTCCCAAACTTTATCATCAGTTAAACTCACAATTCAAGAAATTAGGTTGAACAAAATATGGGGCGCTGTTTCACATAAAATAAGGCACATGAGCATCAGTCATAACTTCACTCCTAAGGGGGGACACCTCAAACCTCAGCTGTCCTGGAGCTGTGGCAGGGCCCCAAAGAGGAGGTGGTGGGGGCGGGGGGAGATCCCCAGTGCTCTTCAGGCCCTCCCTGGCCTGGCAGGGATACTTTCTCCAAGAAGGTCCCCTGAGGCCCTTTCCTGGGGGGGGTTTCCTCCCCTGTGGGAAACCTTTTCCCTGTAACTCATGATTCTGGGGGCCCAGTGAATGGCCCTTGTCCCTTCAGATGAGTTTTATCCTCGCTAGTGGAAACTCAGGGCCTCTGGCTCCTTTTGGGCTGCCTGCCTGCTCGAAGCTCTGTGCACTATCATGTGCACCAAGAGCTCTGTCTTCTGCTCAAGGTTGAAGGCTCAGGCTGTCTTATGCAGCTCCAAGGCCCTGGTCCCCACTTGGGACCAGCTGTGCACTGCCCCTGCACTAAGTTTCTGGCTGCGTGCCAGGGGTGGAAGACCTAAGCGATCTAGAACAGCTCCCAGGGTCTCGGTCCCAATTAGGATCCCTCGTGCCCCGCTTGTGCACCGAGCTCCTGAGTGCATGCCAGAAGTGGAGGACCCAAGCTGCCTCGAGCAGCTCCCAGTCTCAGTCCCCATCTAGGACCCATTGTGCAGCATCTCCTGCATTGAGCTCCTGGCCTTGTGCTGGGGGTTGAGGACCTGAGCCACCTTGAGCAGCTCCCAGGGTCTCGGTTCTGCTG
>NW_005842192.1:2007093-2008538 GCF_000455745.1 Alligator sinensis
GCCATGCTGTCAGCACCGAATTCCCTGGCTGCTTGCTAGGGTTGGTGGACCCGAGCTGCCTCATGCAGCTCCCCAGGGTCTTGGTCCACTCCCAGACTGTCCCGTGCATCAAACTGTACACCGTCACTGTGCTCCTCAGCGGCGGGGCTGGGGATGCAGCTGCTCACTGCTCCCATCCAATGAAAAGGTCTTTGGGAACTTTGGGGCAACAGCTCTGCCTCCCTGCCCATCTCTTGCCAGGTAGTCTTTTTCCTGTCCTCTTCTCTGTCCCTTGATGTAGCCGCTCATGTGTCAGGCATGCTGCTCTTTTATTCCCTCTGGAGGCTCCACCCCTGGATTGTGAACAGACCAATGAGGAAGAGGGTCATGTGCAGTCCTCAACCAGGTCCTGTTCTTCACCTCACCCCAGGGTAGGGTCGGGGCAAGCTCCTCCCCTGCCATCACCTGATTGGTGGGAACTCCCCACCAATCCTAGAAGCCCTTTCCGAGCAGGCAGCCTGGAGGCTGTCAGCAAGCCTGCCATACAGGTTAGGGTTTTCTTGGTGTCTTTGGGCAATGTGTCTTGTATCTGTGTGGCAGGGGTGAATGAGTAGTTTTAGGAACAAGTTAGACAAGGATTTATGTGGGATAATTTGGATAGGGATGATCCTGCCTTGAGCAGGGCATCATTAAGCAGATGAATGCCAAGGTCTCTTCCATCTCTACTTTTCTATGATGCTAGGACCTCATAGGAGCCAGCTCAGAGAATCATAGAAAATTAGGGTTGGGAGGGACCTCAGGAGGACTAGATGACCTTCTTAGATCCCTTCCAACCCAAATTTTCTATGATTCTATGACCCGACATCTGTGAGATCCTCTTCTAGGTGATAATCAGTACATCACCTCAGTGGGTTGGTATTTGCAAGACTCACATGCAGACATGAGAAGCACAAGGTAAAAATTAAATCTAAGTGATACAGGTTCACTACACAGAAGATCAGCAACTACATGTGCTATGCTGAAATAATAATACCCCCCGATGATATTTGCTAAAGAAAGCATTTGGCACATTCACCTTGGCTGACATTGCTCTTAAATGGTGAACGCCACATCATTTACCCACACACTGGTAGTGGACAGGAAGTGTGGTTCAATAGCTGGGGCACTAGCTTGCTTTTGGAAAGACTCCAGTGCAATTTCCTGTACTTACAACAGTCCATTTGGGATGATAGTGATCATGGTGATAGCAATGATGGCTTGGTCATTTAGACCTCAAGATGTTGTGTATGTGCAGGCCGGGAGTGATCCGGGCCCTTTTCCGTGCTGCACGCGGGCTGTGACCAGCAGCCCGGGCACACGGGGTCGGAGAGCGAGTCGCGACAAGCTGGAATTAGGCATAGATGCTTAACGGTAGTTTTAAAGATTGTTTACTTACACCAAAGATGGTCGTGGTGTAGGCTGGAAAA
>NW_005842192.1:2009396-2010277 GCF_000455745.1 Alligator sinensis
AAACGATCAATTAAACTTGCTATTACTTTAAAACATATAATACAGGTATTAAAACATGATTTTATTTTAAACAGCTTTTTGTGTACTCAACTCGACGAAATCGTCGAGAAGTCACCATCAAATTCTTCTAGATAACTAAAACCTAACTCATAGGCCAGTTGCCACTGTCCCGCATCCCCTAAAATCCGAAGCTGTCATTTATTCAGTCCAGAACAATGCAGGAGAAACCCAAACATATATCGCTCCTTTTGTGTTCTCTGGGGCAGCACTGGACGTTCGGACTCACGGTGTCTTGTATTTGGAACCTCAGTTGCCCGTTGATATTCCCAATCACTGGACAGTCTTGGCTCCAGTAGGACACGCAATCTTGGCAACTGGTGAAGGAGACTACTTACAGGGTGATCAACCATTGGATTAAGCAGAATCTGCAAAACTTTTACGTTCTTTCGCCCATAAACTTCAATGCAGCTGTCTAAGCTGTGGATGGTTACTGGAACAGTTCCAGGGTTCCTCAGATGACGGTGAGGCCACGGTCATATTCGCTGGAGTGGTGTTAATCCCAGTGCACATGCTCAGGGGTTCCAGGCACAATACGAAACTCCAATGATAGCTAGTACAAGCTGTTCTGCACTGACATGCTCCGGCCGTTCTGTGTGCCATTCGTGGGCTTTCTGTTCGATCAGTCCTGCTACAAGCGCTGGAATGGGAATAGGCCAGGGGACGTTAATCATCACCATGTCGATATCAGTGACATGTCCTCTACTCCATGAAGCTTGTCTGACTAGGAAGCTTGCTTCCTCTTGATTCAGCAGGTTAGATCCAAGCTCTACGACCAGACGTCCCAACCACACAGCCAGGGTTTCCTCAGGTTGGATTTTGGA
>NW_005842192.1:2011134-2011409 GCF_000455745.1 Alligator sinensis
TTGCTCATGATACACCCGAACGCTGCGGGGTGAAGATATACCTCTCCCCCTCCAAGGGCTTCGTCTTCGGAAGCTCCCTCTTCTTTTCTCAACAAAAAGCATCTGCTGACACATCTCTCACCCGCTCTACCCGCCTGGTGATAAACCACATGCGCCTCCAGTTCTGCGACGCTCGCCACGCCGCGTTTTCCACTCTTCCAAGGACAATTCTTAACTAATTCCAGTTCTAGCAAGCCCTCTCCTGATCCCATCCTCGTCACCATGTGCGGGCTGGG
>NW_005842192.1:2011716-2012349 GCF_000455745.1 Alligator sinensis
CTGCAAAGAGGCGGGAAACTCGTCCCTGCACCGGGGTTCTCCTCTGCAATAGGAAACTCTCCCGTGCAATGAAGCTGTAACCTGGCGGGGATAATTCTGGTGCCGAAGCACACACAAAATCATGCCTTTGGGTCATGACAGTGTACACGTAGAATCATAGATTTCCAGATAAGTAGGGCTGGAAGGGACCTTCAGAGGTCATCGAGTCCAACCTTTGCCTGAAGCAGGTCCATCCCTGCCTCTTATAAAAATCCATTGTCAAACCTCTTAGCAAAACTGCAGTTGACCCTGACACAACTCAAGACAAGTTACCAGACACAAAATACAGGTCGACCCTGACACAACAAAACACATACTAGCACATTCTCACTCTCTTAATGGATACAGCTCCCATTCACATCTAAAGTATCAGCAGTTCTTTCTGCCACAAGCTGAAACTGCCCCGGACAGATCTAGGATTTTGAAAAGAGCTAAAAATAATCTACAAGGCTATGAAATAGGAGAAGAGAGATGAGCAGTAGCTAAAAGCCAAATTCTTCAGCAAGACTGCTGAAAACAGGCTAGCTTGATTAGTGGAGCATCAAGACTATTTAAAGAGTGGATTGTGAATGTCTGTTGAGTGAAGAGCAATTA
>NW_005842192.1:2012359-2031537 GCF_000455745.1 Alligator sinensis
GAAGTCAATTGACTCCCTCAGTTCTGCCTGAATACAAATGCCACTGCTGCTATTCTGGGCAGAAAAATCTGGTTCCCTGTTTCATGCATCCCACCTTTGAAAGCCTCATTTTGGGGGTGAATGTGATACGTGAGTAAATATGAACAATAGACTTCTTGACCACTACATAGAAAAGCCATTGTCTGCTCTCAAGGTTCCTCTGTACAATGAACTAAACACCCATTGCTGTTGAGACACATAGCGACCCATGTTATGATATAAAAGTCCAGTCTCAAAGCGGTTCTGATTTGTTCATTACTTTACAAGGTCTTTGAGACACATTTCTTTCTGGTATCGCTCCAGGGTTATTACACTCAGTGTTTGTAATGAACTTGCTAGTGTGTGTGTGCCTCATTTCACTATCCTGGATGGACTCCAAATTGATCACCGGGGGGTTTCATTGACTCTCTGCTGGGCATGGTTAGGTTACTTCTATTAATTCATGTAGAGGAGCAGGAGAATCTGACTGCTGTCTACATGACTGGTATGAAGTCGTGAATGGCTGTGGTGTGAAACGTAGTGACAGCTGTGTGATGCGTGATAGCAATGGACTTGGTGAACACTATTGGAAAGGCTGTCTTTGTGATGGCTGCCAGAAGGAATCCTCCACTGAATAGTAGACAATCAGCGAGGTGCATCATGGAGATCATTGGCTTTGATTGCAAAAATCATTGGTAGAGTAATTGCAGAGTCAGGATGTCTGGTCTGCAAGATCATTTCTACGTTCTGCTGGGGCAAATTCCACCAACGTACAGATTCAGTGATGCTAAGAGCAATTATACTGTTACCTTCACATGATTTGGTCCCCCAGCTAACACCTGCCATTGGATTGCACTTTGTAATTCTTCCATCAAGAAGCCTAAAACTTGCAGGTTACAAAATACCTTGGAACAGTGTCTTCTCAAGAGATTTCTGGTGCAATATATTTGAAACAGATCAGCAGCCACATCTGGACACTTTTTCCAGACATAATTAAAATGCAGAAACTGATACCGTCTGCACAAGCTTCACTATACTGAAACTCGTATCTGCAAACAGCAAGTGAATACAAGGTAGATGCCATCACTACTGTCCCACATAGGACTTTGGTGGTATGAAGACCTCATATTGTCCTTCTACCCCTGGGCAAATTCCACCATAATTACCCCTCTGGAGCCTCTACAACAGGTGCGCTTCCTGCAATGTAATTCCTATACAGCTCTTCCTTGTCTCCTATTCTTCTAGGGAGACACTAAACGTTAGAATGGTGTACTCCTAATTATGACTATTAACTGAGCATGGACACGGTGACTGCTCTCACGACCTCCCACACAGAAGACGCGTAAGCAGTGCTCCTTGTCCATCAGCTGTATTCAGGAGGTGACAAATCTCTCAGCACGCCTCTGGATGCATTCATGCATGCATGTGTGTATATATATAAGCATCCGATACCTTGGTAAGAGACCCAAGCGTGATACACTGCATTTTAAGTGATTTATGGGACTTTAGCACATTTATAAAATACATCGTGTTAAGCATATGCATAAAAATAATATATAGGTTACCACAAAATTTTTATGACCTTAACCAGATCCGTCTTGGAACGCCGTCTTGAATGTTTCACTCCTGCAGGTGAAAAAACATATTATTTCAACCCAGTTCAGCGTAAGCTGTTTAGTCAAGGCACCAATATTGTGGAGATGGCTGTTACCTTGGTAGCACGTTGACAAGTTAAGAAGGAGAAGGGTTAGTTTAAGCAGCTGTTTTCTTTCTATCTATCATTTTCTCTTGCTAGCGTCATGAGTTGATGTCTACTCTCACTCCAGCTTTGCATTCTCTGCGTATCCAGAGCTCTCACTGATTGCAAAAGGCACAGGTTCAAAATCTGTACCTTTATAGTGCATTGCTGCTGTGTTATTTCTTTAATACATTTCCTTTATGGAGCATTGGTTGTCCAGGTACTCAGACCCATAGCCAGCCCTTGGATAGATCCATCAAGGACATATATGGGGAAGAAGGCTGGTCTCATGTGAATTAGGCATCAGGAGAGCTGAGTTTTAATCATAGATTCTTCTCTGGCTGAGGACAAGTCACCTTGGGACAGATGCAGATTGATACCATACTTACTCATATAGGACTTAGGCAGAATTTAGCATTTAATTTCTAAAGAATGATCCAGACTGACTGTACTGGAAGCCACAAGGTATATCAGATGCAGGAGTCCATGAAGAGCCTCTTCTTTGGACTATGTTTTTTCCATGCAATGTTCTGAAAAGCATCTGCAATTAGATTTTCTAAGCTGTTTTACCGAGTATATTTCCAGGTCTGGAGCATGGCTGCAGGTACAGAAATGTGGGGCATGGGTAGAGCATGCTTAGGAATTGCCTGTCCGGGACATATCACCACTGCAGTGCAGACAGCAATCAGGGAGTGAACACCCAACACAAAAGCAGTGAGCGAGTTCTATCTTTTCTTCTCCTATATGCCACTTTCTCATTAATCTCCCATAGCCTCTTACAGTTCCCCAGGTTCCTCTCAACCTTCTCTCCTTATTACTCTTCACATCATTATAATCATCATCCATAGCCATTCTCAGTCCTGTGCCTCCATTCACTTTACCCTTGCCAGTAGGAAAGGATTTCCACTTCCCGTCCACAAAGCTCTAGCTGAATCCCTGAGTGCAGACAGAAGTGACACTTTTTTTCCTGATCTGGCCACATAAAGTGGTCTATAGCCACGACCAAATGCAAGTGCATGGCTGCAGACAGCTTCAAAAATGGCTAGTCAGGTGACAACCTGACTCCTCATTGCATGAGTGGTCAAATGAAGACGTTTCAAAACCAAACATCTTCTGTAACTTCTGTCTGCCTGTTTTCAGAATGGGAGGGGGGAAAGGGAGCGGAGGGAGTTTAGTCTTGGGGGTTTTCAGCCCCTGCTCCAGTTCACCCACCACACCTTCAGTGCCAGGAGGGCACGAATGCTGCATGCCCCCGGACCACCTACAGGCACTGCCAGCAATGTCAACGGGGCCTTTTCGCAGGGGATGCACCGCCATGCTCAGGGGATGCACATGTATCCATGTGCACCCCTTATGCATCACCAATGCAGCTGGAGATCCCCTAGAATGAGCTCCCTCTGCTCCCTTTCCCCTCTCCCATGCTGAAACTGGGACAGGCTGGGAGAGAGGAAGGGTCATTGCTAGGGGAAACTGGCTTCAGGCCCCCAACCATCAACTAGATTTCCCTCCCTCTGGCACCAAAAGTCAACTTCTGTTTGTTCCAGGGGATCATTGTAACTCAAAACACTTCTCAGGTACACAGCAGGGTGCACTTTTTTCTACACTCCCTATATTTTTGCATGGCTCCTTTCCAACTTACCCCTTCACTGATCATCTTCCTCCCTTACCATTGCATTTATCTGGAGCTTGCATTTTTTTGTCGTAAACTGTTTTAGACTGGGGGATCTTCTGGGCATTGAATATACCTCCCTCCCTGTTGGTAAATACTGATGTGTTATTGCAAACTGACTGTGTTGTTGCAAACACTAATTGGCCATAAGAGATTATTTGGGTTAAATCCCACTCTCAGTAGCTGCACTATTATTCTTTAGCAACTCCACTCAGTGGAATTAAATCAATGGCCTCACTCCAGAAACAGTTACTCAGATTTACAACAGCATAACAGAGCAATATCTGATGTCATCATCATTGTTGTCATCATCATTGTCATTATTATCCAAGGAGATTAAGAGACTGGTAATTATAATTCATAATATGATTATCATAATGAGTCTATAATTCTATAATGACGTGAACCCTTCACAGCTTTTCTGGGAGCATGACCTGAGAGCCATTTTTCTAGGAGCATGACCTGAGAAGGTTATGCTCTCGAGATCTTGGAAGAAATGTGGCTTAACACAGATCACAACATTAGTGAGTTGAGGATTAATTGTTTTGATCTTTCTGGTCATATCCATAGTGTGAGTAAATCTGCTGAGCAAGACACTTGCAGCAACGCGTTGGTAGGTGTGTTAGCGCTCTTTCCTGCCTAGAGCAGGGGGTCAGACTCGATCTACAAGGTCCCTTCCAACCCTAGAAATCTATTAAATGATTCAAGAGAAGTGATTATTTCCGTCTATTCAGCACTGGGGAGGCCACATCTAGAGTCCTGTGTTCAGTTGTGGGCCCCCCATTACAGAAAGGATGTGGACAAATTGGAGACAGTCCAGTGTAGGGCAATGAAAATGGTTCGATGGCTGGGGCATATGACTTATCAGGAAGGACTGAGGAAAATGGGCTGATTTAGTCTGGAGAAGAGAAGACCGAGGGGGATTGAATAGCAGCCTTCAACTACTTGGAGGGGGGATACAAAAAGGATGGAGCTGGACTGTTCTCATTTGGGGCAGGTGACAGAGCAAGGAGCAATGGGCTCAGGCTGCAGCAAGGGAAGTTGAGGTTGGATTTTAGGAAAATCTTTCTCACTAGGAGGATGGTAAAACACTGGAACAGGTTACCCAGAGTGATGGTACAATCTCCATCCTTGGAGTTTTTTAAGGCCCAGGTAGACAAAGCCTTGGCTGGGATGATGTAGTTGGGGCTGGTCCTGCTTGGAGCAGGGGGTTGGACTAGATGTGACCTCCTAAGGTCCCTCCAACCCTCGTTGTCTATGAGTCTGTGTTTCTAATGTGTCCAGGAGTCCCCTTTTATTCGGACTGGTAACAACTCCCTGTTCACTTTTGCCACACTGGGGTTCATGACTCGGTCTTGAGGGTCATTACTGCATGAGGGCAAATGCTTCTATAGCTGTGGACACAAGTAACTTTAAACATCTTTAAAGGGAGACAGGAGGTGCCACTTAGGAGCACATATCAATTGTTCTTGTATGAGTGTTACATCTGTGTTCTCCTACAGAGGTGTGAGCAAGCTAAGCTGCTGTAGCTTCAGCCCCGAATGAAACACAACTAAGGTTACAACAACATAGTTATATTAAAGGCATAGACAAATGTCATCATTGTTAAATAATGTATCAGGATCAGTATCAAATAATGCCCATCTAAGCTGTTACGCTATCTGCTGGCTTCTCTAGCAAGACAACTTGTTGTTTTAACCCATTTTATTCGGTATTAGTTACAGTGATCTGGCTCATTTGTATCTCAAGGTTCACATTATACGGTTACTTCATGACAGCTGATGTAGCTCTTCCTCCTCCTTTAAAACAGTTAAATGTTACATTTATTCTTAGCCCTCTATGACTACAGGAGCTTGCAGATGTTACAGTTATTTCTATAGGCTGTTACAATCAATCCTTCATTACTGATGTAATTGTGATATCTGTCTAGTGCCTTCTTGGGCTCTTCTACACGTTCATTAATGCATCCTAGATACTGTGCATTTTATTTAGTACTCAATAAAGTACTAACTAAATGGGCAGTACCTAAAGTTACTGCACAGTAGCACTGGCACATGGTTATTTAGTGGTGCTTACTAAGGCTGTGCAAAGCAGCACCGTTTCATTTCGACTTTCGTTTTGCCGCTTTGAAGTGTTTCATTTTGCTGTTTCAATGTTATTTTGACGTGTTTCGACCTTTCACCCATAGGCTATAATGGAGAATCACAAAATGCCTGTAACTTTGTCATTTCTTTCCTGATTCAAATGAAAACAGGAAGGGTAAGCCCTGCTGAGGCCACAAAGCCTGTCACGTTTTAAGGAGATAGGTTCAGAGCTTTCTGGGAAACTGCACCTCAAGGTGTTCAGAGCAAAACTCATGTCACTTGTAAGTGCGAAAGCACAGAGAAAGCTCAGTTCAACCAATGCTGCTTTTTATGCTGTTTTTCTGGTCCTCCCCCCGAGCACTGGGATTGGAAGGGACCTCAGGGAAGGATCACAGTCACTGGCCAGCTACACAGTCAATATGAGAGCAGTCCTTCCCCCTCTTCCTCCTCTCTCTCTTTACTTTCTCTTTACCTGCAAGCAAGCCCAGCCTCAAAACTTTCAAAACATTTTGAGTGCCCTCGTTTCATTTTGAAGCTGTTTCAAAGCCTTTCATTTTGATTCCGCTGTTTCGAGCTCAAAACCAGTCGAAACAGCTTCAAAATGAAACACCCGTCAATATTTTGCAGAGCCCTAGTGCTTACTGTGCATTACTCTAATAACACAGCACAGTAGGTATTAGCACGGTTTGTGCTGTGATACCCTACTGTGCAGTGTTGTTAGGCTAATGTGCGGCAAAGGTCTCATGTAGACAGGCCCCTTCTTGCCAAGGAGTCCTAGTCATGAGTTGAGGCCCTTGGTGCTAGGGGCTGTACCTATGCAGACCAAAATGTTGGCTCCTATGATGGATGACTTAGTGCATCAGTGAAAGACAAGCAGGGACAAGGCTAAGTAGTTCACCCTCTGAGTTACTCTTTACTATACTTTTATCACCTGCTGTTTCAGGAGGCAGGATATAGGGTTTGGGAGTGGGAAAAGGAGAGAGTACACGGAGCTTGGGAGTGAATAAGTAGATTCTGTCCTAGGTTTGGGGAAGGCAGTGTAAATCATGAGTAGCTGAGCACCGTTGAGTCACCAGTTCACTGCAAGGTGAATTGTATCAATGAACACCACGGATCTGTATCGTCCTGGCAGGGAGGAGGAATATTAAGGCACTGAGAACCCAAGTTTCTTTGGCAATGGACACACACTTCCAACTAACATCAGCGAGAGTCCTTCACACTGAGGGTGGTAAACAGAGCCCAGCATCCCACTGTAGCAAGCGGTATGGTGTTTTGTGAGGGCATGTTGCTTCTGGCTCAGGGAGACACTGTCAATCAGGGCAGACCCTGTTATAAGTGGTACCTTGCCAGGGCAAAGCAGGGGTAAGGGCCAGGTGGATCTCACTGTGAATATCCTTGCTTTGGAAAGGCTGTTCCCTTCTCCTCTGATCTGAGAAGCTCAACAGTGACACTATTAGCATTTAACATATTCTGTGGTCATGCTCTCAGGTCATGCTCCCAGAAAATTAGCATTTTTGTTATAAAATGCATCCCAGGCTTGTCTTCCAGGGGTTTCAGATGACACAGGACCGAGAAACAGTGTGTACTTGGTGGCCCAGAAGTACAGGTCTCCTCCCACCATGAAAAATATCTTTTCTGACATCATTTTGGATCCTGCCCGGGGCAATTGGGATGAGTCCACCTGGCTGTAGGGAGAAGCTGGTTATAGGGTTTTGATTTATGATGCAGATTGTGAAGCAGGCAATGACGCAAGGGAAATAGTGGAAAATAGCTGTGCCTTCTAGCACTGTAATCTCAGGTGACTTTGCATGGTACAAACGATCAAGACAGTTCAGCTCATTGAAGCAAACGACTGGGATGTGGAAAGAAGATTTGATCTCTACAGGATCATTCAAGACAGCAGTAAATAGTGATTCCAGTCTAAACTACTCAGAGAAAGGGTGGGTTCTCCATCTCTGGAGGTGTTTAAGACTTGGCTACACAAAGCCTTGACTGGGGTGATGCAGTTGGGGCCGGTCCTGCTTTGAGCAGGGGGTTGGACTAGATGTGACCTCCTGAGGTCCCTTCAACCCTCATTTTGTAGGAGTCTATGAGTCCATGCTTCTACGGTAGCACCATTTGGTGACTGAAGTGAAGGCTATCTGGAGTGAGAAGGTGAGGGAGGTACTGCTAGTGATGTCCATAAATAGAGCTATATTAAGGCTGGCTGTGAAGGCCTGAAGAACACTAGAAATGGAGCAAACTATCCCGCTCATCCACAACCCTGTTCTCTTATGGATGAGGATTGCCCAGAAAGTGGTCTCTTCTATAAGAAAGTTGGGTTGGCTTATCTGTTTATGGCCTGCTGTGCTCTGTACACGCACCAGCACATAACATGGATTTAGGGAATAATAAAACCAAAAAACGAGGAAGATGCTAGCCTTCTAACTTCACTGATGCCTTTGCCCAAGTTACACCAACTTCAGTAGTTGCATCCCCTCTTCTCTGAGATACGGGGTGGGGAAGGGATGAGGTTTCTGTTGTTGCTGTCATCACTGTAGCGGTTTGCCATCATCAGCATCGTCTCCTTACTACCTGAAATCTCAGGGGGTATATGATTTTTAATGGGGGGACTAACTTAGACCAAGGCATCAGTGGGCATGTCTACATGTGCATTAATGCACTGTAATGATGATACATTAAATTTAGTACCTGTGGGTATTTTTATACATGCAACCAGCATAATGCTGGGTGCTTTGAAAAGCGCCCAGGGCTGCATTGCTTGCAGTCATATATGCGGCGAAATGTGTGTCAGTGCTGAGAAAATGGCAGTGGCGCGCTTTTGAACTAAAACACATTTTCGGCATGCTGGCCCACATTTCTCCGCTTATATAACTGCACGTAGCGCAGCGCAGTTTGCATCCGTTTGTGTGCGGAGCAGACTTGATTAATCGAGTCTGCTCCAAAGCAGCAGATCTTTGGCACATCGCAGGACAAAAAGGTATGTGTATAAATGACCTTTAATAACAGGTACTAACCTACAGCACAGTAATTGGCACTGACGTGGAGTAGCACTGGCACACATCTTTTAAGTGATACTAATGCACCGTGGACTAATTCTACTGTGCATTAGAACAGCTTTTGCCGTGACGCACTAATGCGCAGGAGGATTAGTCCACTGCTCATTAAGGCATCTTGTGTAGATGCACCCAGTGCGTTCAGACTGCTCTAACCTTTCTCAGTATGGTACCAGTGCCCATTAGTGTTGTTCCTGAAGGAACAGGGTCTTTAAACACAATTCATTGCCCTTTCACACAGGGCTGCTGCCTCCATTGTGTGATCCCAGACCACCATGGGCAATGGGGAATATGCTCACACTTTTCAAGCCTCGGATTTTCTTCAGTTCCTGCCAGAAGGGGATCCTATTTACCAAACTTGTGTTGCATTTCCCATTGAAAATTCTCCTAAAATAAAAAGTAAATATTTCTGAAATGGACTCTCCCCTTCTTTTACCTCTATAAACCCCCATTTGATTTTCTAGCGTGTGCTTCACGCACAATAAATCCCATATTTTTACACTCTTTGCTACAGCTTTGTCTGGCCTCTGGGGGCAACACTTCTCTTCTACTTGTAGCCCACACAGGGAGTGCCCAGGGTCTAATGCTGCCAAACTTGTGACAGACTTCACACTAATCTCCGGCTAAATTGCCACATCCACTTATAATACGCCTGGTAGTCTGTTGTTATTACTATTCATCCATTCATAGCCTTCCTGTCGCTCTGTTTCCAGGAGGAGCAGTAACAATTTGTTCTTTGCTTCTTTTTTTTTTTAAATGATGCGGGGGAAAAAAAATCAAATCATTTTCTCCTTCTTCAAAAAAAAATACATATATGTATGTATGTGTGCGTGTATATATATATATATACACGCACACATACATATATATATGTATGTGTGCGTGTATATATATATATATACACACACACACATATATACTTTTTCTTTTCTTTTCTTTTTTTTGTTTTTTTTGAAGGGGCATGTGCCAAATACCGCTGGCTCTTGGCGGCCTTCTGAAAACATGGCTTTGCCAGGGCCTTCACTCTTCTGTCTAGTTTCCATATTTTTTCACAGGGGGGGATGCCAAACCAGCACTGCTATTGTCTTTGCAGTTGGTGGGATGTGCCAGTGCTTTCCAGCGACTCAGAGGCTGGTTTACAGAAGGATGTAGCCTGATGCAGCTTCCTGTACTCTTGTATTTTCCTAAACTCAGGTTTGCCAGGACCATTTGCTGGAATTTCCAATAAAGGCATCAAATGCCCATTGGTTTGTGAGCCCTTCAAACCTTTTTATTTATTTATTTTTTTTTAATGTTCATATGCTTTGCTTCCAAAAGAGGCGGGGTTTACTTTTCTCCATTGTGCATCATTGGAAAAGCCAAGCAAAGCTGGATTACGGTAAGCGTGAGCAGCAAGGATTTAAAGAAAATGAATAAGGTTGATGCTTTAGTGGGGGAGGGCAACCTGGTTGGCAGGCATCCCATGCCCTCTTCAGTTGCCCTTCTGATCCCCCTCCCCTGCCCGATCTGTTGCTCTGCTTTCTGCTCTGTGCTCTCCTACCAGATCTGCTGCTTTTCTTTCTGCTCCCTGCACTATCTGCTGCTGTGCTACCTGTCCCCTCCCTGATCTGCCATGTGCCACACACACAAGCTGCCTATGCCACTTGTGACACCCATGGTGCAGGTTGGTCACCCATCACATCTCTACAGGACCTCAGAGTGGAAGGAAAATTGAATCCTTGGGTATATGAAAGCATCGGGAGATGGTGCTGCTAATATGTTATCCCGTGTTTTGCCACTTGGAGGGGGTGATCCTACTGCTAAGTGGCATTATAGGTAGGCTGTCTATAAGGAAATCCAGGACATTGCTTCCCCTCCCTTCCCCCCATGCTCTCACCAGTCAATGGGGATGGAGTGGGGTGGCATGCTGGGCAGCTCTGCGCCGCTCCGATTCCTGGCCAGACTGCACCCCGTGCCCCTGCATTTTATGGGATGGCCATTATAATTCTCAGTGGCCTAGCCTCTGAAATCCAGGACTGTCCTGGTTAAACTGGGTTATATGGACCCTAATAATAAGCCTAGAAGCAAGGATTTCTTTCTGCACCATTAGGGCTATAACATCAGTCTTGCACTACTATTATGGACCTAGGGATTTCATGGCTTTTCACGGATCTACTTGAAGGAACCCATATAGGGGAACAGCTGTGTCCTAGAATAGGATATGTCTTTAAAGAGAGTTGTATGGGACTCAGTAACTCAGTTGGAAAGTCCTAGCTTGGGAGTTGCAGGCGACTCTGGGTGAGGGAAAACCCTGGTACCATGCAACCACAAGCATAAAATTACATGGAGGAGATTTATGCAGCAGGTCACAGCTGATGCAAAGGCCTCAGGGCAGTCCAGGAGAAGTGGGATTACCGTTGTGGATAAATGCATCATTTGGGGAATAGGAGTGAAATGCCAACACTACAGGGATCTCCCTCAGGCTCAAACCAAATGTTAGACCAAGTCTATTCTCCCACACTAAGTACTTGTGAAATATCTGAATCAGCATTCCCCCTCCACCCCCACCACTCCCCCACAATCTCAGCTAATTCAAATTCATTGCCATTAAAGCTGCCTTTGTAAATGACTGTCCCAAACCTGCTTTAATGCAAGTCAGATCAGCCCTGGATTAAACCTGAACTCTGTTTTTCGCCTCAAATGAGCATGTCTACACATTCATTTATGCACTCTTGCTAACGTGCATTAAATTCAATAACTCCATTGTGAGGTGCTAGATCAAGGCACATTAGTCTATTTTAATGTGCATTAGTGAATGTGCACTTTTTTTTGTGTGATGCTTTAATGCACATTAAAATAGGCTAATGCCCATGAAAGTACATGTGTAGATATGCCCAATATAAGGACCAGCGAGTTGGTCGGCAGACTTATACCTGAATGAGGAAACTGAGGCAGAGAGGCTGATGCCTTGGTCAGGGAGAACTGCCCCAGACCCTATGTCTGTGGCTCAGCCGAGACAATCCTTGGGGGTTAAAGATAGCTCAGTCCATGTGCTGTTGGGGGAGGGTTGATGGCTGCTGCCTTAAAGATGGTGCATTTATCCCAAGTTTGACCTGACAGTTCTCCAGTCACCAAACTGCATTTTAAAAGCATGTATTGCTATTCCCACTCTGTCACCCCCTGCATTTTCCTTCACTCCCTGCCACCTGTGTGCTCGTTAAAATACAAATGAACTATGATCATTCCAGCTCACCTTCCCCTCAGCAAACTCACAACAGGAGGAGCCCTCACCTGACCCCACTAACTCTGGTCCAGACTGAAGCAGTGTTCAGGTTTCAGTAGGAGGCACAACAGATGCAATAGGAGACTGCATGGATCAGCTGGGTTAGCAAAAGTCACACACAGCCCTTTCAGTCAGCCTGCTGGCTTGCATGTGAGTAGGGAAACTGAGGCAGCAGATATGTCTGATGCTGAGTTCAGAGAAAATCTGCTGCAGCCCGCATCCTCATAGCTCAATCTAAAATGCCTTGCAACAGATCTAGCTCTGCAGGGCAGTGCAAGAAGTATGATGGAGAGGACCAGCTTTTCCCAAGCAGACTATCCCGCCTGTGTCTCTGCTGCGGGCAGCCTGCCCATGAAGAGGCAGTAGAAGGAGATCTTCTGGCACCCTTCCTGTCTCCAAGCTTGGGCACAGCACTGCCCTAGAGGAGGCAAAGAAACTCAAGGATATCAGGAGGTAGAATAGGAAGCTGTGAGAAGGTAAAGAGGACAGAAGGGGGCACTGGTTGTAACTGGATAGGGTGCACAAAGAAGTATTTGATGGAAATAAGTGCATGCATATCCATCAGACGTATTAGGGTGGTGGTTCAGTTGCATAGAAGGGGGTGCTGGTTGTAACTGGATAGGGTGCAAAAGAAGTATTTGATGGAAATAAGTGCATGCATATCCATCAGACGTATTAGGGTGGTGGTTCAGTTGCATGAAGCCTCCAGATTTCTCATCCTATTGTCTTACTAGCTCCTGCAATTTTATTCCAATTCTCAGGATCGCAGGTGATTTCCTTAAGGCCTATGTCATTCCTGAAGCATCTTATGCTTCTTAAGGAAGAAAACTTCAAAAAATACAGAGAGCAAAAATGTTTCCATAGTTCATGGCAGGCAGTTGAGCAAAAGAGGGATGGGTTGGCATGGCGTGAGCCTCAAAGGACCCACGTCGCCCAGCACAGCTACTTGCAAGCCAACCAGCCTGTTCATCTGAGTTTATCCTGTTTCATGGCATGCTGGCATGGACGTGAATGGGAGCAGGATGAGACCCCCATATGAACAGGCATTTGTAGGATTGGGCCATCGGTGACAAAAAATGGATAGTCCTCCTGCTAAGTTCCCATGAAATCCCCCAAAGTTTCTTATGGCTCCAATCTTTAAGCACCCAACCCATGGCAAATCACACGCAGGACTCCTCCAGTGCTTCTGGGATCGACTGAGCAACAGCAGAGCAAGGGGAAGGAAAGCCTTAAAGTTTCCAACCCTGGGGAGCTCTGCTTGCTTCCCCCAACCCTACCCAACCCTGTCACCAAGGCATCCTGCCTGACACCTCATGCTCTGAGACCTCTTAGGCAGGGCTTGCCTTTTTTTAATCTCTATTCTGTACAGCACCGAGCGCTGATACATAATTCATTTTTTAGCTGACGCTGGAATAGAAGTGAATAGAATCGAACCTGAAGAGACACCGTTTGGATTCACCAACTCCACAAATCAATACTATTTGCTTCCACCAGCACATTTTGGAAGAATAAATAGGATTTTCCAGCCCTTTTCAGCTGCAGAAGGGCACCCAGGAAGGCTAGGACACAAGCAGGATCCTCAGGAGACCTGGATCCAGGCTCCTATTCCATTCAAGCCTTCCCACCTGACCTCGGGCACCTCGCTTTGCTCTCCGTGCCTCGGCTCCCTCTCGTCCAAAGAAGGGGGAGAACATAACCCTGCCTGCACAATTGCAGAGGACGAGAAAGGCATTCAGGAGTGCAAGGTGCTTGGTGCCACAATGATGAGGGTGTAAAGGAAGGGAGCCAATGCCGGACTTTTTCCAGGTGACAGCAGCTCTCCCCGCTGCTCATTCCAAGACGACGGTTTGTTGCTCCCAGAGCAATGCCCTGTGAGGGTTTTTCTGCAGCCACTGCATGACCAGTAGCAGGGAGAGGCCTCAAATGAACCCTGATGACCGCACATGATCCACAGCTACCCCAGCCCCGTGCTACGGGGGGACCAGGCACTGGGAGCGCAAGGTCCCTGCTTCTGCCTCCAGTTTCTCTTTCCAGGATCTCCTGGGATGCTGCAGCCTGACAGCTCGGCTTTGGCAGCAGAGGGCACTGCCCCTCTCCTCTTTTCTCCATCTCTTTTCCACCCCCTCCTCCAAAGGCTGTAATTACTGCGCTCGGTAAGTGGTGCTGTCTGTCTGCGAGCTCCCGAGAGCTTGATTTGTCTTGGCTCTCGGCTCTGACATGCCTGGGTAGGGCAAGGAAAGGAAATGGGTGTGAGCTCTCATCTAACCACAAGCTAGCCCTCCCTCCCCACACACACACACACCCCGACCAGATCTGGGAGAGCGGGAAGGCCTTCACCATCATTTATAAATAATCAGAGCAGAGGATTTGGGGGGGGGGGATTTCTTTCTTTCTCTTTTTCTTGTTATTTTTTTTTTCTTCATCTTTTTTCTCCTGCACATGAAATGAGCCATTTGTTTCTCCCTTGAACACAGGTCGTTTCCCTTTGTTCACTGCCACGGGGGACTATTAGTGCAGGAGACGGGGAGTGTGCGTGCATGCGTGTGCGTGCATGCGTGCCTGGGGAGAGGAACAGCATCTACTTGAGGGAGGGCAAGAAATGTGCAGCCACCCGAAATGCCTCGGTGTTTTCCTTTTACTCCCTGGAACATTTCCCTGCAGGGTGGTCCTGCTTTCTTGCAAATGCCCTTCCCTCTCCTTCTTCCCTAAACCCCTTTGTCTACCATGTTTCTGAATAGCCATGGGGCCGATCCTGCTGCCAATGCCTCCTTGCCAAACAGCAAGTCTGGCTCGCTCCTTTTCAGGTGAACGGCTGGTGAAGGCCTTTGATACCTTCAAGCTGGATCCCTGCATCTGCTGGGCAGGGAGTGGAGTGCCTTTCCCGAGCAGCATTGGTGCAGCAAAAGGCCCTGGTTTTGCTCTAGACTCCAGCGAGTTTAATTTAAACGATACAGGAATCGTCCAGAAACTTCCAGCTTCTGCTACTCCCTCGATCCTATCCTTCTTTCTGTCATACCGGTCCCACCGCAACCGAAGGAGGGCTGGGAGCCTCCCCCCTTGCTACCACCCACATCCAAGAGCTTCGTTGACGAGCTGCTCTCCGTGGTCTTGCGGTTTATAAATGAGCACCGGCTCCAGTTGATCTGGGCTCCGTTCCTGGCTGCACTGTAAATTGTCCCCGGGGTGTGTCTCCCCCACTCCCCGCTGCTCCGGGGAACGGCAATGTGAAGCATAGGCAGCCGCTTCCCTCGCCGCTCGTGCCAAGTCTGGTAGGAAGCGGTGAGAGCTCGGACTCCTGCCGGGTCCAGACTGGGGTGGGGAGGGGGGGACGCATCCTACAGGAGATGAGGAGCAGGCAGGTGGGGTGGCGGGGGGCTTCTCGCTATCATTGCCAAGGACACAAAGGTACCTCAGGTGGCCTTGAATGATGACACTGGACCTGAGACATAGGGCTGAGAAATCAGGCTGCCTTTGTCTCCTTTCATAGATTCACAGAAATGAGGAGGTCACATCTAGTGCAGCCCCCTGCTCCAAGCAGGATCAGCCCCAATTAAATCATCCTAGTCAAGGTTTTGTCTAACTGGACCTTTAACACCTCCAAAGATGGAGACTCCACCACCTCTCTGGGTAACTTGTTTGAGTGCTTCACCACCCTCCTAGTGAGAAGGTCTTTCCTAATATCCAACCTCAACTTCCCTTGCTGCAGCTTGAGCCCACTGCTCCTTGTCCTGCCATCTGCCCCCACTGAGATCAGTCCAGCTCCATCCTCTTTGAACCCCACTGCAGGGGGTTGAAGGCTGCTATTCAATCCCCCTCGGTCTTCTCTTCTGCAGGCTAAATAAGCCCAGTTCCCTCAGCCTCTCCTCATCAGTCATGCACCCTCAAATCATTGTTGTTGCCCTCCGCTGGACTCTCTCCAATGTGTCCACATCCTTTCTGTTGTGGGGGGCCCACAGCTGGGCACAGGACTCCACATGTGGCCTCCCCAGTGCTGAATAGAGGGGAAGAATCACTGCCCTCCATCTGGTAACACTTCTACTATTGCAGCCCAGGATGCCTTTAGCCTTCTTGGCAACACGGGCACACTGCTGGCTCTTGTTCAGCTTCTTGTCCCCTGTCACTCCCAGGTGCTTTCTGCAGAGCTGCTGCCCAGCCCGTCAGCCCCCAGCCTGCACCGGTGCATGGAGTTATTCTGTCCTAAGTGCAGGACTTTGCATTTGTCCTTGTTGAACCTCATAAGATCTCTTTTGGCCCAATCCTCCAATTTGTCTAGGCTACCTTGAATCCTAGCCCTACCATCCAGTGTATCTACTACTCCCCCAGCTTGGTGTCATCTGCACACTTGCTGAGGGTGCGCTGCATCCCATCTTCCAAGTCACTGATGAAGATATTGAACAAAACCAGGCCCAGGACAGACCCCTGGGGCACCCGGTTTGATACCAGCTGCCAGGTAGACATTGAGCCATTGATTGCTACTCTCTGAGCCTGATGATCCAGCCAGTTTTCTGTCCACCTTACAGCCCGTACTTCCTTAGCTTGCCTGCAAGCATGTTGGTTAATCTGTAACCTCTTGGGGGCTGGTACTGAATTCAGTGAAAGAGTTAACTTGCGTCTTACTGTCCATGTATCGCCTCTAATGCCCACCTGTAGAGGTGTGTGTGTGATCTCAGCGGAGGCTTCCTGATCTTACCACACTATAATGCAGTAGAGAGGATAACATTTGTCTAGTGCTGCTGTGAAACACTTTGGAGAAATGTCAACACCTCTGACCCCATAATATCAAAACACAGTGAATTTCCTCCTTTAAATCTTGGAGCTATCTGGGACAAATCCTTTCTGACTCCGGTCTCCTTGCAGACAGGAGTGTTGGTGGAGTGAATGCATCCAAGGTCCTCATCCATTCCCAGTATGGTGTAATCCAATTTTTGCACGGCTCGGAGCCACCACCTCCTCCTAGGCACAAGGTCTGCCTGGGCCCCCATGAAAAGCAAAACTCGGACTAGCTCACCTTGCCGTGTAACCTCTGCAAAGGCACGTCTCTCCTGTTGGCTCCCAACTAGTATTCAGCTGCTAGGGTTAGCATCTGCCCCGCTGCCCTGTGCCCTGGGATGGAGCCTCCACAGGGAGAGGAGCACTGGGGCCTAGTGTTCATTCTCCCCTGAGAAATATGGTGGGGGAGGGATGGTCTCCTCCCTTGCAAGAGGAAAAGGAGAAGGGGAAGGAAGAAGTCAATAAGCCAAATCATTTCCTCTGGCTTGGAAAGAAACAGGGAAAACAAACAACCTCAAAGCACAGGTTGTGGCTTGGAGAGAAAGAATGCAAGCAGTCACTTTCCCATCCTGTTTCTGTCGTTCCAGGGCTTGTGTGAACAGGCCGATGCTGGCACTGAATGCCGGCTAGCCATAAAACAACACCCCACCGTGAAGGCTGCCTTGACCGGACAGTTGTGAGCTTTCTGTCCCTACTAAACATCCAGGCCTGGAGAGCAGAGGCCTTGAAAGGTTTCAGTGTCCAAGGCGGGTGAGCCAATGCCATGAGTGTTACCCCTTGTCCTGACACTGGAGGTGTTTCCAGAAGGATTGCTTATCCCTGCTTTTTGGCTGGCATGCTGCAAATTCGCTCCGAATCCCACCCCCAAGTGCAACTCCGATCCCCTCCCCAGGCCCCATGTGCTGCTCTCGTTTGCTCCCAGCTCTGTGCTCCTTGCCTCACCTGCTGTTCTGCTTTTTGCTTCCTTCCTTGTGCTCCCTGCCAAATGTCCTGCTCTGTTTTCTGCTCCCTCCCCTGTCTGCTGCTGGGCTGCCTGCCCCCTCCCTGGTCTGCTGCAAGCCGCACACGGAGGCTACCCCATGCTCCTTGCAGCCAGGCTGCAGGTTGACCACTTGGGTTTAGCTGAGAGAGATGGAGCCAGCAGGTTGGCTGCTAGGAGTGCAACTGCTATTTGGTACCTGCCTGGGAAAAAACATTATTTGGTACCCGCCTGGGAAAAAAATAAAATTGCTCAGTTCTTTGCATCACAAAAACGAACAAGACATAAAGGGCCTGATCTGGTGAATGTTTAATTCATGCACAGATTTACCCCTGCCAGGTCCAGCCCCTGTGGCTGTGTACCGATATGAAGGTAAGCAGGGTCAGACTCCCACGAACCATTGGCATACACCTCCTGGTAGCATTTTGCTGGCATGCATGCAAGATCGGATTGCTTTCCCCAGTCTAGTGCTGCTATGAAAGGTTGTCACCAAGTGTACACCATCCAATGAAGCCAATGGGCCTGATTTCCAGCTGGTTCTCTCTGCCCTGCTTCTTTTTAATTCATTGAGGCTGTATCCTCAATTCCTCACAACTTTGCTGCCTCTGTGTGAAGCGGCCGCAGCAGTATTGCATTATACCACCTGAGGGTCTTCTCTGCTCTCTTCATTGTTTCAGGTTTTTATACCGACATTGAAATTGCTGCCAGGTTTCCAGCGCTTCAATAATCAACTCATTAGTATTAATACCCGTGGCAACAGAATGGAAATCAATCGCACGGCTTCTATTTATGCTCATAGAAACACAGTCGACACAAGCAGGGCTTTTCCGTGACGCCTTATTCTTAGAAATCGTACATATTACATAATGACCAATGAAATGAACCCGCAATGACAAGCTGCCTATGTTATCCAGTAGCATCTCTTTAAAGGTTAACGACATGCAGCAAGCTCAGCTTTCAAAGGGGACGATGCTTCCTCTGAACAGTAAGGGCAGACAAAGACCATGCGTCGTAGCTGGAGTCGGATGCCGAGCACACTTGATTATGAGAGCTGGCTTGGTTCACTTGCTGCCGTGCTGTCTTGTGCTTGCTTCCCAGGTTATGTTTCCCTGGCTAAGCTTGCTAGCACTTGGATGGGACACGTCAAAGAGGGGAGTCAAGGTCCTTAGGACCTCTTGTAAGAAGCTCAGGAGATGGCACTTCTTCCCCCTCACTGAGGATTGACTATAGGGATGAAGGGATCATCAAATCAAGTTCCTTGCTTCAAGTTTTTCCCTTTCTAGAGAAATGGCACATAACCCCTGCCCGCCATGAGAGCTCGTGTAATATGTAGGCAGAATCATGCAGATCTTAGGGTTGCATCATAACGACTTGTATCTCTATGTTTTAATAGCGATGCAATGGTTACAGCTATCCATAGCCTCACTCTCAGCTCTCCTGGAGCTAACGGAAGAAGTAATGTCACCAGCTGCATCCTGTCCTTCCTGGTTTTCCCTTGGGATTCATTTGGTATCAGTCCCTTCTCATGCTCAGCTGCTGCTATAAGCTGTTCCCTGTTTCCATGATGAATGAACTGACCCATGTGTGCAGTTTGGGTGTCAT
>NW_005842192.1:2031550-2040621 GCF_000455745.1 Alligator sinensis
TCCCTACATAAGATGGTGTATTTTTTGTACTCTTGGAGGCATACAAAAAAACCCAAAATCTAATTAGACCCATCAAAACCATATGCCCAAGTGATTGCTATCAAGAAGCAACTGATGCAGCAGCACTGCCTATGAGTCCATGAAGCTGAAGGAAGCCCTGGGAATGAAGCCGGTATCAACCACAACTCCTTGCAGTGTTAAAGAAGAAAATCAAATACCTCATCCTGCATTCAGATTGGGATAACACCTCAGTTCATCTGAATTTATCCCACAGTAGGATCCTCTTTTGGTTCCAGGAACAAAGGTCTGATCAGGAGGGAAATCTGAGGGGAGTGGCAGCTCTTTCTCATCTCTGAGTCAATCTGAGTTTGGTTCCCAGCTGTGTAAGAAACTCCCTGCATGATCCTGAGCCAATACATTCATCTTTTCTATATCTCAGATTTGTATCTGCAAAATGGGAGGGGATTGTTCTTCCAGCCTCCTGACCTCTATCTTAATTGTTTAGAGTATAAACTCTCTGGGACAGGGACGTTCATGACTTGCGTCTTTGTACAGCACCCGACACAGTGAAGTCTGATCTCACTTGCACCTTCTAGGTGCTATTGTCATTCAAACTCATAGTGATGATTTGGGAATGAGCCCCCAGAGCACAGCCACGGCCGTTTTGGGATGCTGGCACACCTCAGTGGCAGCATAGCACTCAGTACAGAATAGCAGGCTTTGGCTGGGTCCCTGTGAACAAGGCTGGCAAGAGTGGCCTTGCGCTTAGAAACAGTTAACTCTCACCCATGCATAGTGGATTCTCCATCTCTACATTTTTCAAAGCAAGACAGGGTGCCGTTTGTCATATGGGAATTTGGGGGCTTTGCTACAAGGCTTAACTGCGCAGAAAGCAATGGGCTAGGTTACGCTAGGGTCCTCCCTAGTGATCCTTCTGCTTTTAAAACCCATGAATCAGCTTGATCAGGTGGTTATTCTGCTTGGTTGGGTAGAAAGGTATGTTGCATGCATATGGGTGCTGTGGGAGGTGAAAAGCCTGAGCACTGGGCAGTCATTGCTTTTCTTCCTTCCTCAATAGCACAGCAGTCGACAGTTCCTTGAACTTATTCTCTGGCCTCTTCCAAAACCCAGTGGAGTCAAAGGGACTCTTTCTTCTGACTTTGCTTATTATTATTGTTTGTATTTCAATAGTACCCAAGGGGAGCAGTATAGACCTAGACTCCCTTCTTTTATGGACCGTGGTCAGCTGCCTATTGCATGCCCCCCTCCAGCCTTCATCCACAGAGGGGGACAGCCTGTTCAAGCTTTCAAAGCCTGGCTCCAGTTATGACTCTTGCTTTGAATGCAGGAGGTTCCTGGGTCAGGCTTCAATCAAGGTCATCACGTCTGTCAGGAAACCGGCATCTCCCCAAGGAGCTTGCAGCTTAAGCAGCCAAGTGCCAACGCCAAAGCAGGGAGTCGGGCCCTGTTTTATTGACTTGGAGGGGACTTGTGCTCTGGCCCCAAGTATTTAGTATCATGAAGAAAGTGCCTCTCTGATCTGTTGGTTTCCTTGGAGACTCTTCTTGTGCTATATAACACTTGGTCATAGAGCCAAAAAAGTCAGAGGTCTCAGCAGGATGGTCCACTGTGCTAGCTTGTATCTATCTAGCCATGTAGCTCGGATGACATCAGGCTGCCTTTCACCAGATGACCTGGGTCATCATGAGTAGTCTTCAAAGTGACTCAAGCCTATGGCACCCTAGAGAGATGTCGAATTGCTGTGCCCTCACACCCCGGCTTATTCTTGGGTCAATCCCCATTGCAAGGTCCCAGAAGTGGACCCCTGGCCTTCCCCCTCACTCTGGACATTGGCTTAGAGGGTTAGACCTCAGACCAGCATGATGCCAAGCTGCCTATACACAGTCTCTTTCATAGAGCTTCATTTAAAACCCCTTCTCTAGAGCGGCTGTCCCAGCTGGGAGGCAAACTGGGCTAACCCAGCTCTGACCTGATGATGACACAGTGTGCAAACACTCCCAGGATGGGCTAACCTCCATTTAACCTTGGAATATACCAGCTAACTTCCTTTGTAAACATCAAAGCTTTAACCTAAGTCCCACGCTGTGCAGTGCTCGGCAGTTTCCGCTCTGTTCGAGTTGTTTAGAGAACTGACTCAAAACCTACCATGTTGGCTTTTCCAAATGTTTAGCAAGGAAAGGACCTGGTTATATTTGAGCCCCTGGACCCAGTAGATACCTCATCTGTATGGATAACTCGGTTCTTTGCAGCCCTCCAGCATGGTCCCTCCGATCATGGGGTGGCTGAGGGTTCATTTGCAGCGATATAACAGACCTTAGCTTGTATATTCATATAAGTTGCACAGAGTAGACAGACACCTAACTCTCTCTTACCACTGGGGCTAGGGAGATGTTGCATCAGTCCCTGGACAAGTTGTACCTGTGTTTGTCCTGGAACAGAAACGTCCCAGGATTCATACAGACACCCAACTCTCTCTTACCACTGGGGCTAGGGACAGATGTTGCATCAGTCCCTGGACAAGTTGTACCTGTGTTTGTCCTGGAACAGAAACGTCCCAGGATTCATGTGTGCACACATTACCCTTCGCATCAGAGGCTGAACTGCATTGCTACTTTTCTGCCATTGATTTAATAATCCAATCCCAGACTAACCATGTGGATACACTTTGCTAAGACCCAGGATAAACTGTTAGTACTTCTTATCCCATGAATCTTCTTAAGATTTATCCCTGGACAACTAACATGGACTTCTGAATGACGGCATTTTGTCTCAGCATAAAGTGGTTTATCCCAGGACAAAGCCAATGTCTGTAGTTGAGGGAACCAATAGTAGTCTGCTGGCATTGAGCAAAATGCTATTCCATCGTGAATGCCCATGAGCTGCGAACTTTTGACCCATATATCAGGGTATAGCTACTTCTGACCCTCAGAGGAAGCACTTTATCTGGGAATACAGTTACTTACCCTAGTATAGGCCTAGCTGTTGTGTGCCTGCTCCACGTTTATACTAGTGTAATGCAGAACACATTGGTGTAAATATGTTTTTGCATC
Organism: Alligator sinensis; assembly: GCF_000455745.1. Classification (NCBI taxonomy): domain Eukaryota; kingdom Metazoa; phylum Chordata; order Crocodylia; family Alligatoridae; genus Alligator; species Alligator sinensis. The sequence goes on from NW_005842192.1 coordinate 2,034,622, forward strand.
CTAGACCTTTGCTACAAGAGATTAAAAGGAATTCCCTTTTGTGGGAATCCCACCTTAGCTTGTCACTCCCCACTTCCCAAATATTGAAGCTTTATTCTTTCTATTCCAGTAGTGCTGACTGTGTCACAGACACTTCCTAAGCCCATGTGAAGACACAAACACTTCCATAAAGACCTCACAAGAGGAGTCCCTTTGTCCCATAGTCTGATATGCATGGCCCAACTCATGTATGGTTTTCATGCACCGGGCAGCATGATTATGACTGTTGAATCAAACCCCATGAAGAAAGGTGTGAAAAAGGTAAAAAATAATGATCATAAACATAAAAACAGTCCCTTGCTCCTTGAAGGGCCCAACTGATTACAAAAAGACTATGAAGACTAAAGGACTACTCGCCACAGATGTTTGCATGTTTTACCTTTTTTCTGACCTCCGCAATGGCTCAAGGTCCGAGCCCTGCAACAAACATTGGTGGATGGTCTAGAACAGTTAGGGCCGATGTTTGGGCAGGTGTGTCATAAATTAGCCCTGTGTCTTCCTTGAGTGTCGTAAATTAGCCTCAGGTATCCAGGTTGTAGTTGTATTGGTCCAGAGGCAAAAGGAATCAGGACTCGTGGCAGAGGTGATATCTTTTTTAGACCAACTAGATTTTTGCAGGAAAAAAATCTTTAATTGCAAGCTTTCGAGCACAAAATTCCATCTTTTTATTCCTCTGCAAAATATGAAATGCCATCACCGGAAGGAAATATGGCTACATCCTGCTTACCACCAAACAACTTCAAGGTAAACAGACTATTCCAACTTTTCTCTGAGCCCAATCTGCATATAAAATGCACTGCTCCGAACAGGAGATTAGACCACACCTTCAACTCTCCTATGAAATATGAACTTTCATTTCTACCCAGGAGAACTTGTACAATCTCTGCTCCTATGCCTGAAGACGGGTGTTTGTGCCCAAAAGTTTGCAATAATAATAATTTTGTTGTTGTTGTTGTAAAAATCTAATTGGTCTAAGAAAAGATATCACCTCTACCACGAGTCCTGATAAATTAGCCTTGGAGCCCTTCTTCTGCCTGATCCTTTGCTCTGCTTTCTACTCCTTGCCCTGTGCCCCCTGCCTGATCTGCTGCTCAGTTTTCTGCTCCCTGCCCTAGCTGCTGCTGTACTCCCTGTCCCTTCTCAAACTCCCATGTGCCACAAAGAGAGGCAGCTCTTGCCACTTGTGGTATGCAGGACATAGAGTTGGCTGCCCTATGTCAAGGCTAACATTTAAAAAGGCATCGTTGGTAATCAGCTAATTCAAGTTAAATCAGTAATGTATATTCATTCAACTGAAAGGTAAGGGTTTTTTACTTTTTTCTCTATCCTATGACTATGGCCCTAATATACAGTAAAATCCTTCTGGACAGTTGGTGGAAGATTAAAAAAAAAGAAATCATACTCTATGTTACAAAGGGTTTGCTTTAAATCTACAGTCCCACAAAGTCTATCCTTTCAAAAAACATTTAAGTCCTTTATTAAGGGATGTATGTAGTTTGTTATCTTTCAAGGAAGGGGGTAGAAATCAGGAGATACATTTCACTCAGGTTAAAAAATGAAGGTGATGAAGCATCTCGGTGTGGTTGGACAGCTGGGCAGCAGGTTTTCCAACCTCTCAGCTTTTAGTTTGCTCCCAAAAGGGAAACGGGCAGGATTTAAGAAGGAAAGATGGAAGCTTCTTGATGTATCAGTAAATATTGAGTTATCCAGACAGCAGTGAGGAAGGCAGCAAGTACATAAGGTCGTTGTCCTTATTCCTGAAGGTCCGTGCGCTCTTATTTCTTCTCATTTGATGACTGAACAGTGCAAGGAGGGCAAGATGAGTGGATGATAGTACCTGTCATACGCTGGCATTTGCAGAGCCCCATGTTCCTGGCGTCTGATGGTGACATGTCTTCATTTGGAAATCCTGAGGTCTCCTTACCCTCTTTCCCACCCTGGGGTTTAGAGTTCCTGGGGCGTCTGTGTAGATAACTGTAGATAGGACAGTAGCAAAGCTGACTTGCCATCTGCCCTATGGTCTCACTTGCCTGGTGTTTCTCCTTAGCTTCTTTATGGCCTTCCTCTTTAGGCTGTCTCAGACAGTGCTGCCCTAAGCCAAAAAGCTGCTGGATGTCCTGGCATATGCCCTCTTTCATTGGTTTTCTTTGTTCAACTTGTGCAACTCGGGCTTTAGCAGGCACTACGTCTGCTTGCAGAGGTGAGTTGGAATAGCGGGGTAAAATCCTGAAGGCTCTGTGCAGGGTGTAAAACATGGACTGCTGATCACGGCCCTCATCATCTGGAGCATCCACCTGACTCTTCGGCATACTCTCCCGAATGTCGTAACTCGGCTGATAACTGGTAGCCGGACCCTTCTTGGGACATTTGCGACGGTCTGCAGCATAGATGCTGCCATAGACGGGCATGCCGCCGGGGCCGGTGACATTGGCCGCTTCCAGGCCTTTATCTCCTAGAACCACATCGAACTCCACTGTCTCCCCATCGCCAAGGCTGCGATGGTACTTTCGGGGATTATTCTTCTTGATAGATGTCTGGTGTACAAACAAGTCATTCTTATCGTCATTCCTTGTAATGAAGCCGTAGCCCATTCTGACATTGAACCATTTGACTGTTCCCGTCACCTTCCTTTCAAGCACCATTTTCTCTTCCATGGGAAGCATTGATTTTGGCTGGTATTTATTCTCAATGGCAGTAGCCTGCTGTTTTGGCTGTAGCATAGGGTTGTGGTCCAAGACCATGACTTCGCTATAGAGGTGCTGCTTCAAGTCAACCCTCAACACCCCTTTGTCCCAGAGAGCAAGGAACGGAGGAGCGAAGAGAGACCTGCTACTTCTAGGATGTTTGTTGGCAGCTCAGTTCTATTGCTAGGAACAGAGCCCAACCACCGGCAGGGTCATAATAGTGACCAAAGCTCTAGATGACATCCTTGACCAATCAAAATGCAGTTAAGTCATATGCCAGAGCCATATACTGATTGGCTCACCTGCCCATGATGTCACAAAAGTAAAACTCCATTGAATTTCTACAGAATTCTACTGATGAAAGAAGATGAAGACTATATATATATATATATATGTATATGTATATGTATATGTATCTGTGTGTGTATATATATATGTGTGTGTGTGTGTGTGTGTAATATATATATATATTTATTTATTTATTTATTTATACCAACATCTTGCGGTCAGACCGAAGCAATTTTTTTAGGAAGGCAACAGAGAAGAAGAAAGGTCCAGAGGACATCGGGGCTTAAATCTTTACTTTGTCATGGGCTTCCAGACCATTATTACAGCTGGTTTTGGGATCCTCTAAGGTATTTAGGCAGGTAAGTCCAAATGAATTCAACAGTGTCGGTAGCTCAGATGCAAGTGATGGCTTGGCTTTAGTCCTCTGTTCCCATTTATAAAAGGGAAATAGCTCCCTCCTTCTTGCAAACAAGGACATATACATTAAATCACCATGAGGTGCCTTTCCTCTGGTAACTGAGGTTGCCTTAGGACCTTATATTGGGTACAATTTCTACTGCGGCAAGAGGGTGAGAGCCTGCTCTTCAGTTATGTTGGTGTGAATCAGGGGGTCCTGGGTCAACTTCGTGGATCTCTGCTGGCATGAGGTCCCAAGCAGGCTCCGTTGCACTGGGGATGGCAGTGATGGCAGCACCTCAAAAGCTTTGAAAACTTGGTGCAAAGTGGCAACCCATCGTGGTAATGCCGAGAGGTCTAAATTCAGATCATGCCCGCTTTGTGCTAGAGGCTGTCCATCCATTATATGCCAGGCAGGGACAGCTGTGGCCTCAGGCAGCTCACAAGCAAAACAGACCCGGTGAAGGAGGGGGTATCCTCTCTTTTGCAGATGGGGAGCTGGGGAGAGTACATGACATGCCTGAGGTTACACAGGGAGCTTGTGACAGAGCCAGAGAAGGAAACTAGCTCTCCTGAGTCTCCAGCCAGGACCCAGACCACAAAATTGTCTTTCCTGTCATCTCACAGACGCCGGTCGCACGCTGCATAACTCCCCGGCCTTCCCTGGCACCCCTCTAGATTTACACTGGCATAACCGAGCTCTGACTTCTCCTGTCTGCCGGGGTTTTGTTTGACTCTGCTGCCCTGCGGTAAGTCAGCGCTTCCCCTGGTTGAGCTCTGCAGTGATGTGATGTGTCTGTTTTTAGGGAGTTCCCTGTTTCCTCCTCTGCCATTGTGTGAGTTTGCCGTGTGATTTTTCCACTTTCTTGAAGTCCCTTAACCCCTATCAATCACCCTGTCAGCAGGGTGGGATTTGTTTTGTCCCTGGGATTGCTGGAGGAGAGCCTCATCTCATGAAGCTCAATCCTTTCCTTTGCTCCACCTGTCTGCTAACCCTTTGCTCCCCCCATAAATAATCTGGGGTCAGATGCTGCTGCTTTTGCTGGGATTGAGCAATCTCTCCTTTCCCAAATGGCTTGCTACTAGAGTCAGGGAGACTAACAGGCTATTAGTAACAGTAACAGCCCATTCATTTTGAGGGTGGCACAATTGGCTCGGGATGGCTTGATTTATCAGTGTCCTTGGGCACACATAAATCCTCCCATAGTTTGAAGTCACTGGGCCAGATTTTCCTCTCGTTTGCAGGAGTGCAAGTCCAGAAGGTCAGGGCTGACTGTCTCCTGACTTGCAAGGGGATCATGGAGACAGGAGTCAACTGCAGCAGTAGGGAAGGGGTCTCAGGTGCCAATTTAGGAGAGGTGCCCGAATTGCACCCCCACCTCCATGGAGTCCATGCCCTGGCAGCAAAAAGCAGCTCTACAGCATTGCTCTTGCAGATGTAGCCACATTCACGGACACCGTGCTGCTGCTAGAAGAGCAACAGCCGGGGCATGTAGACCATGTGGCCGTGACTGCAAGGGCAGCAGCACCCAGGGACTAAACAGTCCCTGGTATGGGTAGGACTCCTGTGTACCCCCCTTAACACACACACACACACACACACACACACACACACACACACACACACACACATACTTTGAACCCCGACCCCTCCTCCCTTCAATGGCACCTCTCCTCCACTCCCTGCCCTGCTATCCTACGGGGTTTGCCCAGGGCAAAACCCCTGCATGTTACATCTCTGCCCAATAATCAGCTCTGCTTGCAGTAGTTAAGTGTTTGCAATACGAAGCCTAAAGACTCTGAACTCTTCAGGGAAGAATAATATTTTATTGGCATGAAGTGTACTGCAGCTGGATAGCAATGTAGAGATGAAGGCAAGGCTGGCCTGTAAAGCACTGGGCTGTGATTGTGGAATTTGGTGTACTCAGTTGGGCTGTCTAGCAACCCACTCCACTTTCTATACTTTTACCTATGATGCTAGGACTCCGGCGGTGTGCATGCATCATCAGGAGGTTTGCAGGAAATATAGACCCATCTGTCCATGATTAAATCCAGCTTGCAGGGTTAAGAGGAGCGGTGGAGACGGGGTGCATGGGCTGCAATCTGGGATGCACATTCGTGCCTGTGGATTCTGCCAATCCATTAGGCCGCTCACCTGTTTCAAGCCTGCGCTGCTGCCCGCCTTGCTGATTTCTCGGGGTAAGGACACCCGTGACACAAACCTGGTTCGGATCTGAAACGGACACTGATGCACAAACCTTTTAAACCAGTTTGATCTGCCTGGCATGGTTCAAAAGCATATTGGGCAAACCAGGCACCCTTTTGAAATGGCTCAGTGTGAACCAGGTATATATTCTGTGTGAACAGCACTGACATGAGGCTGGTTGGTCCTCCAGGCATCCCACATTGCATTGCTTCTTACCTCCCACCACTGCTATAACCAGGGATCTTGGTTTTCTCTGATTTAAAAAAAAAAATCCCCAATTTTTGGATTAAAAATGTAACCCCAAATCCACATTTTTCCATGAGTAAAATGAAACACTACTAATATATAGAGAGAGCTATATAGTAGTGTTTCATTTTACTCATGGAA
>NW_005842193.1:0-29884 GCF_000455745.1 Alligator sinensis
GGCAGCGGCCGGGGTGGTGTCATTGGGAGCAGCTCCCCAGAGCCGGGGCTGACCATGGCATGGTAAGCAAAATGGCCTCACGTGCCATGCTCAGCACGCGTGCCAGGGGTTACCAACCCCTGTGGTAAAAGGTGATGCAGGAGGAGCTTCCAGTGCCACAGACCATATGATGGGGCAGAGGCTTCTGGGACCAACATAGCAGCCAACATGGCCACCAATATGGTGACCAATATGGCAGCAAGGGAGATGGGTTTTGGGGTCATGTGGGTGGAACTTCTGGTATCATGGATCATGTGACAGTGCAGGGGCTTGGCAGGGAACTTGGCAGCAAGAGGGGCAGATTTCAGGGTAATGTGGGTGAAACTTCTGGGGCCATGGACCATGTGACAGGGCAGAGGCTTCTGGAACCAAAATGGCAGTCAAGATGGCAACCAACATGGAGGCCAACATGGCAGCAAGGGGGCAGGTTTTGGGCTCATGTCAGTGGAACTACTGGGATCAAAGATTATGTGATGAGGCAGGGGCTTTTAGGACCAATATGGTAGCCAAGATGGTGATGAACATGTCAGCCAACATGGCAGTAAGGTGGGGGGGAGGGTTCAGGGTTATGTGGGTGGAGCTATCAGAAGAGGACTTCTGATTCCAAGATGGTGATCAAGATGGTGACCCCCTCCAAAGGGGGCGCTTCCACGGCAAGGGGTGGAACTGTCAGTGGCAAATGTCAGGGGGTAGGAGGCAGGACTTCCAGTTCCAGGATGGTGGCCAAGAAGGTGGCCAGTGGGGCAGGACACCTGTCCAGGGCAGGTTTGACAAGAGGTGTACCCTTTTACTATTATTGTTTTCTAGGGTGAACAGAAATGCTTCCTCTGCGATTCCAAATACCCTTATAACCCCTACACGCAGCTGAACAGTCACAGAATTGAAAATGTCATCACAACTTTCGAACCAGACAGGAAAAAAAAATGGTGGCAATCAGAAAATGGTAGGTTACCTTGAAGAAATATTCTTTTTTTTTTGTTTAGTGTAGCTTACTTTAATCATCATTCATAAGCATCATTTTATGAATCCTTGAGACAGTGCTGTGTACACTTTCTTTTCTCTGATCATACAGTATTGAATCAAAAGGTATAGTGATTTGTAACAGTGCAGAATTTGAAATGTTTTTTAAAAAAGAGCTGATTTATCAACAGACAAGTTCTAAATACAATACCTTGAATGTACAGTTGAACAAAAGGAACTGAAGCGGGATTTAATTACCTGCTTACTGTGGAAATATGTGTTCATCTGCTTTTAATGAAGCCTGTTGGTGCGACAGAAGTTATACTAATACAGCTGTATAAACCACAGTAGTGGTTCTAGTTCTAATGCCAGAACTGAAATAGGACTTTAGACACCTGACTCCAAATTTGTGATCTGAACAACCCCAGCTCATTCCCAGCGCTCAGTTGTTGCCTAATAGAGGTTTGCAAAGCAAGCCCTATTCAATTCAGATTCAGTCCGAATAGGGGCAGTGATTCGATTCATTGATTCAGATCACTGTCCCTGGTTTGATTCGGCTGAATCCGGATCTGAAGATTTGAAGCTGATTCAGAGAATCAGCGATTCGGACATAGACACAGCTTTAAATGTTTTTCCTACATACCTCAACGTACCAGCACAGCTTGTGAACACTGCAGTGCTGTGGCAGGGAGCGTCCCACAGGAGTACAGCCGGGGGAGCCCTCCATGTGCTTGGCAGCGACCCCAGACGTGGACCAGAAATGCTTCTGGTCCAGTTCCGGTTCTGCTGCCAAGTGCACTGGGGAGCCCCCCATGCTTCTGTGGGACATTCAATATGCCCCAACATTGCAGCATTCACAAGCCACCTGCTACCTAGAGGTAAGTAGAAAAAACATTGAAAGCTGCGTCTATGTCTGAATCACCAAATCTTTCCGAATCTCTCCAAATCGATTCAGAGGGTTCCTATTTGATTTGGAGAGATTAAAGGGTCCTCTGATTCAATTCGGATTCAGAGATTCAGCCACTGAATTGGGCCGAATCTCCACTGAATCAAATCAGGGACAGTAGCTTCGCACAGTCCTATTGCCTAACCCTGTTGCTTACAGCAGGCAGTTTCAGTTCTGCTTCTGTGGATCATGCTCAGAAATACCCTGGCTTAAGTTGTTAGTGTTACCCAACTCCCACTCAAGTCCACCGGGGGCCAGAAACTTGGCCAAGTATTGACTAGGGCCTTGTCTGTAGTGTGGCAGTGGCAGCATGGTGAGGACAGGACCAAGCACCACCCACCCACTACTAATGCACATGCTCATTCTCAATCTGGAAGTGAAGCTGTCCTGGTTCATTCCCAATGCCTGCTCTGAGACGTGCCAGACACTGAGGGCCTGCAAGTGGGCATAGATGGGCAAGCCCAGAGCAGCTTTACTGATGGGTTCAGAATGTGTCTTTGGAAGCAGGTAGACAGGATGTTCTCAGATGACCGTCATCACAAGGACCCACCACCCAATGGCAACATTGACTAGCCCTAAGACCTCTGAGGGTTCATATCTGGTAGGTGTATTCCAAGCACACCTAACATGTACCAGTAGGATTGGGCCCCTCACAGAATGCAATAATAGCTATATTCTTTTTTTAAAATGACAATGGTGCCCCCACCTTTTATATAATTGCTAAGTGTGTCAAGGATAGAAAAGACCTGGGTTCTAGGCCTTCAGCCTGAGGAAGGGTTCAAATCCACTTCTTTCACTTCTTGGAGATACTAAGCTATAAACTAAACCAAAGGGACACTCTCTACCCGTCCTGTTAAAATGTCCATGCCCCACTAAAGAGATTCATGGGGCCTGAGGGGCAGAGTCCAAGAGGGAACCTGACTTTGTAACCTAGCAATTAAGGCATTCAGCTTGGAGGAGGGAGCCCTGGGTTCTGGTAATATCATAATACTGGCAATAATAATATGGTGCATAAGGATTTCAGTTCTGTACACACAAGGGTGGCTGATTTGGAGGATGCAATCACTCCAAAGAAAGACATAAGCATTGAGATCTGCATCAGGAAAGAGCAGCTTGAAATTCTCTGCAGAAACAGTGGACCTTCATATATGCATGTGGTGACCATTCTAATCAATGCAGACACCTGAGCGCTGAATCTGGACCTGGGAAAGTGTTGTATGGTTTATATTCAGACTTTTAAAGTCTCTATACTAAGGAAGGAAGGACTCAATTCACATTGCTGACCTTCACCTTGTTTTTAATGTATTTTCAGGCATCGATCTTGTCAGCATCAGACTAGATCTAGAAACCTTATTCCAGTTCAGCCATCTTATACTGACATTTAAGGTATTCTGTATAGATATTTTACTTGAATCTTCCCATGACTATATGCAATAATTACATTTAAAAAAATTAACAATACAGGCAGTCCTCAGACTTACGACAATTGGTTCCTGAAAACTGCGTCTCAAGTCGAAACGTTGTAACTTGGAACCAATTTTCTCATGAGAAAAAATGTTATAAATGGGGGATTGGTTCCTGGCCCAAGGCCTGATACCCTATTTTCACCAAAAATACCACAGAATTTTGTACTCAATCAATTATAGATGAGTAATATAGTTACATTAATGTATTTGTATTGTAAATAGCAATCACATTGATTTGGAAGGACTTCTTTGAGGTGACTTTGCTGGACTTTTTGAAGGGCTCTTGGCTGGAGTCTTCTCAGGAGTCTTGGCTGCAGGTTCTTCTGGAGTCTTGTCTGCTTTCTTAAAGAAAGTGTCCAAGGAAGTTTGCACAGATGTTCTCCAGGGAGATGGGTGACACAGTGAACTTGTTCACTGGCATGGCATCACATCAGATCAAGGGTTGTAAAGTCAAAACTGACGTCAAAGTTGAAACAGCGTGTCAGTTTATAAATGTTGTAAGTGCAAAACGTTGTAACTCGAAACGTTGTAAGTCAAGGACTGCCTGCATTTAAACAACATTGAGGTTGCTATATCATGCATTCAAAATTTAGGAAATACCTAAATACTTATTAAGAATGAGAATGCTCATTAAGCTTAAATTTGGTCTTTGTGCGAGTATATATTATGTTATGGTCTTTAATTACTAACTGACATACTATTGTTTCCAGAGGGCACCTATTTCTGTGAACTAAAATTGCATACTTAATATTGCTCACATTTTTGAAGAATACTGACAATTCATTTTCACTGAGAGTTTAGTTGACAAATCTGTTTGTTATACACTTCAATTAATATCTAGCACTCTTCTTCAAAGAATCCAGTAGCAAGCATAGTCAGCTAATAGACCTACAAGTCCCTGGGCAAGGAATTCTCATCGTCCTTCACTGCAGCTTAAAATAAGCTATATCTCAAACTTGTTACAAAAGACCATTTAAAGAGGTTTTTGAACTAATGTTTCTTACAGACCTTCCGGCCTGCAGCAATGCTGGTGGAGCGTTCCACAGATTCTGGTCAGACCTGGAAAGCCTTTCGGTACTTTGCCCAAGACTGTGCTGCTGCTTTCCCTAACATCCCTTCCGGTCCAGCAAGAGGAGTGAGGGATATTGTCTGTGATTCAAGATATTCAGACATTGAGCCTTCCACTGAAGGCGAGGTAGTGCTCTGTGTCTATGCTTGTTTTAGTTCAGATTATACTGTGATGTCAACCAGCTACATCGTATTCACCGTATCTAATTCTCCTCTCATTTACACTGTTTGTAAATGAGGGCTGTAAAAGGGTTGACATCAATAGGGTTACACAGATGTGTGATGAAAAGATGACCACTAAGCATAATTTTGATATTAAGGGTTTGCTTTTCTTTCTTCTACTTTAAATCATAAGCTTCTCCTGTCAAAAGATTTTGGCTCATTATAAATCTCTGCTGAGCCATATATATATATAGGTAGCCAAGGTTCTTTGAGTAGATGTGGTATCTTTTATTAGACCAACTGTGTAGTTGGAAAAAAGTTCTTAGCAAGCTTATGTGTATATATATATATTTATTTGTTTTTACAGGTTGTCTTGAAAGCTTTGGATCCCAGCTTTGAAATAGAAAACCCTTATGTGCCATATATCCAGGGTATGAATAATTTGGTTGTTCTCACAAACACGTAGTCAATTTTGTTTGGTCTACGTCAGAGGTATCTACGTCAGAGGTATCCTGCAGGCTGGATGAGTAGTGCAGAACCAGTCTGCAGGCAGGATTGGATGCACAGACTGGCCCTACTTGCTAGATCCAGTCCATGTCCTGGAATAGCCAGAAAGGGCATTGTGTGCAACATGGTCCTACTCTGGCCACTCTGGGACTATGCTGCACACAGTGGCCACTCCACCACTCTAGGGCCATGTGCTACACGTGGTAGCTGCTCCAAGGCACAGTCCCAGAGCGGCCAGAGTAGGCACCATGTGCAGTGCACAGGGCCCTCCGGCCTCACCCCACATGCTGCCTGTGAGTCAATTCCGAAATCCACAGGCAGCACTAGGGGCAGCACATGTGGGCCATATCTTTGATATCCTTGGTATACGTGTTAAATGGTACAGATCTTTGGCTGGTACATATCAGGATAGATGGAATTTTAGCACTGAAACATGTTTAAGGATCAGGATCAGAAGAGAAACAACATTGGCAACTGGTGCCTCCTGAGTCCCCCGCCCTTGCCCCCCCAGCAGACACTCAGTGACTGGGGGTGGTCCCCCACGACCAATCCCACAGGCCAGAGATAAGGATCCCCAAGCCCGATCCTGCCGATCCACAACTGGCAGTGGCTGGCACTTCCGGGTGTGCCACAGGCACTTCTGGGTCAGCAGGATCGGCCGCAGGGGGACCGCTTCTCCTGGCGCACTCCCCAGCTGGCGCTCTCAGGAGGGGCACCAGCACTCTTACCTGCCCCCCATACCCAGGAATGCTGCTGTCAGGGGGTGCACCAGCACTTTTGGGGGGTGTACGTGCACCCCTGTGCACCCCCTATGTGCCACCACTGTGAAACAACCAGATTCTGTGTCCTGGGTAGTAGCATCAGTGGCCAAGCCAACAGTGGCTGAGGTTCCTGTGCCCTATCTAAATCTGAGGCTCATGCCTCTATTCATGGGCAACTGGTGCCTTAGTCAGGGGGGGTACATGCCCCCCCAGTGACCAGTCAGTGACTGGGGCCAATCTCACTGACGGGGTGGGAGGGTGATCCCCCATGACCAATCCCACCGACCAGGGAGGGTCCCCCTGCGGCCAATCTCACCGACGGGGGGGGTGTTCTCCCATGGCTGATCACAAGACAGCCAATCACTGCGGCTGCTTCCTGGCTGGCACTTGCAGGGGGGCACCGGCACTCCCACTTGCCCTCCCTGCCCGTCACCTAAGAGGCAAGCACAGCTGGTCAGGGAGTGCACCAGTGCTCTCGGGGTACACACACACCCCCTACACATTGCCACTGCCCCTGTTGTCCACCTTTAGTTACACTACTGACCTGGGTCAGGAGGTCTACCAAGCTCTTCCACCTGTGTAGATTCCTTTGGCATGGTGGATTTTTTGCCTGGTGCACAAAGGGCACATTGATGATTTATACCAGTTGAGGATTTGACCCTAGATAGTCCCAAATGAACAGAATTTAAGATAATTTTGGCTTTTGATTTCTTTCTCAAATCACAGAACTCATCACCTTAACAAATCTGCGAATCAATTTCACGAAACTCCATACCCTAGGAGATACTTTACTTGGAAGAAGGCAACATGATCCCCTTGAAAAATATTATTATGCAGTTTATGAAATGGTTGTCCATGGAAGCTGCTTTTGCAATGGACATGCTAGCCAGTGCAGTCCAGTGCAGAAACTACGAGGAGATGTTTTCCATCAGCCTGGAATGGTAAGTTTTATAGAAGGAGATTCCCAATGTGGCAGTTTTTTAAAGCTATACATGAGCTGATAATTTACAATTTAAGGATTAAAGGATTTTAACATTATCTCTTTGATAAAAACACTTGACCAGATTATTCAGGGCAGGGCTGTCCAATTTAAGCACAGCGAGGGGCTGCACCCAGCACTAGTGTACAGCCCTGGAGCCACGGACTGCACAGGCTGCATGCTATGGAAGGGAGGCCCCACCAGTACACTGGCAGCATGTGAATCTCCAGACCCTTTCCCACCACACAACAGCAGGAGATGTGGCCACTGGGGCCCACAGGCTGCCTTTTGACTGTTTGCAGGCTGCATGTAGCCTACAGGCCACTTACTGGCCCTCATGAGCCATATGTAACCCACAGGCCACCAGCTGGACAGCCCTGCTTCATTGTAAAGGAGATCAGTATCTGGCTACTTTTGGCATTAAAGCAGTCTTTCTAAAATAGCTGTCACAGAACCTGTTGATAGTAGTATGGAATACCAGACCTGTAATGGTGCAAACATAATTCAATAAATAGCCTGTGCTGTGTGCAGACTCAAATGGCTCTTTTATTGAGCATGTTCTCTAACTCTAATAGGGCTTCTTGGAAACCAACAACTTAAAAAGAGATTTTGGCAAAAGAAAAATCCTGTGGGTCCACATTTGACAGAACAAAATTTGTGAAAAATAAATTGTCCACCAATTCAGGAACATAATTTTATCTACTTCCATGTTTAGAAAGAGTATTTTTCCTTGATATGTTATACTTTATATTAAAGTGTCTAAGACTCATTTTCTGTCAGTAGCAGTATATTTCTTAACATTTGTTTCATTATTCTAAAATTGGTTAGTTATTGTCCAAGTCTCTTGTTCAAGTAACTGAGAATTGTTTGTGTCAGCTGAGGGAGCCAGAGGGCTCTAAATTTTCCTGCTTTTGCTGGCATAGTATAAGCCTAATGTCACTTAGCTATTTTTACACAGCATATTTATATGGCATATGTTGTTTTATAGCATTTAGAGGGGAATGTACCCAGCACATATAAGTACACTGAACTGTGCAAGCAGTAAACAATATATGGAAGGATTGCATGATTTAATTTGGGAATTCTGCTAAAGACAAATGACAAATTTGTAGATTTAAAGTTTGCATCTTCAGGGAAGGGAAAGTCAGTCTAAATCTGTAACTTTCTGGAGGCAAAATAAACACCAGGAATATAGGGTTGCATAATTTACATATAAAAGTTTTCCATCTGAGATGCAGATGGAAGCAACCTGATCTGATTCCAGCACTGTGGAGGTTTTCTGCTTGCAGAAAGAAAATACTGATATATTATTATTCTTTGTGAAAGAAAAAAATGTACGGAATGGGAGGGCAGGATACATTCCCCCTGTAAATGGCACAAAGCCACTGGATTAAAGAAAATGTGCTTTTTTTCCAATATACTGCAGGTTCATGGTAGATGTATCTGCCAGCACAACACTGATGGCTTGTCCTGTGAGAGGTGTAAAGAATTCTACAATGATGCTCCCTGGAGGCCAGCGGAAGGATCACAGGATAATTCTTGCAAACGTGCCTGAAAATTTTATTCTTAATTTTCAACAAAGGGGTGGCTGACATAGTACAGTTCCAGAGTGTTGCCTAAAAGAGGAACAATACTTTTGTGGGGGCTCATTTCTCACTCTTAAATCCAGCATAATGGAGGGCCCTAAAGAGACTGAAATGCCAGTGATAGAGTGTGAAAGAAGCACTGTATCTACACCAATATCTCTCCTGATGACAAAGCAGCATTTATGTGGCTCTCAGGGAAGATGAGCTCTTTCAAATTCCTATTTTCCATAAAGAGTCAAAGGAAAGTGAATAGAAAAAGGCAATGGCGATAAAAAGGATTATTTGTCAGTTAGTGCACAACACTTTTTACCAATAAAAATATAGACAAGCAGCATAGCAGCTGCTGTCTGCTCCCAAGCTGTAGCTCCCCTCTCCTTTTGAAGCTCTTCCAAGTGAGCATTTGTCCAAGCCCTGGGGTATATTTTTTTCACTAAATTATTGACAAAATTCTAACTGGTCTTCAGATGCACAGAAACATGGTGCTGAACAAAAAAGATCTAAGAAATTCTGGAACAGATTCACCAGGACACTTTAGCTCCTTTGTGCTTCTCAAGTGACATAAAGAGCCAGAGTGTGTTCTGCACCTGAGCTATGATCGCTAAGGTGCAGAC
Organism: Alligator sinensis; assembly: GCF_000455745.1. NCBI lineage: Eukaryota > Metazoa > Chordata > Crocodylia > Alligatoridae > Alligator > Alligator sinensis. The sequence goes on from NW_005842193.1 coordinate 9,086, forward strand.
AGAAGTGCAGCTCCCACCTGTAACTCGGAATAATTTCTGCAAAGCATTCTGAGTTACAACGTTACCCCAGACCAAACAGAAGTTCACTGTTGGTTCCAGTGGGGAGGGGAATCTAGCTGTGGGCTGGGAGCCTGTAACTGGGTTCTCATAGCAATAGCCAGGGGTCTGCCAGTGCTCACTGTTTTCAGAATGGGGTGGGGGGGCGGGCAGAGGGAGCTTTTTCTTGGGGCTCCCCAGCTGGTGCTGAAGGGTGGGGTGGGTGAATTGGGGCCCCCACCTTGAAAAACCCCCAAACTGAACTCCTTCTGTTCCCTTTTCCCCCTCCCATTCTGAAAACAGCGACAGACTGGGAGGCAGTGCAGACACAAGTTACAGAAGATGCTACATTTTGAAATGTCTTTATCTGATACTTCATGTAATGAGGGGTCAGATTTTCACCCAATTGGCCATTTTTAAGCTCTCTGCAGCCATGCACTTATATTTGGTCACAGCTATAGACCACTTTCTGTGGCTGGATCGGGTAAAAATTGTCACTTCTGTCTGCACCTGTTTTGTGTCTGTTCCTAAGATTGGTTACATCAGTGAAAATAATGAGTAACTCCAATGAGTGTTTACACTGGTGAAACTGCTTGAAATCAGAATCAGGCAATTTATGTATAAACTAATAGATGAAGGAAAGAATAAAGCACCAGGAAACATCTCGAATAAAAGAACATGCATTGCACGAATTGGGACAGGTCTTCCATTACTGTAAGCTTGACTTCAGTGGAGCTTTGTTATTTACAGCACAATCTTTATACTTATGGAAACTTAGGACCCAGTTTTGCTGTTGGGGGGTAATTACCTGACATAAGGTCATGGGATAGAATAGTTCTGCTTTATTCAGGGTGCTCTGCTCTGTCCAGGATGAATCAAGGAGAAAATATTTGTGTCTGTATTCAAAATAGAATGACGAGTGATCAGTGATGCTTACACAGCACTGACAGATTCAGAAGTCCAAAATCATGAGTAATACCCCCAAAATTGTGAGACTGGAACCAAATAACTTTGTCTAAAAAGATGCTATTTTTGTCTATCTTCTGATTTTTTTCAATTTCCCTCTGTCCCTGAACATGTTTGAGAGAGACTGAAACAATTATGGTCTCTCTGTAATTGGGGTCAACATTACATTACACATTATAAAATCAGGAGTAACTCTGCCTCTAGTACTTTGATTCTTGTATGCTGCTGTCATAACAGTCAGTGGATGCTTATGCTGATTAATTGTTCTACATTTTAAATTGTGCATCCTCATTCAAAAAATAGTTCAAAATTATTCACAACCATCCATGCTGGAAATTGCTAACTTATCTAATCAAGTGAATGGGCTGTTTTTACCATCCCTTTGCCCTGCTGTTGCCACATTTATTTATTCCATCTTGTCCTTAATTAGGCTCCAGTCCCACAATTGTAAATATACAACCTTAACTAAATGCAAGTGAGAACTCCCCCTGAACCTGGTAGAGCCACTAACTTGCATCACTAGGCACAATGGGTGTTCATAGATCTGCTCTGGGAGTTCTAATTAAAGTGCCCAAAGTGTCACGTGTATCAGCATCTCTGTACTGAAAAATGGCGGCAGGAGCACTTTAACTGAAGCTTGTCAAATGAACTTTAGTTAAAGCACCCCTGCTGCCATTTTTCAGTGTGGGAACACTGATACACTTATACACTGCATGTGTATAGGCACTCATTGTTCCTGTTCAGGCCCTAGTCCTGTTCAGGGCATTGAGACATTAGTGTAATCTACTGATAACTACAATTATACCACTGTGTTCTCTTTCAGAATGTGATTGCAATGGCCATTCTGACAGATGCCATTTTGAGATGGCAGTGTACCTAGCTAATCATGGCATCAGTGGCGGCGTCTGTGATGACTGTCAGCACAATACCATGGGACAACATTGTGACCAGTGCAAACCTTTCTTTTACCAGGACCCACTCAGAATGATTTCTGACCCTCATGCATGCCTCCGTAAGGTCACTGTTTTCTCATAGGGATTGGTTCAAAATTAAACAGCTTCAGTTATCTCTACTCTTTCCAAACTCTTTTTTATCAGTTCAGTTAATTTTCTATGCAGCTGTAAAAATAGTAACCTAACTCAAAAGAAGTTAGACCAGTGTATTTTTAATACATCTTCTTCTGTTCACTTAATTTCAGCTATAGCTCATCATACTTCAGCAATGAAATCCATAAGAAAATTGTCCATTGTGCAGCAAATCATCACAAATATGGGCAGCTATAAATAGAGAGGTAGAGACAGCATCTGATGAAGTGAGCTTGGGTTCTCTAAAGCTTATACTATGATATATGTATACGATATGTGTGTGTGTGTGTGTGTGTGTGTGTATATATATATATATATATATACATACTGAAACTAAGTGAACAAAATATATGTATATATATGTGTATGTATATATATATGAGTTGTTCTATAATGTTCTATAAGGTGCACATTACTCATCCTTCCTCACAAAAATTATTGGAGGAAACTGGGCATCCACGCAAGATGCTAAACTGAGCAGTAGCATAGTTTACTGTGCAGTAAGTGTGTGCGTCTACATGTGTGCGTGCTTACTGCACAGTAAAAACCCCTAATCATGAGTAAATTTGATATCTGCAAATGCAGGTATCAAATTTACTCACAATTAGTTACTATGCAATAATGCATGCATAGATGCAACCTGGGAGCAAATTTGCTTCCAGGTCAGCCCTACCTCTATAGCAGCTCCTGCCTCAGGCTTTTTAAAGCCTGTGGGCATTTTGAACCCTGGGGCACACCAGCAGGCAGCCTGAGGTGACTCCAGGTCCTGTGTCCACCTGGGCAAGCCGCAGGCTAGCCTCACCAGCCTGCCTGCACCGTGGTGCTCCTGCAAAGCACTGCACTGCTGCACACCTGCCAGGCCTGTGCCATCCAGGCCTGCAGGCTGCTGCAGGCTCCAGCCAGGCCCAGCTGCAGGCAGCTTATGGTTACCAGGGCCAACTCCATCTGGCCACACCTCACCCCCAGCAGCCTGCCCTGAGCCTGCAAGTGCTGCAGGGCATTGCCTCAGCCGCGTAGCAGTCAGTGCCACACCAGGCCCCTCCGCTGGGCTCTGTGGGCAGCTGCCCAGGCCTGGCAGCACAGGGACAGACACGCAGAGGCCCGGAGAGGTGGCATGGGACCCCTGATAGCGACATCCTCACTAACACCCATGCCCGCGCCCATGCCTGCCACCTGGGGCCCCAACTGGTTGCAGGAGGAGACTGGTGAACTTGTGGTATTGTGGGGCAAGGCGAAGGTGCAGTGCCAGATTGAGCAGGGCAGGCACTCCAACACCCATGTCTATGAGGGGCTGTCAGGTCAGATGTGGGAGTGTAGGCACAACTGGTCTGTACAGCAGGGCCGCATAAAGGTCAAAGCCTTGCGGGCACAGTGGGTTGCCAGCACCGTATCTCAGGGTTCCATGCCAGGTGGACAAATGTACCTGAGGCACCATGGCCATCAGCAGCAGTAGGGCATAGTGGGTTGGGCACCCCTTGGTCTGCATGAACAACTCCTTGCACACTGCCTGGGACACACACTCAGGGCACAGAAGCGCCATGGGGAGTGGCTGGCACCTCCCCAGAGAATACCTCTGCAGGGAGGGCAAGAGCACAGGTGGCTCCTTGTTCCAGTTGCCTGGGAGGCCTGCACTGCCCCGAGCCTGGGCACGGTGGGCTGGGTGGCAGCGCAGCAGAGCGGTTGGCCTGTGAGAGGCGGGGAGGGAAACTGTGCTTGGAACTGTGGCAGCAGGTGCTGCCAGGAGCCTGTCCTGTCCTGCTCTGGGAACGGGGTTGGGGAGGCAGGCCAGGATGGCACACAAATAACATTGTACATAGTTTTCAGGGGAGGAAGGTTTTTTATTGTGGTAGGTAGGGTAAGTGGTAGAGGGGATCTGTTTGTTGAGCGGGGAGGGGGACTCTGTTGGGGAGAGGTGGGGGAGGTGAGGGAAATAAATCTTGTTCTTCTGAGATGTGTCTGCAGTGAGTGTGGTGCTGGGGGGGGGCAGAGGGGGCGGGGGGTCCCTGGGTGGCAGTGCAGGTAGCTTAGAGCACAGAGTGCTGGAGGAGGTGGTCGGCCAGTGTCTCCTGCATCCAGTGCCCTGGCCCCTCCTGGTGAGTGTGTGGCTGGGCTGGGGCCCTGGGGGGGGGGGGGGCGGGCCCCTGCCACTGCCACCACAGGTGGCACTCCTGCTGCTAGGCATCCTCTGCTTCCCATTACTCCTCCACCCAGCCCTCATGGAAGAGCTCTCTCTGGGACTCACAGATGTTATGCAGCATGCAGGCTGTGACAGTGACCCAGGGGAGGTGGTCCTCAGCAAACTTAACATGGGCAGTGAGGGTGCACCAGTGGCCTTTGTAGCACCTGAATGCACACTCCACCAGGGCATGGGTCTGGCCCAGGCAGCTGTTAAAGTGGGCCTGGTGGGATCCAAGTGGCCATTGTAGGCCTGCATGAGCCAGGGCAGGAGCAGGTAGGTGGGGTCCCTGATGAGGAGGGGTGGGACCACCATACCACCCAGCTGCAGGTCTGGCACCCCCCCCCCGGTGCAAAGTACCCACTCTTCACCAGGTCCAGCAGGCTGGAGTTTCAGAACACATGGACATCATGGGCACTGCCTGCCAGCAGGCACTCATGTGAATGAAGGCACTTTGGTCTACGATGGCCTGGAGCACCACAGAGTGAAAGCCCCTCTGTCTGTAATAGGGGTGGTCTCCATGGGGTGGGCAGTGACAGGGATATGGGTCCTGTCCAGGGTCTCGATGCAGTGGAGGAATCCCAGGGCATGGAACCCTGCTACCACCACCAGGGGGTCATGTACGTGGAGCACGGTGTCCCCCAGCATGTCCTGGAGGGTGCCGCACACCTCCAGGATGGTGCCCCCAGCAGTGGCCTTGCCCATGCCAAACAGGTGGCCAACATACTGCAAGCAAGCGGGCATAGCCAGCTTGAGCAGGGCTAGGGCCAGCCAGGTGTCTGCAGGGAAGGGCGGCTGCAAGGCGGTGTCCTGCCACTCCAGATGTGGCTGGGGGCGGGCGCTCTGGGAAATCCCCGAAGGTGGCCCAAGCCATCCTGAAGGCCTCCAGTCACTGCCAGGTGTGCTGGACAATGTGCTGCCACCAGTCCTGGGTGGCTTGGCAGGCCCAGAGGCAATGGGGCTGGAGGCCCAGGAGGGCGAGGGTGGCCCCAGCAGTGGCATCTTGGAGCCTGTTGGTGTCCCTGGCAGGGTCCAGCCAGCCAGGCGAGGTCCAGGTGCATGGCAGCAGCCCTGGGATGGCGCATGGTTGGTGGGCAGATACAGACAGTTGCTGCATGTGGGGGAGCTGGAGGGGTGAGATTGCTGTGGGCCAGGCAGTAGTCAGTGTGGTAGGTCATCAGGGCCAATGCAGTGGCCAACAGAAGTGGGGGACACTGACCGTTGCTGCCAGGGGCAGAAACAGCCATGGGTTGGGGAAGCAGAGTTGTTGAGGAGAGTGCTGCCACTGTGCATCCTGCTTCTGGCCGGGGAAGTGGCTGGCCAGAGAGCAGCAAGCGGGTTGGGCTTTTGAACAGGGCTGCCAGCTGCTGGCAGTTGCAGCTGGAGCCTGGAGTCCCCCCTGCTAGCAGCAGGTGCCTATTCCAGGGCCCCAGGAAACGGGACCGGATTGGTGCTTCCTTACATATGTAGACATCTGCCTGGTACCATTTATTCTCGAGTAATTTACTTGTGACTAAACTGGTGCTGCAGCAAATGCATGTGTAGATGCACCTACTGTGTCTCTCCTCAAGGCCAGAGTACCTCCCACATCAGGGTGCATTGTCTGAAAGCCCTTCACAGAATTCTTAACTAGGGGCTTTGCTTGTACAGTGTTTCACATAATGCAGATCCTGTCTTGATTAAAGTGTCTAGGCACTGTCAGAATACGAATATTTAATTAATGGCAATGATATAATGTGTATATAGATTCTTATGCCTGAAGTTATTCTTTGCATGTTTCTGTTTGTGTTTGTAGCCTGTGACTGTGACCCAGAAGGTACATTATACAGTGGACGGTGTGAAAGCCACACAGACCGCACTCTTGGAAGTCTTGCTGGTCGATGCCTTTGCAAGGAGAATGTTGAAGGAGTCCGTTGTGACAAGTGCAAGCCAAACTACTATGGGCTGAGCAGCGGCAATCCTCTGGGCTGTCAGTGTGTGTGAACTACCATCTTTTTCTTTCAAAACTTAGTTTCTAACCACGAGAGGTAGTTAAAAATGACATACATATTGCCTACTTTAAACTTCATTTCCAGGCAATGTGATTGGTGCAGTATCTGAAACAAAGAGGAGCAGGACTGGAAATACACTAGCGATTTACTAAACAGAGTACCTCAAACAATCTGTGCAATTTTTTATTTGAAGTAGAACGGCTTCTAAATAGGTGATTAGAATTATGTTTCTTATACAAAAAATAAGGCAAAGGATGTCTTGGTCATCATAAAAGAGTCTACTGAGAATCAGACATAGAGTAGATGGGTTTTATGAGTGCAGTGTCTAGCACCTTTCTGGCAATGTATTTCCTTCCTGGCTGGCAACAATTTTGTTGTCCAAAGTTGCAATGTTTAGCTGTCATTTTTATGGTTAATGATGCAGACAAATGCACACTGCAAGCACCTTATGTCACCTCTTGCAAAGTCATGACCTGGGTTACTTTTTCAAAAGAATTTTGAAGTCATCTACCAAGGAGGCAAGCCTATGTCCCCCAGATCTATTGCAGAATATTCTGTTCATATTTTTAAGGTATAGGGTTAAAAAATCCAGTTAACATAAATTCTATGTACATCAAACTGGAGCAGATGCCAAACAAGCAAGGTCTGCCCTGCTATGTGAGAAGGCTCCTTGAGGAATGATTCAGGGCCCTTCTGTTGTTACAGAGCAAGTGTATTCCAGAGATGGTACACTGGGTGTCAGAGTGGACAGGCTGCTGTGTGCACTACTCTTGAGAGCTTTCAGCCAGTGATTTCTTTGACAGTTTTAAAGAAAATTATGTGCCCTTCACCTCAAGCACTGTCTGATTTTTGTGACATGTTTGCACTTATTATCTTTATTGTAAATATTTGTTAAGTAGGTAGAGGATCATCTTAGCAAAAATGAAAATAATAATGTGTGGGTTGAAGTACAATGCAGGACCATAGCAGAAATCCTTACAGAACTTCTTCCTAGAGTCTGATCTGCTTGCCAGCCATCCTTTGCGCCCCAGCAGAGCACTTCCTGATATCACTCCCACCAAAATACCTGAAGAAAATTATCCATCCCTAAGGAATAACCAGTCTGCTAAGGGCTAACTGAATTCAGCAGGTGTTGTTCTGCATTGTGATCTCCAGACAGCAGAGAGCAGTGGTTATTTGTGAATTCACTGCAAATGTAAATGTAGGATTGCTTTTTGGCAATGGCACTAACAGAGGTGGTCCTGTTTCCTTACAGCCTGCAACTGTAATCCTTTTGGTAGTTTGTCTTTGTCAATCTGTGACCCAGTGACTGGAGAGTGCCTCTGCCAGTGGTTCACCACTGGGCAACATTGTGAAGAATGCGTTGTATGTATTCAGCAGACTTCCATGTTTGCTTCATACAGTATCTTCTATCACATGCTTTCTAAGCTCTTTCCCCTCTTTTATCTCCTTTCTCCTTGTTCTGCGAATACAGAACAATTCTGAGTGGAAATAGCAGATAGCAGGTTTCTCAACCTTTTAAGTAGCAACTTCTGAAAATTTTAATAGGTACCCCAACACTCAATTTTCCAGGGGATTTTATATTTACAGACTAATATGTGCTATAAATTGCAAGAAGGGCTGTGTATATAAGGCTGCAATATAACAGATGTCTGATCTGGGTTTCCACCTTTTACACCCGGGGTGCACAACTCAAGTATGTATCTGAGCTAGATGTGATGTTTCCCAAAGCTAGGAGGGTTGACCCCAGTGATGCCAAATTATTACTGAGGAATTTAAAGTGCCGCACAGTGCATGACACACTGCATTTTTTGCTATAGTTTAGAGAGGAAAAGAGGGCACGAGAGAGAGAGTGTTGGTATACCCACGTACACCCTGCCTGTGTCTCACGTACCCCAAGGGGTATGCGTACCACAGTTTGAGAAACTATGATCTAATGTATTGTAAAAATGGTCCTTACTGTACGAGCAGCCAGCTGAGGCTCTTCACCAATTCTGATTTAGTGTAGCCTGAGGAACTTGGTCTGTACGGGTGCCCATTATGATTTAATTCTGTTCTACAACCTGTTCCTACTCTTAATGAGGTCAATAGTGAAATGTCCATGCTTTTGGAAGTCTTCAAGAGGAGACTGGACAGACACCTTGCTGGAATCAGTTGATCTCAGCAATATTCCTGCCCAGAGCAGGGGGTTGGACTCGATGATGTTTTGAGGTTCCTTCCAGTCCTTAATTTCTATGATTTCAGCAGAACAGGATCAAGTCTTGAGATGACCTGACCCAAGAAGTGTTATAACCCTGTTGACTTTATTAGAAATGCTCGGCAGACTCCACTAAAATTTCACTGCCTTAAGATTATTATTATTATTGACACCAACAGTTTTTACAGCGTCCCAGATAACCTGACTGGAAGACAATTGCCATCTCCTCACAAGAATACTCCTGAGTGACTATGGATCTAACACCTTGTAAAACTACTCATAATCTAATAAATAGTTAAATAAGTAATAATCACTCTCATAACAAAACTTGGCAGCTTCTGCCCATTTCTACTGTACTGTTTTTGCTGAAATCATAGATAGTAAACAGTTAGGATTGGATACCTATTGCAAAGAATATGATTCTTCACTTGGAAATCTAAATGACTCGCTTCATGTATAATTAGGAGTTTTTATGTTTACTTTTTATGAACACTTGTGCAATCCAGTTGATTGAAATCAGCACTCAGAGAAAGAAAATAAATTACAAAATCCCATCTGCAAATATCTGTGGAAATCAAATGTTGAGTTTTATAATGGGGAGAGTTCAAACTGTAAGTGCTTACATACTACCTAGCTGTTTAAGTTTCTTTACTGTTTGAACACCCCTCCTGGCAGGAGCAGGAACTGTACCATGAGGCTTCTCTGACCAGTCACAGCTAATCAATCTAGCAACAGTAATGAGTCACAAGCATTAGATAAACAATAAGTCTTATCTATCCTAAAGTTAAAGTAACTCTGAAATGTTTATATGCTTTCAAATAGTGCCATAGCAAAGGGGGAGGGCAGTGAGCGGGGTGACTACCCTGGGCACCGAAATTAAGGGGCGCCAATAGTTGCTGCCCAGCTAGGGTGGGGCATGGGACGGAGCCACTAGCGGCTCATTTGGGGGTTGTGGGCACAGGGGGAGGGCAGCTCCCACTGCTCTGCGCACTCCCAGGCAAGCATGGGGGGGCATGTTCCCGCCAGCTCTGTAGGCAGGGCAAGGGTGGGTTGCTGCTGGGGGCTTGCCGCGGGCACCAAACTTCTTTGCCCCAATACTGCTTTCACATAACAGAAGGAAAAAAACAAAATATTGCACTATGCGGATACTTTACAGTCAGGGAAACATGTCAGATAAATTATTTAGTAATATTCCACTCAGCTTTGTTACAGTATTGTGTAGTTTACTGATACGTTTTTCTTTTGTCTTGAATCCTGACTATATTTACACACGTGCATAACTTTACACATGTAACTGTCTCAGTGAAATATTCACCAAGTAAAGTATATTCCCAATCAAAGTAGGATTGTTTTCAAGTTGTAATTTAAGTTTTTAAGTATTTACAATTAAAAAAAATGCATTTTCTTTTATTTTCATAGGTAGGGTATTGGGGACTTGGGAACAGTTTGTATGGTTGTTCTCCATGTGATTGTGACATTGGTGGAGCCTACAATAGCCTGTAAGTTAGTTCCCATTTTGAAGTTTCATCCAGTTCTTTAATTTTTATGAAATATTGTGCCAATCTAGTTGGGTTTTAAGATTCTCAGTGTAAATGGAGAGACCAAATAGCTTAAAGACACAGTTCCATCATATATGAATAATATAAAATCATTCAGATGTAAGATCTTGTAAATTTATTAGTGAGGTTTAAATGGAGTCTTAGGATGATTGAAAAATCTTCTTGTCTCTTTCTCTAAAGCAAACTTTGAACCATTAAGTATTGAGATTGTTTTGAGAAAAAGTACAAACCATTCCAACTCAACTCTGGAGGCACAGGTCCCCCAGTTTTGTGCAATTAGATAGGAATAATGTTTTTGAAGTTGAGATTTGTCATTCATGTTTGAAAACTTAAAAATGCTTTATTTTCACATGTACAGAGCTATCTTTGCTTTAAAAATGTTTAGCTTTAAAATGAATGGCTGCCCATACACGTGCTTGGGGGGCGCGCATTTTAATTAGAGCAGTTCTTGGCGAGCTGCTCTAATTAAAACACCTCACTGTTATGTTTATTAAGCATCTGCACATTTAAAAATGGCTGTGGGATGCTTTATCTAAACCTCATTAGACGAGGCCTAGATAAAATGTCCCCGCAGCCATTTTAAAATGTGTGGGGGCTTATACACATGATGGTGAGGCCACGCTGGAGTGTTCTAATTAGAACATGAACTAATATGTGCATAGGCAGCCGGTCTTTTCAAATACCAGTGGCCTAGACTTTGTTCAGCTAGAGTCTTTTCTACTGCTTGAAAGCAGACATTAGCGTATATAGACTTAACCCATGCAACAGTAGATTTACTATATTCATGGGCACATGATGAAGTAAACAGCTGATTAAGAAAGTGTATGTCTCTCTGAATTAGTTAGTCTCTAAGGTGCCACTCTGCCCTGCCTTTTTCCTAGCTCTGCTCATATGCTCACAATTCAGTAGTCAAAACTAGTGAATACCCAGCATGTTGCAACTTGTGGAATGGGTAGAGTGATGACACAGGGATCCAGGTTTTCCATTCCCCACGGAAAAATGGAGAAAACCATGGATTTCCCCCTTTTATCAGAGAAAATGCAGATTTCTTCTTTTAGCAGAGAAACCCATGGATTCCCTGCTTTTGCAAACAACTCTGCAGGCTGGTTGAGCTCCAGCCTGCAAAAGCTGTTTGCAAACAGGGTGGGAATACCCCAGCCCTGCCCAGAGGGGGAGAGGGAGGGCAGGGCCTGAGACTCTCAGTTAGCCATGGCTCCGCTCAGCTCAACTCAGCCTCACTCTTCTCCTGGGGCCTGTGTGGTAAGTGGAGCTTGCAGGGGGATGGGGTCCCCTCTGGAAGGGCTGGAGGGTTGCATGCCATGGCTGGGGGACACTGGCAGGGCTAGGGGGGAGCCAAGAGCTAGCCCCATCCCTGCCTGAGCAGGCAGCAGCAGTGGGGGAGTCAGCTCCATGCTGCTTCTGCTGCAGCTACCTGCTGTTGGGGGCAGGGAGCTGCAGACTTGGGGCCTTGGCCCCATAGCTCTGGCAGCTGAGGGCGCCCTCTGTGGGCTGTGGGTGGAGGGCAAGAGGCATGAGTAAGAGGCACCAGCAGTATTGGGGGGCCTTTGGGGGCAGTAAGAGGCACCAGTAGGGTGGGGGGGCTTTGGGGGAAGTGGGGGTACCAGCAGGGCTTAAGGATGCACTGGGGGGGTGTGAGGGGCACCAGCAGGGTTGGGGGTGCTGCAGGGGGCTTTTAATTTTAATAATGGATTTTGGGGGTTTTGTCAGAGAATTCACGATTTTTCATCAGAGAATTTGTTATTTTTTACTACAGAAAACCAGTATGTGAGGAACTTTTGCCTCTGCTAACAGATTAATAAGGAAACATGGGCATTAGAAGCAAGAAATGGCAGTGAGTTGCTAGAATATTATTTTTAAATGGAGGCAGTTTTACTGAGAAAGGAGCAATAAGGACAGAAAGCAAAGGTAGAATAGCTGTCCCCTGGGTGGGCTGTAAGGATACATGCATTGTTAATTCTCTTATTCCAAACCCTTGCCATTTCCTGTCAGATGCTCATCAAATGATGGTCAGTGTGAGTGTCTCCCTAACATTGTGGGCCGTCAGTGTAATGAACCATCCCCAGGCTACTTCTTTGTACCACTGGATTATTATACCTATGAAGCAGAGCATGCAAAGGCACTCTCTGGATCTGCACCGCTGGTAGGTTGTTTTGTTTTCATGAACAGCATGCATAAGGTGGTCTAACTTGTTGTAAGTGAGTCTCAGTTGCTGAAAGGGAAAAGTGGGTGCCAAGGAGAGGGTGCTGTAACTGGAGAAGAAATTAGTAGGAGAAAGGAAGATGAGTCAGGGAAAGTAGATTCTCCACCCTTGCAAGTTTAAAAGGCACTCCTCCTTCAGTCAGTGAACTCCACTGACTGAAGCACTTACTGGAGCTAAAAGAAATACACACAGGTGTCCTCTGCTTCCTCCAGTGATGGACTCTCCCTGTGTAAATCTGAGCATCCTAAGGATCTTTCTCACTGGCCAGTGACCCCAGGAGGCCATTACGGCAGCTGAATTTGCCAGGGGGAAGGGATAACCCTAGCCATAGTATCTTATCTCTGATGTTCACACAGCTTGTGTAGAAAGGAAGCTCTGGCAGTGTGTGGCATCTGTGGAGTGGATGGTCTTATGGAACTTTTTAGACAAACGGTTGCTTGCAAACACAGGGAACTATATTTGAAAGCTCAGATGGCCTCGTCCAGTCCTATGTTTCTATGGCACCTGAGGGGATGGTAATCATCTCTGTTTCATTATGTCAGCTTTAGAGTAGCTGTGATGGGAGGGAGAATCTAGTTCCATTATGATCCCGTAGACTCACTTACATGGTTTTAGAAACTGACTCTGAATTGGCCAAGTTTTTTAGGTTTTTATATAACTAAGTCATACTTCAGTTTCCCAGAATATTTTTTAGGGGAATATCCAAAAATAGACATAGTTAATTTGCATGCAAAGTGCAAGCCTGTTTCTGCTAGAAACAAGATTTCTACATCGCCAAGATTTTTACCAATGTCTATCCTTCATGTCATCCAGAATCTGCTAGGAGTAATAGTAACCATTATTTAATTGCAGTTCACATATGAAAATGTTCAGTTTTAATCGCAAGCACTTATCAACCTACACCCCAATAATGATATAAAAATCAGTTTTCTGGGACATAGTCTAAAGCAATGTATAATTGTGCACATGGAAATAAAAGTTATTTATAACAAAGTGAGTGGGAGAGTTTTAAACTTTCTGGGCCAAATTCTTAGAGTTACATAAATGTATATCAGCAAATAATTTAGCCTGGTTTTTTTAATTTTGAAATTACAGAGCAGTTGCTCATTTAAAAGTGCTGTCATCTAAATGCTCCATTTTTTGCTTTTAAGGTTAAGCCAACAGCTTTTCCAAGGTGTGATATCTATTTCCAGCAGCAAGGATATGATTTCACAATTGAAAATGGAAGGATTATACTTAACAGGAGTAAGAAACGAAGCATGAGAAAAGTAGGTCTGAAACGGGTAAGCTAATATAACATTTGAATGACAAAGGATGCAACAAATGCTGCTGATGTTCAACACTTCCACAAGAGCACTGGGACTGGGATAGAGTAAACCAGTGCTGATTATAAATATAGAATATGAAGGCTTGCACCTCACAATTTGGTTTTTCAGTACACAAATTGGTTGGATATTACATAAATCATTCAAGAAAACCTGTCTATGCACACACCTCATTTTGCCATGTATAGACTATAAGCTCAGACCCAAAGATTTCATTACAAAGGAAAACCTGACCATGAGAGAAGAAAACCCCTTTTTCATAATTGGAGGCCGATTTTCAATGTTTACAACTTGCTTGGATTGTAGATTCATATCTGTTAGGTATATGGGGGAGGGTTTAATAGCACATACTTTGCTTGTTTATTAGGTGATGATGACTAGCTGCTGAAGGTAATAAGGTACATGGTAAAAGTGCACAATTTTTCAAAGCTTGTGCACATACCATTGATTGTTTAAAGTGCCCATATCTCTTTGCAGGGTTCAGTCCAGTTTGGAAGGAACTCTATTCTGGACATTGTTTTCAGAGAGCCTCTCCCTGGGAAACCTGTCACATGGACAGGGTCTGGGTTTGTCCGTGTTTCAAATGGAGCCAGATTAAGATTTACTATCAACAATATTCCCTTTACCATGGACTTTGACATTGCCATTCGTTATGAGCCTGAGGTGCGTGAAATCAAAATTTCAATTAACCAAGAATACTTTTCTAAAAGATTGCTTCACAGCAGGTTGGAGCAGACTTGATTAATCGAGTGTGCTGGAGCACAGAAATAAATGTGCTCCAACAGACCCTGGCATCACGTTTATTAGTGCCCTGCACTGTAAAATGGTGGTGGGTGCTTTTAAAGCTTGTTTGATGAGCTTTAGTTCAAAGTGCCCTGCCACCATTTTTCAGCATGCGGGATGCTGATACATGGAACACTCAGGCACTTTTAATTAAAAGCCCTTGCTTATTAAAGTGCTCCCCAGCACTTCCCAGAGCATGTGTAAAAATGCCCCCTGTGAACCTTGGGACATGTTCTTTGGCCACTTTGAGCTATTTTGCCTTGTTTTCAAGTAGGGCTGTGCTGTTCTTTTTAAGCTGACAACACCTCTTGTCTCCTGCTCCATATAGTATGGGCAGCTTCTATAAATACTATATTTTCTTGGATACAATACACAGTTTTTCCTAAAATCAGCTGTTGTTAATTGGGGTGTGCATTTTAAACAAAGGAATATGATAACAACATAAGAATTGCCATTTACTGGAACAGACCATGGGTCCGTCTTGCCCAGAATCCTGTATCACACAGTGTCAAGGAGTGGATGCTGAAAGGGAGAATGAACCGTGTATAACCGGGATTTTTTTTCCACTGTTCCTTTCTCACTTACAGTCTCCAGCATTTAAGGTCTAGGGAGTTTTAATTCAGAGGCTGTATTTCTAACTCCCATGCTCAATAGCTACAGATGCCCTTTTCCTCCAAGAACTTGTCCCTTTTTGAATCTGGCTAAACTGTCAACCTCCACAACAGCTGGTTGCAGTGAGTTCCACACCTCAATGACACGCTGTGTGTAAAACAACTTCCTTTTGTTAGTTTTAAACTTATTGCCTACTCGTTTCATTTTATGACCCCTAGTTCTTGTATTGTGTGAGAGTAAATAATAAATCTCTATTTACTTTCTTTTTGCCATTTAGTATTTTCTAAACCCTTATCATGTCCCCACCCCTCAAGTGTCTCTTTTCTAAACTGAATAGACTTAGCCTCTTTAGTCTCTCCTCATCTGGAAGCCCCTCCATACTACCATACTACATCCTTGCTCCTCTCTACACCTTCTCTAGTTCTCCTATATTCTTTCTGAGGTGTGGGGACCAGAACTGAGCACAGCATTCAAGGTGTGGATGCACTATGGATTTATGAAGGGGCATGATGATACCTTTTTTGTTCTGTTTACAATTCTCTTCTTAATAATCCTGAACATTTTATTTGCCTTTTTGATGGCTGCTGAGCTGATATTTTTAGCAAACTGTACACAGTGACTCCCAGATCTCTTTCCTGTCTGGTAACAGCTAATGCAGAGCGCATTGTAGTATAGGTATAGGTATTTTTGCTTAGGTTAACTTCAGTTAACTTCACACTTTTCTACACTGAATGGCATCTGCCATTTAGTTGCCCATTCACTCAATCATGGCAAATCCTTCTATAGTTCCTCTCAGTCTGCCTTGGTCTTTACCACTTTGAATAATTTTGTGTCATTGACACATTTGGCCACCTCACTACTCACCCTCTTTTCCTGATCACTTATGAATATGTTACATAGCACTGGTCCCAACACAAATCCCTGGGGGACCTATTGTTTATTTCTTTCCATCCTGAAAACTGACCATACATACTCACACTTTGCTTTTTATCTTTGAGCCAATTTCTAATCCACAAGTGGACATTCCCTATAATCCCATGCCTACCTTAGTTAAAATCCTCTGTTGGGGGACCTTGTCAAAGCTTTTTGGAAGTCCAACTATTTTATATCAACTGGATCACCCTGATTCACCTGTTTATTGACACCCTCAAAGAACTCTAGTAGGTTGGTGAGACATGATTTCCCTTTGACAAAGTCATGTTTATTCCTCCCCAACAAGTCATGTTTGTCCATGTGCTGAACAATTCTCTTTTTTGTATTATTGTTTCTGCCAGTTTTCCAGGAACAGAAGTTAGGCTAACCAGTCTGTAGTTCTGTGTCCCCTCTAAAGCCTTTTTAAAATATGGGACTCACATTGACAGCCCTCTGCTGTTAGTGTTTTTAGTGATTTTTAGTGATAGGTTGCATTTTTTTTAGTGTTTTTAGTGGTAGGTTGCATACTACAGTTAGGAGTTCAGCAACAGGGATGTGGATAACCTGGAGAGGGTCCAGAGAAGGGCCACTCGTATGGTTAAGGTCTTGCAGGCCAAGCCCTACGAGGAGAGACTAGGGCACCTGGACCTCTTCAGCCTCCGCAAGAGAAGGTTGAGAGGCGACCTTGTGGCTGCCTATAAGTTCATCATGGGGGCACAGAAGGGAATTGGTGAGGCTTTACTCACCAAGGTGCCCCTGGGAGTCACAAGAAATAATGGCCACAAGCTAGCAGAGAGCAGATTTAGATTGGACATTAGGAAGAACTTCTTCACAGTTAGAGTAGCCAAAATCTGGAATGGGCTCCCAAGGCAGGTGGTGCTCTCCCCTACCCCGGGGATCTTCAAGAGGAGGTTAGATGGGCATCTAGCTGGGGTCATCTAAACCCAGCACTGTTTCCTGCCTATGCAGGGGGTCAGACTCGATGATCTATGGATGTCTCTTCTGGCCCTAACATCTATGAATCTATGAATAACCCTCAGCTGGTGTCCATGGGAACAGCTCCATTGACGTGAATGGAACTAAAGCCATTGCCCCGCCTAAGGACTGATCCACTATTACCAGATGACATAATAATATATGAAAAGAACAAACTGCTTTGTTGTTGCAATCTACTGCTACTTGCTTTGCCTTTCAGTAGCATGGCTACATTGATGTGCATGTGAGAGAAAATGTGAGTGTTTTTTTCTCCTAATTTTTTCCTACCTGCTTAGTCTTTAGAAGACTGGATAGCGAGTATTGCTGTTAACCCCCATGGAACTTTAGCGAATGAACGCTGCAAGAACAAGCCAGACCCACAGGAGCCATATGCATTGGCCCTACCAGCTAGAAAGAGGTCTGGATATTACCTTCTTTACCACTCTTTTTTAATGTTCATGTGCTTTTATTAAGTTGTTGTGATAAGTGCCTAGGAAAGTGAGAATATGCAGAGAATACTCCCAGAATTAGGATGATGTATGTGATCCTTCACATTGTCAGGACACCATAGACAGCCATGTGATGCAGAGTGAGAGTTTGCCACTTTAGCAACTGCTCCAGCAAAAGTCTACTGTGGCTCCAGTGCACTTTTGCATCCTTGAGGGAGAAATGCAAGCTGAGATCCTTCCCATATAGTGATTAGATCAATGGTTCAGACACAATGTCAGGGATTAAGACCTGTTTCATTAAAGAGATGGAAAAATTGATTGACACCAGTGTTGTCCTTAGCATTTCACTCTCATCAGCAGGGATCCTGGTTTTCCCTGATAAAAAATCGCAAATTCTGACATTAAACATAGAAACCAGTTACACACTCCTTCATATTAAACGCCAACATGGTATCTTCTCTCCTGAGTTTGTGTGTATGTCCCCGCCTCTTTAAGACAAGTGAACACAGAAAACTATTCCAAACCCTTTTCTTGAGGAAATGATTTCTACTTATTGACTGTCTGATAAAGGAACATTGACTTTTAATTTTGGTTTATTCCTTCTAACAGAATTGCACTTCTACAGACTCCTTTCTGCTTAGAACCAGGAGCAGGGTATTCTGTAGATGTTTATTTTTCTCAGCCTTCTGCCTCTGACTCAAAGACTAAATCAGCCATCTTGATTGATTCAGTAAGTAACCTTGCAGTCCACTTCCTTTAATAACATTGTATCTGTTTCCAACTTCTACAGAGGCATATTACAAATATTTGCTAAATAGTTTTTAGAATGCTAGTTTTAATTACTGAAAATAATTATTTTATCAGAAAAACAGAGATTTCTATGTATTAGTTTATATTTGTATACAAATTCTGTAACAGCATGGCCAGCTTAAGTAATTGCACATGGTAATAGCCAGTTAGGTGTGGAATGCATCGTTTTCTGTGAGTGGACTCCAAACAGGCTTAGGAAGTATTTTACTTCTGTAAATGTACACAGGACTTTGTGCACATGCTTTTTTTGAGAACTGAGTCTAAAATGTATGATACTCTATTTTTCTATAATTCTATAATAATGTAAGACCAGATGTATGCAGCAGGCAACTCTGTACCCAGTGAAGCTACAACATATGGACAGCCCCAGTTGCTGGTGCTGATGACAGCAGGGCATTCACATGCCACTGTGGCAGTAACCATTTGTGGTCCTTTACTTCCCCCACCCCACAAAGGCAGTGCCCAGGACTGCTTTCCCAGTTGTCCCCCATTAGTTACATTACTGCAGGGGTGGACAAAGTCTGTGGAGACCCCAGGAGCATGGGGCCATGACAGCACGGGGTTAGCACCTCCATGGAGACCAGCCCAAGCAGCATGCTGGCAGGGCACGTGGCTGGGTGCGGAGCGGCTCTGGGGCGAGGCCAGGACCTTGTAGTGGTGACAGCATGGGCTGGAGCCAGGGCAGCTGTGATCTGCTGCCCCAGGGGCATGCAGGCAGCAGATTGCGGCTCTGCTTCAGTTCTGGCCTGTGCTGTCACTGCCACAAGACCCCAGCCCTGGCCCCAGACCAGCTCTGCACCCAGCCATTGGCCCTGCCAGTGCACCACTTAGGCTGGTCTCCTTGGACATGCTGACCCCCTGCTGCCACAGCCCCACCACTCCTGGGGTCTCCATGGAGACTGGCCAGAGCAATGTGGGCAGGGGCTGCTAGAAAATGGAGTCCTCCACAGGCCCAATCCAGCCTATGGGCCGGACTTTGCCTGCTCCTGCAGTAGTGTAACTAATGGGGGACAACTGGGGCAGCAGCCCTGGGTGCTGCCTTTGTAGAGGCGGGGGGCATAAACGGTCACTGTCACAGTGGCAGATGACCGCATAGCTGCCATCAGCACCAGCAACAGGTGCTGTCCATGCATCGTGGCTGCACTGGGTACAGAGCTGTCATGGCCCTGCCACTCCTGGGGTCTCCATGGAGACCTGCTGGAGCAATGCAGGCAGGGGCTGCTGGAAAATGGAGTCTGACCACCAGTCAAATCCTCCAATTTGCCCACCCCTGGCCTAAAACCTTAGAAAAAATGTGGGTTGAAGTAAAGGAGCTACAAGGTAGAGGATCTAGAAATGGCTGAGCTCTGGGTCTTTAACCATAAAGTGTAGAATGAAGTAGAAGAGACTGGTAAGCTATATTTTTCTGTACACCTACACAAATATCTAATCATTTCTTTCTTGTCAAACCTCAAGCTTGGTCTTATTCCTAGAATCAGTTCTGTGGAGAACTTGTGTAGTAAGAAAGATTTGGATGAGTATCACCGGTATCATTGCATTGAAATTGCTTCAGAAGTTGGACCTCATATTTTACCAGAAGTATGTGCAAGACTCATAGTGAGCATGTCTGCTCGTATTCACAATGGAGCAGTTCGTAAGTATCAGTTCCGACAGGACGGTATAGGTGCTTTTGCTACTTGCTGACTTACCGTGTTTTGTGCAGAATACTAATATTTTAACAAGAGCACTCTTTAATTATGTATTTGTAAGTAGTCATTTAGTAAAAGCTTAAATTGTGCTGCATTTAACAACTAGAGGAAAGCTGAGCAGATATTCCAGTATGCTTTCCTGCAGGGATTCCTCAAGCTCAATTGATTTCTGAAAACAATGGGGAAGAAAGCACCAATTGCCTCCTAGCTGACACCACTCCCAGCCTACCCCCAGCTCATAGATGAAACTTAAGTTTTGGAGGCCAGATGGCTCTGGGCAGGGTTATCAACAGTCAGTAAATTACTGACTGTTGGTAAAAGAAATCAGGCTAAGAATGGCTATCAGTAATGTCTGTAAAAAAACAAACCATTAGTGACCAGTAAAAACATGATGCAGTTGTAGCTTGATTGCGGTTCCAACAGACAGAGCACAGCAGTATCACCTGGTATTCAAGTAGGAGTGCAGCACCATGGAGGGAACATTCTCTCAGACATGTGTTGCTGCTGCTGCAGCCCAGCCTGTCAGTAAAACTGCTGGGCAACAAGCTTCATTGGGGAGTCTATGCTGGGAAGGGGGGGTAGCAGAACTGGGAGGGATAAGTTGGGGGGGAAGGGTTGGGGGAAGCAGCATGGTGTAAGGTGCAGTGTGAGCATCAGGGCGTGGAGCTGCATAAGAGGCCCCTGCAAGTGGGCAGCACAATTTAAAACTATTGCTGCAGTCAAGTAGGTTTGCCAACCCCCCCCCCAAAAAATGTATTGCAAACTTTTTGCTGAGAACTAAACATTTTCAATTTTTTTACTCTGATTGATGTTAAACCCCTAAATTATAACCCAGCCCTTTTAACTAGGGCCTGGCAGCAGTTACATTTATTTACATTAGGTAAAACATATCAGTAAAAACATGTCAGTAAAAAAAGGTTGACTGTCAGTAAAAAAAAAAAAAAGGGTTAGCAATCCTGGCTCCCGCAGGGAACTGAGGCTCATGGGACCAGATGTTGTTGGTAGGGTCCCCCT
>NW_005842193.1:29915-84027 GCF_000455745.1 Alligator sinensis
CTTTCCCTGCATACCCTGTTAGAAGCCTAGCCCCTGTTTGCAATGTGAGAAGGGCCAATGAACCAGTTCACGTCTTATTGGTACAATTAAGGGTAAATTCTTGCCTTCAAAGCAGTGAATGGAAAGTCAATTTGTGCATCACATATCCACCATCCCCCGCCATTCTTTTCCAGAAAGCTGTGCCCCCCTGACCCTCTGAGCACTGCCCACACCACACATTTCTTTGGGGGAGTTCTGGGGATCCTTTCCTCCTAGTTTTTGGATATTAATTACTGCCCTCTAGGCAGTAGAGTTCAGATTGAGGGCGAAACAGGCCTTGGAGCAGGAGGTAAGGGTGGGGAGCAATTCATTCTGGGATGCTGAAAAACAATATCTCTTTGGAGCAGGTACATATTTGATGTTCCTGTCCAAGATATCATGACCCCAAGATAAACCTTGACTGAAAGGGCAAAACTTTCTCCTTTGTGACTTTTCGTTTGCACTTGTAATGCCAGAAATGGCTTGAACATGCATCTGCCTACACTTTGGAACATCACAAATGCATTTGGAATGGCACAAATTGAATAGGTGCCAAGGACCTAACTGTAAGACTTTTTTGTTTGTCCATTCCCTGGGACAGCCTTTTTCTTGGAACACAAAATATAAAAACAAACTCAATACCTCTGGTTTCTTCAGAAATCATTACAGCTACTTTGGCATGATTCCCAGTATAAAATCCAAGTTTTTTTAAACTCATTGGGCATGTCTACACAAGATGCTACATCACTGTAGCAATGAGCTATGTCACTGTAGCTCACTGCTACAACGACGTAGCATCAGTGGGCACGAACCATGATGCTGACACTATAGTGCAGTAGCTTGTTGCTACTATGCAGTAGCATGAGAAGAAACCTGTGCAGCATTGGGACTGTGCAGTAATGCAGGTTACTGTGCAGTCATTTAGTACTTGCTTAAGCAAGTACTAAAGGAGTGAGCAATAACAACTGCACCGTCCGGCGCACGTGTAGATGTACCCATTGAAAGGATGCCAGGATGTGGGAAAAATATCTTTGAATTAAATGCCTTTTGTAGTAGCTATCTGTTTGGCAATAGTCTTTACATGTGAATTAGAGGCTATTCCAGGAGATGCAAAGAAACTGGAGGCTACAGGACCTGACTTGAAGCAGTTCCAAGTTGACTGCACATTCTACTTACTGCGAAATGCTTACCTGACCATGCTAATACTGACAATAACCAGTCTAACTGAAAACAAAAGTCTTTTTTCACCAATGTTTGTGTTTGATTCCTGACTAAATCTGGAAAAAAAATCTCAGTCAGCGCATCTACGCATGACACTACATTGCTGTAGCAATGTGCTATGGCAACGTAGCATCGGTGATTACAAACCATGACACCACAGCTATGTTGCCATAGCAATGCACTCCCTCATTATAGTGCATTGCTTTGGCAACATAGCAACTGAAAATAACTGTGCACCGTGCACACGGCACAGTACGGGCTGTTACTGCACCATCATTTAGTACGTCCATCTTATCTCACAAATTTACTATTCAGTGGGTGCATCTACATGTGTCCCTATGGCGCCTTTGTTACTGTGCTGTTATTTAGTACTCCCTTTTGGAAACTTCCAAAAGGAAGTACTAAATGACAGTGCAGTAACAAAGGCACTATAGGGACATGTGTAGACACGCCCACTGAATAGTAAATTTGTCAAAAAATGGAGTTCTGGAGGAAGTGAAA
Organism: Alligator sinensis; assembly: GCF_000455745.1. Taxonomy (NCBI): domain Eukaryota; kingdom Metazoa; phylum Chordata; order Crocodylia; family Alligatoridae; genus Alligator; species Alligator sinensis. Next base: position 31,656 of record NW_005842193.1, read on the forward strand.
TTACTTGCAAAAATTGGTTCAAATGCATCATATAAATTCTGTTTCAATAAAAGTGGGCTGAACAATTTGAAAATGTCAAAATATGTTGTTATGGTATTCTCATAATGGAATGTTTTATGTTGGAAATTTTAAAATGTTCTATTTGAATATGTTCAAAACCAAGCCAAAAAGATCCACTGTTTGCTCATCTCAATACCTGAGTATTACCATGTGGTGTATTGTATATATAATGGCCACACCTACACGAGATGCTTACTGAGCAGTAGCTCATTACTACTGTGCAGTAGCTCATTGCAGTAGCATTGCCAGGCACTAACCATGATGTGACATTATTGTGCAGTAGCAATGAGCTACTGATCAGTAAGCATCACTAGGCAACCATACTGGGACACTAATGGTGGTTACTGCACAGTCGTTTAGTATTTAGTTTGCAAGTACTAAATGACTGCACAGTAACAGCTGCACAGACACCGTCTTGTGTAGATATGGCCGCTGTGTGGTCTGTGTGTTTTTAACATAAGGTATAAGACCATAGGAAAGTAGGGCTGCAAGGGACCTCACAAGGTCATCTAGTTTAGCCCACTGCTCAATGTAGGATCATCCCCAGCTAAACCATTCCAGCCAAGTGTCTGTCCAACCTGTTCTAAAAAATGTCCAAGGATGTCCACAACTTCTCTAGGTAACCTATTATAATGCTTGACCACCCTCAGAGTCAGGAAGTTCTTCTTAATCTCTGACCTAAATTTCCTCTACTGCAGCTTCAGCCCATTGCGCCTAGTTTTGTCCCCTGTGGCCACAGAGAAAAGCCCATCTCTATCCTTTCTATAATCATTCTTCAAGTATTTGAGGACTATTATCAAATTCCCCCCTCAGTCTTCTCTTCTCCAGAATAAATTACCCTAGCTCCTTCAGCTTTTTCTCAGAAATGTTGCTTCCCATTTGTGATGCTCTGCACTGGACTCTTTCTGATCTGTCCACCTCCTTCTTGAAGCGTGGGGCCTAAACCTCCAGGTGAGGCCTCACCAGGGCTGAATAGAGTGGAGGAATCACTTCCCTTAATTTGTAAATGACATTCCTGTTAGAAAAGCCTAGTATGCTGTTGCCTTTTTTGCAACAAGAGCGTATAGTTGACTCATACTCAGCTTAAGGTCAATTATAACCTCTAGGTTCTTTTCTTCAGTACTGCAACCTAGCCAGTCATTCCCTAGTCTGTATTTGTGCATACAATTATTCTGTTCCAAGTGCAGGACTTTGTCCTTGTCTTTTCTGAATCTTATCTGATTCATTGCAAAACATTTATCCTGTCTATCTAAGTCAGGGGTGGGCAATTATTTTGGGCAGAGGGCCACTTACTGAGTTTTGGCAAGCCATCGAGGGCCGCATGACAGGCACCCCAGGGCAGATAAATATTAATTTTCTAAATTTTTTAGGGGTCCTGCGGGCCAGATAGAATGGCCTGGTGGGCCGCATCTGGCCCCAGAGCCACATTTTGCCCACCCCTGATCTTAGTCATTTGGGATCATAGCCCTGTCCTCCATTGTGTTTGCAACTATACCAAATTGGTATTGTCCACAAATTTGCTAAGTATGCACTCTATTGCATCATCCAGATCATTATAGATCATCATCCAGATCATTAATAGACAGACCCCGAGGGAACCCCAATTGATACCTCCTCCCAACTAGACACTGAGCCATTGATGATTACTTGTTGAGCACAATGATTCAACCAGTTATGTATCTGCCTTCCAGTATGTTTGTTTAGTCTATATCTCCTTAGCTTGTTAATGAGAATATTGTGGAAGACACTGTCTAAAGCCTTGATAAAGTCAAGGCATATCATACACACTGCTTTCCCCACATCCAGAGCCTGTCATTATCATAGAAGAAAATCAGGTTGGTCATGCATGACTTACTCTTAGTTAGTTCCTGCTGGCTGTTCCTGATCACTTGTTCTCTTTTAGGTGCTTCACAATAGATTCCTTGAGAACTGCTCCATTATCTTTCCAGGTACTGAGGTCAGGCTGACTGATATGTACTTGCCTGGATCCTCCTTTTCCCCCTTCTTAAAGATGGCCACTATACTTGCCCTTATTCCATCATCCAGGACCTCACCCAACTTCCATGATTTCTCAAAGATGATAGCTAATGGCTTGGAAAATTACTTCAACCAATTCCTTTACTACCCTGCGTGCATCCCATCCAGCCCTGCCAACTTGAAAGTATATAGTTTCTCTAAATAATCCCTAACCCAGATGTGGGTAAAATATGGCCTGCAGGCCAGATCTAGCCCACCAAGGGATACTATCTGGCCTGCAGTGGGTTCGTTGGTCCCACCTAGCCCAGGTGTGGAGGGCAGCCTGGGCCCTGGTGCATGCAGCTGGTGCCACCACACCACCCCCAGGTGTGCAGCAGGGCAGGGGTGGTACAGCAGCCAGACTCGGCTTCCTGGAAGCCCCTGTGACAGTGGCTCACCCTACCTGGCTACCAGTGTCTCTGCTGCCACTGCTGGACCCAGCCCTGCTGCCCAGGCACCCCAGCCCATCCTCTTCTGGTTTCACATTATCATCACCCCACAATCCTGGCCCCATCCAGCCTTCCCACTCCCAGACGTTGCTTCCCAACCACCCGTGGCTCCATCCCATCCACCTAGCTAAGCACACCCTTCCCATGGGGGTCCTGGGCCAGTTTCCATGGAGACTCTGTCTGCCTGCCCACCTGCTCCATCCAGCACCCTTGGCTGGGAGTGCAGGGTGGACAGGTCTGATGTCAGATAGGATCAATTGCCACTACATCCTGCCACAATAGGTCAGGTTAGCACTCCTCACCCAGCCTGTAACAGCTCACCAAAACATCTTAAGTGGCCCTCCAGCCCAAATAATTGCTCACTCCTGCCCTAACCTGTGCTGCCATTACTCTTGGTTTTTTCTCTTCTTTCCTATCTTTGCTGCTAACTGTATTTATCTGGCAGTTGCCCCTATTTGTGAAAACTGAAGTAAAGAAAGTATTAAATACTTCAGCCTTCTCTGCATCTTCTGTAACTAGATTGCCTTCTGCATTCCATAAAGGACCTATGGTCTGCCTCTTACTTTTGACATACTTTTAGAATCCCTTTTTGCTGTCTTTTATATCGCTTTCCAGCTGCATTCCAAATCATATCTTAGCCTTCCCAAATCATATCTTGACCTTCTCCATGCATGCCCACGTAATAGTTTTATACTGTTCCCTATGACTATGTCCAGGTTTCCACTTTTCATAAACTTCCTTTTTGAAGGAATTGCTGTCTAGCTAGGCTGGTCTCCTGTTTCACATCCCATTCTTCTGATACATTGATATAGCTTGGTCCTGCACCTTTAAAAAGGCATTCTTGAAGTACAGCCAGCTCTCCTAGATTCCTTTACCACTCTAGCTTGCTTTTTGTGAGTACTGCCCACCAGGTCCCTGAGTTTGCTAAAATCTGCTTTTTCTGAAGTACACTTTTTTTTTTCTGTTGCTTTCCTTCCTTCCCTTAGGATCCTGAATTCTGTCATTTTGTGGTAGTTGTCACCCAAGTTGTCTTTCCTCTTCATATTCTGAAACAATTGCTCCCTGTTTTGGGCAGCAAATCAAAAAGAATGCCCCCCCCCCGCCCCCCGGCTGGCCTGTCTACCATATGTATGAAAGTTATCCCCAACACACTCTAAGCATCTGCCGGATTGCTTGTGCTCTGCTCTTTTCCCTCTCAGCAAATGTTCTGTTAATTAAAGTCTCTCGTGAGAACCAGGTCCGGTGATTTGGAAGCTTCCATCAATTGTTTAAAATAGGCCTCTTCCTCCTTCTGGTTTGGTGGCCTGTAACAGATGTTCACCATGACATCCCCCCCAACATCCTCCTCTCTGACCTTTACCCAACAGCTTTCAACAGGCCTACCTTCTGCTTCATATTGTACCTCAAGAACAAGGGTATATTGCCTCAATATGTAGGAAATTAGCCTCTCTTTTTTCCCTGCCTATACTTTCTGAACAAGCTATACCCATATGTGATTATATTCCAGTCATGTGAACTATCCCACCACATCTCCCTAATCCCAATTACATCATAATTCTGTGATTGTACTAGGACCTCCAGTTATTCCTGTTTGTTTCCCATGCTTCTCACGTTAGTATATGAACATTTCAGGAATCTAACTGATTTTCCTATCCTCTCCCCCCAGAACATTGCTAAGGCTTTTGCTATTGCTTCCCCTTACTAAGTTTTTATCTAGGTCCCCTGACTCTTCACTTATCTCTGGGCTTTTTTCTCCAACCTCCAGAAAAGCTAGTCTAATACCAGTCATACATTGAAACATGTCCCTGGCTTTCCAGTTATGAATTTCCTAGTCTGTGAATTACACTTAAATTACCCTATTCATTTAAATTATTTTGGTTTTACTTCTTGCCCCTTTCTCTCCTCCTCCAAGTAAAAAGTGTTAATTACATTCTAACATTTATTTATAAGAGCCATTGTTTCATAGAGAACAGTGGTTACATTATCCTTTCCTAAAGTCTTGCCAAAAATATGATTTGGAAAATCTGATGTTTCATTTTTCCATTAGGAATCATTTCCCAGAACTTTATATTTTTATTGCAAAAAATCAGTAACAATTACACTGGAGTAATCCTGGATTCTGCAAACACATCTCTCCTTAACTTTGTTACTTGAGTAGTTCCACTGATTTCCATAGGATTACTCAAATTAGTAAAGCTTGGCATATATGTATGTAAACAATCTCAGGATCAGGATTTAAGATCGGAACTAGAAGAATGGGGCCAGGCAACCAACCTTTCACCCACACTGTTCTGTGTCCCACTTTGGCAGCAGACCAGAAGACTCAAATAAATTTGAAGTGAAACAGAAATTCTTAATCTGCTTGGCTGCTAGCAGGTGCTGCAAAAATGCCTACAAATAATCATTTAACCTGACATGCTCAGCACATGGAAAAGTACTTCCTGTGCTGCAAACAAATGTCTTACAAATTAGACTGAACAGACCAGTTCAGATTGCCATAAAATATCATTCATTCCTCAAAATGAACCAGAAAATTGTTTCAACCACCTGAAAAATTCAGCGTAGTTGCATGTACTTAATTGTCATACAAACAAGTTATCTAACTGACAGGAAAACTGGCTTTAGCCAAGACCAAAAGTAGAATTACTACAAGAGGTGTAATTATTATTATAGTTCTGCAACTATTATAAATGCCCCTAAATTACTGTCCACTGTTAAATTTGCTGTTCTTGTAGCATTACAAATAAGCATGGAAATGGGTAGCTGAACCTAAACCACCAACTATTGGATGATGATATCCCTAAATGGATTTGTGAGCCTGTTCAAACATTAGCAGATCACTCTTCAGTAGGTATTAGATACAGATAGACCCAAAGCAAATACCTCAGACTTTAAGGATATTTGTATTTGGATCCAAATTTTATATCCTTTGTTGTTCCCACAGTGGGCTGAGGTAATACCTTCACCTATTCAAATCCAAATCTGAATTTTGAAGCTGTGCTGATGATTCACATAAGATCATTATTGGCATAATATCATCAGATAGTCCAAACCCCATGATTGGGTGGCAACCAATCCCATTGTAGGCGTGTCTACACAAGATGCTTTGCTGCACATTAGACTAATCTAATGCACAGTAGAGCATCACTGTCTATAAGTGTGCGGCAATTACTGTGCATTAGATTAGTCTAATGCATCATTTGCTAGTACCGATAGATACAGGCACTAGAAAACAGCAGATTAAACTAGTGTGCCATACCACAAGTGTAGAGGCTGACCAGGAGCAAATTGCTCCCAGTTATATTGTTCTCCAAAGACCAAGGAGTTAAACTTATAGAATGATAAAGCTTGCCTGCAGTTCTGCTGTTCCTCCCTGCAATCCCCAGGCAAATGTAACAACCTATACATAGGCAGACAAGGTTCCACATAACACTCCTAAAGCTTTCCACACACCAGTCAGCCCAGGCAGCAGGGGGCCAAACTGCTGCCTGGCTCTGGGAACAGCTCCTAGCCCCCCGGGGGCAGGCAGGGAGGCAGAGCTTCCTTGTGGTGCGTGTCCGAGGGGGAGGTGCAGGGCACCAGGGACCATTCTGAGGAACCGATGCTGTCCCTGGCTGGGCTGTCCAGGCCACTATTCCCCTGTAGTACCTGGTATAATGGCAAAGGCAGGCCAAACCTGTCACCAGATGTGCCTGGCTCTGGGGGTCCTGCGCAGCAGGGGTCTGCACTGTGGTGCCTCCAGGCCTGCTGCCCCTGCATGCTTACCACACTGGTGCAGTGTTGCGCCCAGTGCACCTGCAGAGTTCCCAGGCAGAGAGCAAGGAGCAGGCAGGCACAGGGAAGTGTGGACTGGGCACACAAGCGCTTGCCTGCCCCTTGCCTGCCAAGAACTTTGCAGGTGCACTGGGCGCAGGCCTGCACTGGTGTGGTAAATGTGCAGGGGGCGGCAGGCTTGGAGGCACACCAGTGTGGAACCCTGCTCCACCCAAACCTGCCCCAAGTCCCCGCCGCCAGCCCGGAGCTGGCACCTGGGGGAGTCTGGAGCTCTCCCTGGCTGCTGCTGAGGGGGCAGAGCAGGGCAGGAGCAGTCCTGGATTAGGCTGCTCCTGTTGGGCTCATTTTGCTCCCGAACCAGGCACGTGTGTAGCTGTGCACTCAGCAGCAGTTTAATGAGCCTGAATTTACTGTGCAGTAAATTTTTAAATTCCAATGCATTAATTGCTCATGTAGACGCACCCTGTGTGAGGTCCTCAGGTTCTGTTTTATTTTCTTAAGCCCATCTCTGGTAACATTTTAAGGTAATAGCTCTAAAAGTCTGAGCACAGTAAACCTGATGTTTGTGTCCTCTCTCTTTTTGAGGAATAACCTGTATTTTTAATTCTTCTTGCCAACAGCATGCAGGTGCCATCCTCAGGGGTCACTGAGCTCCAACTGCAGTAAGCTGGGAGGCCAGTGTCAATGCAAGCCTAATGTTTTAGGCCGCTGCTGTGACAGATGTTCAGTCGGGAGTTACGGTTTTGGATTCCGTGGTTGTTACCGTAAGTGCTAAAGCTATGAAACAAACTGAATTCTTGCCTATTCCACTAACAGCATTTCATTTGAGATTCCAAGACCATGGCTGGTTTTTCTCCCAACACAAATTTCTATGCCTGTGTACTTCCTGACTCCCACAAAGAGTGGAAATGGAAGTACTGAAGAACTGAGCTAAAAAAGTGATCTAGTGGTAATTCAAGCCTGGCTAGAAACAGACAGTCCCAGAAGTCTTATAAGAGAACTTTCTTGTACATAATTTACATTCCTCTGCTTGCAAATTAAAGAGGCTTGAATAAGTCTGAGTCCTGGAGTGATTATTTATGCCATACCTTTTGGAATTTCTGACCCATTGAAGTACATGAATGTAAAAATAAAATATATAGGTATGCCAGCCTTGCTGCTAAACAATGGCTGTAACAGGGAATCCCTGCCCCTATTACTAGGAAGGCCTGAGAGGGTAGGAAACCCCAGGCCAGGAACAGCAGCAAGAAGTAGCCGCCTAGATGGACTGAACCAGGCCAGGGTGCTAACGAAGCAGTTAGCTGCAGCTGGTCCCTGGTGCAGAAGACCGGGTCACATGGCCAGAAGGAGGCCGGGCTTGGGGGTATTAGTCCAGTCCCTGACCATACAAGGGGTAGCCCCTGCTTGCAGCAGGGAGCGGATCTCCTGGGGGAGAGAGGCTGCTGGAGACAGACAGGTAGGCACCCAAGCCACCCAGAGGATCTAGGATGAGATACCTCCAACAGAAGTAGGGCCTGTAAGCAACATTTACCCTGAGGGAGGGAGACTTTTTTTCGTGAAGCCGCTAGCTTGTGTTTTTGTTCTGTTTTGAACCTGAGACTGGAGGACTAGATTGTGGCTATGGGGGTGGAAGAGGCTATGAACAGGGGTGCGTGGGTGGCACTCCACGGCTATCTGTGCCAAAAGCTAGCTCCAAGCCAAAGGGGTGGAGGCTGGCATGGTAAGACTGGAACCCCAGGAGGGGCTGCTACCAAGGCAGGGCCAATATTTGGGAGCTCAGGTTTTAAACAGTGAACCAAGGCAGAGGGTGCGGCCAGAGAAAAAGGGGGCCAAGACTGCAATAGTTGAAGCCCTGACAGATGCTCAGAAGCCAGGAGCACTGTCTTAAAGGGGAAGCATTTGAGGGAAGAGCACAAGGCCCCAGGTGGGGGGCTGGCCTGGCTGGGCAGGCAAAATGACCAGCAAGGCTACTGCCAGCCCCAGGGACTGCCTCCAACAATAAACAGCAATATAACATGAAGTCATAGCAAGTGAGGGACTGGAGGTGAGGTGGGCTGAGAGAGAGCCAGCATACAGGCTGGACCACAGTGGGGGAACCAGGTACCAGGGTGGCAGACCCCCCGAAGGCACTGCAAGACATCTGAGTCTAAAGGCATTCACTGGTAATCAGTTCAGGAACAATGCATTCAAAATGTAGCTTATCCTTAACATGACTTCTTTATTTTCTTTCATTTATCTAGCCTGTCAGTGCCATCCTCAAGGATCAGTGAGCACTCTCTGTGATCAAGTGACTGGGCAATGTTCATGCCGCCCAGAAGTTGATGGTCTGCGATGCAGTCAATGCCTCCCTGGATATTTTGGATTTCCCAATTGTCGACCATGTTCATGTAATGGCTATGCAGAGCTTTGTGACCCAGTGACTGGGGCATGCCTAAGTTGTAGAGGCTTCACAACTGGAAGTAGCTGTGAAAGGTAGGTTACAGGCCTTCCTGACATTAGTGACCCATAGACCTGGTGTTATTAAGACTTGTAGCCATCACAGTGGAGCAATGTTTCTAGCATCACCTCCAACTACATTTGATTCCCCAATCCAAATGACCAGTTACCCATTTACACCTGAGTTCACTGGGCATGACCTTTGCCACCACTTCAAAAAAAGTAATCACAGCTCTGGAACTACAGCAGAACTACTTTGCCACTATGCCCCAGGATGTCATCTAGAAAGTGTGTTTGAATGTTAGGTGATAGTTTGGTATTTGTTCCAGGATAAAGCACTGCAGTTACAAACTACTGGGTCCAGTTCTACCTTCAGTCACAGAATTGTATCACTGACATTAATAGCAAATACACATAAAACCAAGAATAAAACTGGACATCACTACTGAGGGACAGCTGTGTATTTATTCAGCAAGCACAAGCATAAAATGACAGCCACAGATTAACTCTCAGCACTGTAGGGCCAGATCCAATGAGGTTGTATGTACTAGCTGCAGAAAGCATTCAACAGATGGTTATGGTCCTCAACACCTCAGAAGATTGGGCCCTCAGTGCCCTGCTACATGTGACAAATGCTATATATACCACTCATTTGTGAGTCCTAAAAATCTTTTAGCTGCTAAGTATTATAATAAGTTTTCAATATCAGTTTTATTACTATGCATTTATAATCATTGCTGAGAAGTTTAAGGGAACTTTTTTTTTCTCTCCTGGTTTTTATCATTTCCAGATGACAGTCGAATTCTTTCCCCCACATGTATCTAAAAAATGGTGTGCCTCCTTTTTTCATTCATGCAGCCTTATGGACTCATTTTGTTTTGCAAAATATATCAAAGACAGTGTAGTTAAATTTACTGTAATTACACGCTGTATATGTGTAATTCTTACATTATTAATTCAAATAGTATCAGGGGAAGTGGAAGATTGAATCAAAAATATTGGCCAAACTCTCTAGAACATAAAATGCATAACTAGAGATTTCTTGATCCAGGTTTTGGGGATACAGCATTGATTTTAATTCCTGGAATCTATTCAAGACCAGACACTTCTGTACCTAACAATGGAAGTAGTATTGCAGTGACAACTGCTGTCAGATTAAAAAAGAACTAATTAAATAAACCAATCTACATGCAATGACTGAGGAGCACATTTGTCAAGAAGCAAATTTAATATGCTTCTGTGGTGACTCTTTTGACAGATGTATTGATGGTTATTATGGGAATCCTCTAAAAAGAGTGCCTTGTTGTCCTTGTATGTGTCCAGACTCTCCTACAAGCAACAGATATTTTGCACATTCCTGTTACCAAGATTCTCAGACTTTGCAATTAGTCTGCAATTGTCTCAAGGGCTATTCAGGTATGACACAAAATGTAGTTTGTTTTTAAAAATATCATTGTTCTTACTGAAAAGCTGAAAAATTACAACTATTTCCAGTTTATCCTCTCAGGGATATTGCAATCATCAGAATAACATAGATAAATAAAGTTAATGACTGCTTGATTTAAAAACAACAGCCCAGTAGCCCTGCAATTTAAGTTCTAGCAAGCAACTAAAGGAAAAAAAATGGATGCAATGAAGCAACCTCCCCCCCACCTCTATTTTGACTTTCATTTATTTGTAGATAAATCTGTTGTCTATTCTACATATTTCTTAAATGTAAAGCTCAGATTTTCTATATTGGCTGCCCAATTTGAGACTTCTACAGGGAGATGTTTAGCTGATAAATTCTCATAGCTTCACTGAAGTATTCAAAATTCATACTAGCAGGGGATCTCTTCATTAGGGCCTCATTTTCAATGGTGCTGAAATAAAGAGAGTGAGAGATGCAAGTAGACATCGTCCCTGAAAAAATAAGTTTGGGGTACCCAAGTCAGAACTGCTGCCAAAATCTGAGTCACTCTAATTAGTGGACTGCTTTGCGAAGTGTGGATTAAATTGTTTTCCCATAAGGGAATCTCTTTATAGATGTAGAATTTTGACCTGATGCATCATTCGGAGCAGGGGCTTTCCTTACTTTGAGCTACTTTTTCACAATTGGCTGCTTCATTCTCAATGATCTTGCATGTTACTATTTTTTGTAGCAAGCTAACTCTGTATTTCTTAATGTCATGTGTTAGTCTGAATCTCTTGGAGGGGGAGCTTACAAGCTTTCTCATTCCTCTGTACATTAGAATGAAAATTTCTTTTATTACTGGGATGGAAAGCAAAGGTAGATGGAAAGGGTTGCCTTAAATGAACACTCAAACAGAAAATAAAATTAGTTGAAGGTTCCATCAAGCAATCATCTTTAGAAAAAGCATAGTTAATCCTTTCTCCCTCAGCAGCCTCATGATAGAAACAGTAGTGCTGGACCTATTTGTTTCATGCTATTCCCAGCATGAAATTAGGACAAATCCTTTGTTTTCAATTTTTGCTGCCAGCTTCTGTCATCATATCCACTTTTACTTAGTCAAAATTAAATGGTAAGACACCCAAACACTGGGCCTGTAGTTTTTACTTAAGTCAAGTTCCCTTTCAAAACAGGGGAGTAAATGCTGTGGGATTATACTTAGCTTAGCCCACATTTGTCCAGAGGATTTCTGTCATAATAATTATTTTGGATCAAGACATACACCTTACACAGGGGTTCTCACAAATCAGATCCCAGACACCATCCGGGTAAACAGCATGTGAAGGGGGCTCCTAAGACTCTTGTGTACCAAGCCCAGAGAGTAAACAGCACTTTTTTGGTCATGAGCCAGTCAGAAGGTTGAGTGAGGTGTCAAAGACCACCTGCCCGTCCCACTTGGAAAATAAGGTAACAGTTCCCTCTATATTGAGGAAGGCTTAGGACAGCTGCAGGTGGAGGAGTTCTTTGTGGTGCAGCTCCCTTAGATCTATAATAAAATCAGAGAGCTAGGGGAAGAAGGCCCAGAACCAGTGAAGAAACACACTTCCTGAAAATGGCCTCCAGCAAGGTTCCCTCTAAGGTACGCGCGTGCACGGCTGCGCATAAGTAAAAGGCTGACCGTGCACAAACTTTTTTAAGGCTGTGCATCCATCGGGATAGGAGCTGGGCTGTGGTGTGGGACACTTACAGAAGGTAAGCTCCTCCCCGAGGTGAGGCAGGGTGGGAGCCTGGCAGGGGCAGGAGCCTGGCATGGGCTCTGCCAACTCCAGGGAACTGCTCCGTTCCCCCGCTTCGCCTCGGGGAGCGAGGAGGCACGTGCCGTCAGGGCCGGGGAGTGGAGCAGTTTCCCAGAGCTGGTGGAGCCTGCGGAGCAGTTCCCTGGAGCCGGCAGATCCTGCGCCAGCCCCAGCCTCCATCCCTGCCTTGCCTCACCTCAGGGAGGAGTCGCTGCCTGCCTCGAGTGAGGCTCGACTGGCTCTGGGGAGCTGCTCCACTCCCTGGCTCTGATGCCACGTGCCTCCTTGCTCCCCGAGGCAATGCTGGGGAGCGGAGCAGTGTCCCAGAGCCTGTGCCGGCCCCCAGGCCCCTAGCCCCTAGCCTCCAGGCCCCAGCCTCCGCTGCCTGCTCCAGGTAAGGAGTGAGGAGCTTACCTTCGGTAAGTGTCCCGCGCCGCACCAAACCGGCATGCTCATGGACCACTACTCCTTACAGGGAACATTGGCCTCCAGCATGTCCCTTAGATGGTTCATAGACACTGGCTGTGTCTACACAAGACACTGACTGCCCAGTCATTACTGCACAGTCATTTAATACTTGTATAAACATATGTGCTGCTGCTATTTGTGCTGCGGGAAATGTGCAGCCCTGCATGTGCATGCTTGTCTGGATGCGCCCAGAGATTTCAAATAGGAATCCATAACATTAAAAGCATTCTGACCTGTCGTGCTCTTTCTGAGTTCTTTGCAACGGAAGAATTGCTCTCTCATAGTCAAAAAACAAGTACAAGCTAAGAGCTGATATTTTCAAAGGGGTGCCTTGAGTCTAACAAGGTTGAAAACCATTGTTGTAGGCACTTCTTTGGTCAGAGGTGCTGAGTGAGGGTGGGTAGAGCCGCATATGTTCAACCTTCCTGCTGTTTGGGTCCATGTAATCTTAACCTGGTGGCCAATTTGAATGCAACAGCACCAAACTGCCTGGTATCATTTTACTCTAGAACCTCGCATCTACACAGACAGGGAGAATTTTCTAACGCTTTTCAGGAAAAAAAAAAGAAGAGTTTTACGTGTGTTCACAGCACTCAGCTTTTTTGCTTTTTTTAACTTTCCTTTCTGGTAGGCAATCGATGTGATGAGTGCCCTAGTGGATTCTATCTGAATGCAAGAAGCCCCAGGACTCAGTGTTTGCCCTGCTCCTGCAATAATAACATTGATATGACAGATCCAGAATCCTGTAACAAGACTACAGGAGAATGCTTAAAATGCTTAAACAACACACATGGGCCCAACTGCCAGTTCTGCAAACCGGGCTACTTTGGATCTGCCCTTATTCAGAGCTGTAGAAGTAAGTAAACAATTCAGTTACAAACAAATATTGCCACCAAGATTGTGCCTTAAGGAACTCATGGTGCACAGAGAACTTGGCTTTTACAGAGCTAATAAGACATCTCCTAGGAACTGAGCAACTCATACTATATTGGACAAATGCCTATTCATGACATTACTACCATGCTAGAACTGTCAGTTAAGTTCTATTATTGCCATTCTTAGTCACCCTTTTGGGTTTCTTTACATTGTACATGTCTCACAGGAGGCAGTTTTCTGAAGTGATAATGCTATACTGTGCTCTTGGAAAACAAGCACATGCTCATTCTCTTCAGGGAGGAATCAGAATGAAAGGAATTAAATTAATTTAAAATTCTGGTATAGTTAGTTATTCTCTGCATAATAACGGACTTTCTCTTTCCAGAATGCACTTGCAATCTTTCAGGCGTGAGCCCAGCAATATGTCCATCTGAAAATGAAGCTTGCCTCTGCAACCCAACAACTGGAGCCTGCCCTTGCTTACCTAATGTGATAGGTTCATTGTGTGACCAATGTGCTCCTGGCTACTGGAACCTGGGTAGCAGGAAAGGATGTCAGCTCTGTGGCTGTGATCCAAAAAACTCTCAAACTAACCAATGCAACCAGGCAAGATAACAGTTCTCTCACAGCTCACATTTGGCAATGACATGTTGAAAGGACACAATCCAAGACTCTCTCATAGCTTTTTTTCAAATCTTTGTTTTGCTCACTATTAACAACAGCCTCTTAGAAATCTTAAACTGCCAGAAATTGAATTAAATGTGTCATGTTTTGGTCCATCATGCATTACAGGCTGCCTTGTTGTGATGGGATTGCTCTTGAGCAATGAGTTCTTTAAATTTGTGCTTCCATATGGAGACAAGGTTCCTTGGGTGAATCTGATATCTTTTATTAGACCAACCCAAATAGTTGGAGAATAGTTATTAAGCAAGCTTTTGGGTTCAAAAACCCTTCGTCAGGCTAAGGAAGTTTCAGCAGTCGGTGTGTGCTCTTCCTGGATGGAATGAAAAGTAAAGAAGCCAGGGGCTGGGCTGGGGAGTCAGATGTCTGGCAGATTATAATGTGTCAAAAATCCAATGTCTATATTTAGTCCATGATTTTTAGTATCCAGGAGGTTGATGAAATGGAGTTCATAGGCTTGTCTCCGGGAAGTATTGTGTAAGTTTCCTTTGAGGATCAGGACTGAGAGATTGGAGAGAGAGTGGCCCTCCTGTGAGAAATGTGCCCCCACCGGTAATTGAGTGTTTCTGTCTTTGATGGATTTCCGGTGTGCATTCATTCTGGTGCGCAGTTGTTGTTTGGTCTCTCCTACATATTTTCCATCAGGGTATTTGGTGCATTGGATGAGGTATATAACATTTCTGGAGGTGCAGCTGTAAGATCCAGGAATGCTGATGGCTCTGTTGTGGGGTGTAGTAATTGTGGGGGTGGTGGAGATGTGGGGGCAGGTTTTGCATTTCTTATCATGGCACGGTCTGGATCCTTTTGGTGTGTTCTGGGCTTGAGGAAGTTTGCTTCTGGTGATGAGGTTAACGAGGTTCGGTGGTTGTCTGAAGGCTAGGATGGGTGGCTCTGGGAAGATCTTTTTAAGAATAGGGTCTCTTTCTAGTATGGGTTGCAATTGTTTGAGGATTTTCCGTACAGGTTCAAGGGAGGGGTGATATGTCATAACCAGCGGTGTGCGATTTGGGGTGGGGGTTCTGTACTGCAGCAGTTCTTCACGCGGTATCCGGGTGGCTCTTTCAAATGTGCAATCTCTCTCTCCGGAGGAGTGTCCTTGTTGGGTATCTTACCAATTTTACCAATCTTAAAAAGGCTTTCACCCAACAAGGACACTCCTCCAGAGAGATAGATCACCCAAGACAGTGACTTATTTGACTACATTAAGGCACCTAGGATCCCTATACAACCAATGAAGTAACTTGGGTTCTTCCTAAGAGCAATTCAATGTGACTAAGGTTCATTGTGTAGGCATGCTAACCAGAGCATGGTGAGAGCTAGGCATCTCCAGGGGGCAATTCAGAAAGCCTAGCAGCATCTAGGACTAGCTAGTAGGAAATGTTAAGCACAGAGATGTGCCTGAACTCCCTGCTCCTCTTAAGACCTTAGATGTCTGATCAGGTTGTATATTTAGCATTTCTAATTACTTATTATCCCCATTGACTGGTAAAGCTTGCAGGTGCCTTTGGCCCAGTAGCCTAGCTGTTAGAGTACTCACCCTAGAAGCAGAAATCCTGGGTTCTAGGCTCTCTGCAGCCTGACTTTAATCCACTTCTTTCACTTCCCAGGACAGTGCCCTAATTATTAGCATTTAAAACAGGATGCATGTATCATTCCTCCAACTATCCTGATGCATTTGGCCACTGGGGTCGTGTCCAGACATGTGTGGATGTTTGGTTCCCTGGGGACAACTTGCAGTGGCACACCTTGTGTCACCACTAGTTGTCCCTGGGGAATGCCTGTGCTATACGTGCTCTGGCATGCGGCAAGTTACCCTGGGTGGGGTAGGGGAGGCTGGAGCCACCACTGGGCTGGCCCCAGCAGCCATATCTGGGGGCCTCCCAGGATCCTGCCACGTGAAGACTGGCTGACAGTGGAGCATAGCTCCACCTGGCCAGGCTCCAGCTTCAGGTGGTACACAAGGCCGCTGCATGTGCCACTCCACCTTTTTTTTTTCCACATTTTTTTTTTACCTCTGGATATCCCCAAAAACCCTGGATATCCCCAGAAACCCTCTGCACTGTTCCGTTGTAGCATGGAGAACAACTGAACATGTGGTATGTGGCATCTGCGGTGCCACATACCGCACGGCCACCCTTACCTGGATGTGGCCTGGGTGGCCAAGAAGGCAAGAGTCTTAGGGACAAGCAAGCAAGAGGGAGCCTGACTGTAGCTTTGTGATTATGCCACTCCTCTAAGGGGCAGTTGTGGATTCAAGTCCCTGCTGCCAAATTTATTTGTTTGTTTAAGCAATGATTGTCTAATATCAAATGCAGGACCATAACTAGGCTTCCTGAGCGAGTACTGTAACCATTAAGCCACAGCGGCTTACTTTTTTTTGCTTGCCTTGCTTCTGTCACATGATTTGTCCTCTTAGTTAACTAGTAGCCAGGCTTCAGTTGGATGGGGAAGGTGTGAGATTTCTTCATCAAACTTATTCCCTAAAGTGTAGTGATTTTGTGGGAGATGTAGGTTCAAGTCAGTTCAGGTAAGGAGGGTATAGAACCTAGTTCTTTCGGTTCCTGACTGAGCGTGCTAAGCTATTGAGTAAAAGGTAAGCAGAATCACCACTTCCTCATTATTTTTAGCTGAATTCAGTGATGTTGATACAGGTTGGGCATGCTCAGAGCATACCTAATCAACAGTGTCTATTGGGGAACTTAGGTGGAATCTGAGCCTCTGCCATGATCAGTTTGAATGGAGTATATGCTGGAGTTATGTGATGAGGTGTTCCACCTGACTCCTTTCTCAACAGGTGCCTCTGCATGTGCAGCTAATGTGCCTGAATAAACTCTGGTGCACTTTGTGCTGGAGTTTATTACTCCCAGGCACAGTGTTTACACATTCACCCGGGACTGCAGCATGTTGAGCTGGGGCAGCACAGTCCTGACTGACTGGGAGCCTGCAGGGGATCAGCCTGCCAGCCCCGAGCTGCTCCACCCTGGGTCCATGTGCTGCGAAGGGGCTAGTTGGGGCATGAGGGCGTTATAGTGCAGGTCTAACCTGCAGGCAACCCCAACACTATAGCAAGCCCTGCTCACTGTCTATATGTGCATTGCAGTGGAGTAAATAAGTCCACCATAGGATAGTACTTGTATAGTTAATTAGTTTACTCCAACCTAATTGCTCCACATGTGTAGACAGTGACACTTTACTACAGAGCTAATTAGGCAACTCTACAGTAAGCGTCTTGTGTAGATGCCCCCACTGTATGAAAAAGTCCTAATAAAGACACCTGGAGACACTTTGCAGTTCAAAATGGAGGTGAATAATGATTTTAGGCACTGAGGATAGGAACAGACATTACACATAAACTGGTTTAAGAGATCAGGAACTGGTTTACACCTGTAACAGAACAGATGTTCAGTGCACATAAACCAGTTTGAAAATTGCTGAAAGTGGTTTGAGATAAACCTAGTTGAATGTAGTATCAGGCTTAACTGATTTGAGTCAAACCGGTTTATTCAATATCTGTCCAGACCCTTGCTGGCTTAAGTTAAACCAGACTCCCCCAGCATGCCAGAATGCTCTCTGGGCTGGGCAGGGCTCTCTGCAGAGCTGGCCCCTCCCCTCTGCTCCCTTGCTGGAGCTTAGCAGAGTCTGCAGGCATCTGCCTGGCTTCCCCCTACTGCCCCCCTCCCCTCCCAACTCCCTGCTAAGCAGGGATTGCCCCGTCCCCTCTGCCTTACACAGATACACAGCATTCACTAGCAGACCACATGCTGGCTATGGTCTGTGCTGTGGCAGATGGAACAAAGGCAGAATCAACAGGTAGCTGGTAATGTTTTCTTAATGGGCTGATAAACACCGAGATAGGGGTGATAAACACTGTTATCAATTCCCTGCTGGGCTGATCAGAAGTGGGGGAGGTGAAGGACCCCTCCCTAATCAGAGCATTCTGCCAGGGCCTGGCCACAACCCCTCAGCTCAGCATAGTGGAAGGGAAGGGAGGGCTGCTCTAGCCCCCCCCCCCCCAGCTTCTAACCTGAGCCACTGCAAGCACATGCCTGTATTTCTGGGATGTCTTTGCAGTTACAAACTGATTCAACCTAGCCAAGTTAGACTAACCTGCAAAGATTGAATCAATTCAAGCTTTTTGAATGTTGGTCCTTAGCCTGAATGCATGTTCTCCCTGCTGGCACATGGCTAGATCTTATACTGAAACATACTATTACTTATTATCTGAGTTGTACCAATTATCCAATCTATAATTTATGTTAATTAGTTTATTACTTGACTAACAAAATGTGTTTTCTAGGATAATCTGTTTCTGGACTCTTGAGATTCTAAATTACTTTTTAGGCATCCAGAAGTTGTAATCCAAAGATTACAGTTGGATCAGTAGTTTACCCTGTGATAAATAAGATTTTGATGAAGAAATGTTGTTATACATAAGAGGACAACCTTACCTCATACGGGCGATGTGAAGGGGGTGCATGCAGGTGCACGTACACCCCCTGAGCATGGTGGAGCACCCCCTGCAAAAAAGCACTGCTGACACCATCAGGAGTGCCTGCGGGTGGTCACTGCTCACCACGCCACTGTTGACACTGCTGCCAGCGTCTGCGGGCAGTCCATAATCCCCGCTGGCTGCTACTGCCGCTGCCGGCAGCAGCTGTGGGTGTTTGCCGACCCTTGGTTGGCGCTTGCCACCCCCTACTGCCGACAGTGCTGGTGACATCTGTGGGAGCTCCCCCGCTTATTGTCACCACTGCCACCACCACGATCCCACCGCCACTGTGCCCCCCCAGCCGCTGGGGGCACACACCATTCATGCTACCTCAGATGGGCTGGAAATAGTCATTCACATTTAAAACTCCCTCCCACGTATCTTGTCAAAGTCAGTATGGAGGTCTAGAGCATGTGAAAATGTTCCTATTAGGAAACTAAAATCATTCCCTTTATCCTTTTTGTTTTCATTTCCATCTATGCTATTTCCCAAACTCTAGCCCTAGGATACTAAGCAACCGGGAAACTTGAACCAGATCTCTGTAACCACTGTGCTCCAAAAATGCACAGGAACAGATCTGGTGCATTCTTTGTGCAGCTGTTATATATTGTAAATCTCAGAGAAAAAACGTGTGCTGAAATAAATGATTATTAGTGTGCTTGGTGCTGTTTCTTCCTCCTATTCATTATATATGTTGTTTACTCTTGGCTACCTTTACAGTTTACAGGCCAATGTCTGTGTAAATCAGGCTACCGTGGAAGGCACTGCAATGAATGTGAGGAAAATTACTTCGGCAATCCACAAACACATTGTATTTGTAAGTACTGCCAGATGACACAGACTGAACCAGAATCTGCAAGTGCTTTAATGGTTGATATTCATATTCATATACTAAACAAGATGTACAAATAGAGAAATCAACTTTAATACTTTTGCTTTAGTGTTATACCTGATATTTGGCATAAGGCAAGGTAGATTTGCACCTTATAGACTAACTAAATTACATTTGTATAAACTTTCATAAGCAGTAGCTTAGTCCATCAGACTAACATGGCTAACTACCTCTCTAAACATGATACACAACCCTGCTGAATATGTGAGGTTATCACAGAATTGTGAGCTAGAGTTGGAAAAGACCTATTAGATCAAATTCAGCATTGTTCAGCCATCAAATTCAGCATTGTTCAGCCTGGTACATTTTCTAGCTCTTTGTCCTGTCATCTGTGCAGGTCCCAAGAGAGATGGTATTGAGGCTTTTTCTAAGAATACTACTATTCATCCTAACTCATCTGAAGAACAGATATGATAATTTCTTCACTAACTTACAGTCATAAGAAGATGATAGCAAAGCAAAGAAGTATGCAAATAGAACTAGTATATAAAAGGACAGCAAACAAAAAAATCTTTATCCTGCTTTATTTGATTAATGAAGTTAAATCCCTTAGACACCTTTGAAAATACCAGCCAAAATGGTCAAACAACAGTATGTCAGTAAAAGGGGGGGGAGGGAAGGGAGGGGGTTGGGGGGTTGTTTTACTGCACTGAATAGTATTTTCTGGGTTATTTTAAAAAATATTTTACCACTGTTATTTATCTAAAATTTAAAGACAAAACCAAACAAACTCATGGTGTTTTCTGCCTCTGCAGCATGTAAGTGTAACCAGGAAGGAACACTCAACTCATGTGACAAAGCCACTGGAGCTTGCAGCTGCCATGCTGGTGTCACAGGAAGGTTCTGTGACCAGTGTGGTCGAGGCTTCAAGCAAGAATTCCCCACGTGCCCTCGCTGTCACCTTTGTTTTGATCAGTGGGATCATAAAATCACTGCCCTATCTCAAGCTGTTCAAGGGTTAATTAAATTTGCTGCAAATCTGGAAGATGAGAAAGAGACAATGCCCAGCTATGATACACACTTTAAAAGCTATGAAGTGATGATTTCTGAAATAGGAAGAATTTTAAAAAGTCCTGTTCTTTCACTGAAAATGTTCTTAAACATCAAGGATTTCTATGATTACATTCGGTAACACTTTCTTTGTAGAATAGGATTGCACTATAAATATTTCTGGGATGGAAAAGCAGTCTTCCATTGTACATAATTAGTTGCACAATGTATTTTAGTCCTATTTCTGATCATGTTACAAGTGTTAGATGATCAATTAATGATCTTCACTGTATTTGTAAAAAAACCCAGCACATTTATTATTTATCCCAAATCCACAACTTCATCACAACCCTATCAGGTGCAACTGAAATGAGAAAAGAGAAAAGATGGCTTTACTTTCTCACTTCCCCAAAAGCCAAGAGCTCCTGTAGACTGGTCCATCCCCTGGCCTAGCATTATTTTATGTTGCCTCAAGGCTGGTCTAAATTGTGTGTAGCTAAAGGCTTAAGAAGTTCCACTTCTACGTTCTTATATAAATGTCAACCTCCTGTTGAGCAGAGTCTTTAAGACCCTCACAAAGATTGCAACAGCTGTCAGATCCACTCAGTCAGGCTGGTAATGCAAATACAAGCAGCCCAGAGCCTTTCTTGTGTCAGACACACTGGTTTATACATAACGTCAATGCATGAATGAATCTTGTCTTTACCTTCCACTTTGCCTGCAAAACAGAGAGATTTGTCTATTAATAAGCCAGTCAGCATTTAAATGCATAAATTAATAGCTAACTAATGTGCAAGAGCATTATAGGAACAAGTCATTATATTAATGCATTATTAATATATGACTAATGGAGTACTGGCATCTCCTACAGAATAATGAGGGAAATTAAGCAATAATGTACATCTTGACATTAGTAGACTCTCCATTCAGAGCAACGCACAAAAGGAAAGGGTGCAATGCAGCACCTACTAACACTTCATGTTTGAAACACTTAAAGACATTTGAAGAATCTCAAGGCTAAGAGGAAGCACTGGAAAAGAGAGTGGAGCTCTCTGGCTAAATACAAAACAACAGGTGAAAGATGTACATTAGACAAGTTAAGAGAACTGGGTTAGGCACATTTTTAGTCCAGATTTCAAAGCCAAGATCAATCATGTGATTGCAAAACTAGGAACTTCTGTTTGCATGCACTAATAGTGTGGGTGATGCCTAATAAGATGGGTTGCAATTTGCTCATTTTACAAATGCAAATCCATATATGAGCACATACATTTGGGGGTTTATTAAGGCATTTGGTGTTCAGACCTTTTTTTCATTACAATTTTTAACATCATTTGGTGGCTTTAAGCATTTTGGGAATAGAAGATTAGTAAATCACAATAGGTTTTTTATTATACCAAATCCAACCTTGATACATGAAGAATGCCATCCTTACAGAATATGTTGCTAAAATTGGACTTTACATATATTTAAATGCTGCCCTTTTTTACTTTGTCATAAGAGTGAACTAAATATAATGCCACATTTGAATATTCCTTTGATTTAAGATAAGCTGTGTTCATTTAAAATAATTTGGCTCTCCTGGGTAGTGTAAAAATATATTTTCCTTCTGCAGGCAAAAAGTCACTCAAGTGGACCTGTATCACAGTGTAATGAATGAATTTCCTGACCTCAGTGGGAACATAGAAGATATTTGGAAAGAAACTGACCAGCTATATGCAGTCCTGCAACAGAAAATGCGTCTATACCACAGTTTTAATTATTTGACTCTCAAAGGTAAGAAGACCAACAGCTACTCAGAATTCATTAATACATTTCATTCAGTTTCACATGCAATTTTTCACCAATTCATTCTGCATGGTTTTCAGCCCTTTGGTTTAAGCATTCCATGATGTTTTACCTTTCTTAAACACCAGCTTCAAAATCTCAAAATTAAACAGTCAGAATGTCAGACAGAAGTCAGTCATACCAGTCAGAACCCTGGAGAAAGCTGAGGCAGGCTTCAATAGCCCCCTGGATTAGTGGCCTAAATTAAAGGATTGAGAATGAGCAAATACGAGGGTCCTAATCTTGTTTTTTGATATTGCGACTCAATATAGTGGCAAATACAAATAGTCAAACTAGCTTGGATACTCATATGCAGTACAGTGGTGGTAGCATGACACTTCCCCTGAGCCAGTTAGCTGCACTATCCCCTGACTGTCCTTTGTAAACCTTTGTAAAGATCTTTCTAAATAAGAGAATTATTTAATCAGGAAGCAGACCAGTTTTGTAACCTCACAGTTTGTACATGAAGGCAAAACAGAGCTCAAGGTGGGAAAGAGAATTGCCCAATGTCACAGAGCAGCAGTCCAATGCTAGAAGTAGAGTTGTATTTATGCTACGTGTTTACATGAACTATGTTTGCTATTAACTTTTGTTAAGGATAATTTTGATTGGCTGTTAATAGTAGTGGATCTGATGCCTGTTTCATAAGCTCGTCTTTATGACCAAATTAGAAATAATTATGCAGATGCTAGTTCATCCAGTAAGAACAGTGGAGTACCTAACAGCCTATACCTGGGGTAGTCAACCTTTGGTAGATAGGCACTAAGACATGGCCGCTGCCACTTTTTGACTCTGTGGTGGCATGCAGAGTGCTCAAACCTGAAGCCCCCCACTGCTGAATGCCTCCATGGGCTGGATCCAATGGTTCTGTAGGCTAGATCCAGGCTGCGGGTTGCCAGCCTTTGGTCTACACTACACTAACTGATCAAAGCAATTTACTTCCAGGAAAGACAGACCTTGGAGAACTATGGCTGGTACTTCAAACAGTGCAGCACACAATAAGAAGCATATTTTACAATACTGCCAGAAATTTAAAAATGAATTCCAGTTTATAGAAATTCCATATTCAGGGGGTGTTTTTTATTGTTGTTTTATCACTGACATGCAGACAATGTGCTCAGGGCTGTACCAGCACTGCTCTAAATTCAGAGTCTCTTATGGTTTCATTTGCATAAGAATAAAATGGGGCAAAGGAAGATAAAAGAAATGAAACATGATAAAAGGAACTAAAGCTTCAGAGAAGAGCACAGCTGATTAGGATTTAGAGCTTTTCTCTCCTGAGCTGCTTTGCAGTATCCTCTGGTGCTCTGCCTCTCAGTTTGGAGTAATGCAGTAGCATTTCAACACAGCTTTCCTATGTTATACTTCCCATTTGGATCATTTCTTGCACAGACTTCCTTAAACCAGTCAGTATACCTGGGGGAACTATTTAAGGGGGTGGCCAAGGAAGATCCTAACCTAAATGACAAACCCTGATGGAGCATGGACCTTTGTAGCTCGGACCTTGATGCCCCCCCGCTCAGATGCACGGCCATTTCACTTTTTTAACCTTTTGCAGAATGGCACTGGTGTAACAAGCAAAGTTGGCACTCTGGACAAATCCTGCAGGAGAATGGGGGAGAGGGGGAAGGGTGAGAAAGATGCCCTAACAACAAGAGCTTATCCATGCTAGGAACTGCAAAACAGTCTCTAGCTGACCTGCTGCTGCCTCATTCTCTGCCTGCCCTGACTGTTGCTCTTAAAGTAGGGTGACCATACATCCCAGACTGGTCAAGACAGTCCTGAATTTCAGAGGCTGTTGTAGCATCTCGGCCATTGGTGAAAAATGAAGGAAAAGTCCTGGATTGGTGGGAAACTCCCAGATGTTCCCAGCTCCTGACTCAGGCACATCTGCGGGTGGGTTTGGGCGAATCTTGGACTTTTGCTTCAACTTTCTCCAGAGAGTCCGGCTAATAGGCTGCTGGTCCGGACTCTGCTGGGCTGTGAGTGGAGTCACTTGCCCAGTAGACCTGGGGGCAGCGGAAAGGAGTCACAGCCCCACTCCTGGGAGCAGCAGGACTGGGGCTGTGTGTGTGTTTGTGTACCCTGCTCAACTCCACTCTTGGAAGCCATGGGGCATTGGCGGGGCAGGGCATGGGTGTGCATGTATATCCTGCCCAGAGCCCTGCCCTTTACCACCTCCACCCCCATTCTGGATTTCCCTTAAATTATTAAGGTCATCCTGTCTTAAAGCAGCAGCAGCAGCAGCAGCAGCAGCAAGGGACTGTTCTGGAGTTCCCCATATGGGAAGCTGTGGGAGTACATTTGCTGCTGGGGCATGGATTCTTTAGGAGGGATGCAATGCCAGCACCCTCCTAATTTGGTGCCCAGGGCAGGTGCCCTTCTCCCCCACCCCTAGTTATGCTACTGCAGACTGACATCCGTATAAAACAGTGGTTCTCAAACTGTAGCCTGCAGGCTGCATGCAGCCCAATCAGCGCACTTCTGTGGGCCATGTGACATCCTGTTAAAAAAAAGGTAAAGACATTTAACAGTGTAGAAATGAGAGGTATTACAGAATACTGATCTGTATTGCATTATTGTCAGACAACAGATACAACACATTTTTTAAACAGATACATAGGAAGTAAGTTGTGTGGGTGCAGCCCACAACGCATGGAGAGCTGCAAGTGTGGCTCACTATGGCAAATAGATTGAGAACTACTGATATAAAATACGTATAAGGAAGGTTCCCAATTTATACTGCATGTGCATTCAAGGCCCCATGTACCCATTCACCTTGCTTCCAAGCATATGACAGTACTATTAATAGACTGGCTGCCTGCTCTCTGAACACCTCAGGAGCCCATCTTTAGCTGAGTGCCAGCACCATGCCAGGGTTATTTCCTCTGTACATTTATGGTGGCTTTGGGGAGTGTGTGATGTGGACAGGGTGAGGCTAAAAGCAGTGGGAATCCATGCATTGTCTATTTTGCAGAGAAGTCTACAGAACAGTGGTTCAGTAATGTAGAGACTTCTCCTAAGCATTCATTTGGCTGGCAGTCTGAGAAATGCCAGCATTTAAATGATTAATTAAATTAGAACTGCTGGAAAGGCAAGAACGCCAATGTCCTCAAATGAATGTTCCCAATATATAAATACTCATTAAATTAACAGCTCTGGTCCTGGGCTTTGTAGCAGTTGTGACATTAAAACATGATCAATAAGCTTTTCTGGAATGTAAATCAAGTCTGTGGTAAGACGCTGCTTCTAAAATAGAACAACTCTGAGACCTTACCATCCCCTACTCCTTCCGATTCATAAACTATGCATGTAAAAAATGTATGTGGGCTAGTTCATGAAGACGCAAATCGTTGTAAATCATTCACACAGTGCAATTCTTCATTGTAAAAGAGTCTTTCCATCAAGTACATGGGGACAAGCCAGAGTCTAGGGGCAGAGTAGTTAAGGTGTCTGTCTTACTACAGTTCCATAGGCATGTTTTCAAGGCCCTGCTCTGGACGTGTACTGAAGGGAGATCCCTGCTATGGAGGAACCCAGGGCTGTCTGGAGTTTGTTGAAACCTTCACACTTTTTCTTGGAATTTTTAGTTTTGTAAAATGTTTGGGTTTCAGAAATCAGTTCTCTTTAAGCTGTTTTTTAAGCTATAGTTTTTTTAAGTAAATACTTTATTTTTGCTCCAAACCTTTGTGTTTCCAACATATATGAAAATGTGAGCTAAACAAGCAGGAAAGATTCAGATTTCAAAGGACTTGCCATGCTTATGGGCTTAACAGACAAACAATATTTTTTAAAAAGAGAACACCCTTTGCCATGAAACTGCATTTTTTTCCAGAGTCAAATGAAACTCAGAAATTTCAGCAGTATGTCTAAATTAGGCCCCACTTCAGTAAAACATTTATTTAACTTTCAGAAATTCTGCTGAATAGGGAAGGGATTACATGTCAGAATAAGAGTTACAGAACTGATCATTTTTAGTGGGTGTTACATTTCCCCCATACCAAGCTCAGAATAGCATAAATGATAGAATATGCCATTCCCCTCTAGCCCATAATGACATCAGCTGCTGAGCTATTGATGAGTATAAATCAGTAGCTGTCAGAACCATTAATCAGAGCTCATTCATACCTTTGTATCTTTAACTGGCTATATAGCTTGTGTTTCCAAAAATGATGCAGGTGCCACCCAACTATATTCATTTTCAGCTGTCATTAGTTGGCATCAATAAATCCTGCTAAAATTAAAACACTCTCCCTGGCTGAACAAAGGTTCACAAACCTGACTGAACAAATCACAGTTCCTGCCTTCTGGGGTATAATTTCCCCTACCATCCACAGCCAAGCCCAGCTGACAGCTTAGTTCAGCCTAGCATTTATCTAGAATGCATTTATTCAATACAATAATGATTGTCAGCCTTGCCTATATAAAATGTTATTTCTGTTTGTGTAGAGTCTTTCACCAATATCAGAAAGTATTACCAAACATCATCATCTGCTGAAGAGAAAATCAGTGGAATAACTGCTTTGATTAGGGACTCCAGAAACACCAGAGATAAAGTACTCGCTATGTTAGATGATCAGGGCTCAAAAAAGATTTACATGTTGGAACAACTCAAGATGATCAAGACTCCAGATATCCATAAATTTAATGAAAAGGTAAAAGGTTGTGCTTTTCTTTAAGTGGAAAAAGAAATAAAATACTAGGTTTTGCTGTTGCCAGTCAATAACACGGATCTAAAGGAGTTATTTTAAAGGAAATTTTACATTTATTTTAAATTTGAAAAAGGAGACCTTGTAGGGGCAGGTCTCAATCTAAGCATCATCATTAAAATATCTGGACAACATGGGCATGCTGGCCAACTTAATCTTTCATTCTTCTTGTGGTTCTTGTGATAAGGCCTTAAAAACAGGCCCTGTCTGCTCAGCATGGACATCAAAGCCCTACCAAGTCCATAAGTAATCATGTCACAGAATCTGAGCACTGCTCAGCTGCCTAGCATGGCTTCAAGCCTGGTTCCCAACTGTAGCATAGGTTTGACTTTAACTGTATTTCATAACAAGGCTAAACTAAGCTGGGCTGACAGTTTCTTCATTATTATCCCTTAGTTTTTTTCACATGATTAAGGTTTGATCTGTTTTAAATATGAACCACCTTTGTCACCAGGCTGCAGTAAGATGGAGTGCAAAGACAGAGTAGTTAAAGTTTTTGACTACAACTTCAGAAGTATGAATTTGAGATCCACTCAGGTCTAGATCCCGAGGCTACCTCCAGGTGACCCAGCTTTAAATGGATTTGGGCAGGAAAGTTCAAGGTAGTCAGATGTGAATACTAGCCATACTATGTCTTTATGCGGGGTTGACGACAGAACCTGATGTGCCTTAACAACACTGATGCAATGGGTTGCTGAATTTAGGATGACCTTTTACCCAGTGAATAATCAAGTAGTCACTAGATTTAGGGTTGACAAGGCAGTCAGTATTTTCAATATACCAGTCAATTGACTGCATATTTTTGACTGGTCAAAGATTATAGCAATTTTACCAAAAAAACCTACATTTTTTAGTTTTCTTGACAGAAATATGATTTTATTGTTTTCTGACACATTTCTTAATGGAAAATTTGTGCTTTTTCTGTGTATTATTTGGACCTATTGGCAATTTTTTACAATGTTTGACCGATATTTGACTGGTCAAGTGATTTAACTTTATTTAACTTGGTATTTGTCAAATACCCAAACTTAGACAGATTCTTTGATGTAATTGTATCTATAATGTAGATTAGACCTAAAGATCCATTGGCACTTTCTGTATGAGTAGCTGTTGTTGCCTAGCATTCTTGGCCAAGATCTTCCTTCACTGTATCCACCATTGCATTGTTTTGTGTGCTACGTACCAGCTGAGTCTCAGCCCACCGTCCTAAAGAAGAGTGTCTCAGTGGCAGTTTGTTCATATAACTTGAGAAATATGTTTGTATCCTTCAGGAGGCAGTCACCAGTCCAATGTCCCTTACCCCACCCCAGCCCGCTCCCCACAGCTGTTACATTTCAGAATCATAAAGACTCCACACTGCTTCCTAATATTTAATATGGTTTTATTTCAGATTTGTGGACTACCAGGAAACCTGCCATGTGTTACAGCAGCTTGCGGAGGAGCTTTATGTCGAGATAGTTATGGAAACAGGCAGTGTGGTGGGCCATCCTGTAATGGAGCTCTTCCTCTCTCTACGAGTGCAGTCAAGAAAGCTGTGGAAACAGACATGCTATTAAAAAAACTGACTAGCTGGCTACAAGAACCTGAGAAGCAGGTACTGTACCATCAAATCTATCCCATTCTGTGAATTTATTGGCAGGTAAAAAACAATGTAGTGATTCATACAATAAGCATGAGTCATTAAAATTGTAATGTCCATAAGCTAAGTGCACTATTAGTTTAAAAGGGACAGTGTCAAAATTAGTGAGCAACTGGTTATATACTATCATTGTTTGCTAAAGCAAATCTCTAAGGCTGCTTGTACACGTGACAGGGTAAGTTTAGTCCCTAAATTGAAATAGTGGGTTTTTAATTGGTGCGTTTTTAATTGTGCTGATTAAAAATCCATCATTTCAATTTAGGGGATTCTGTCACGTCACAGAGATTGGCCTCCCATCAGTTCACTTGCCTTGCCCCCCGCGTGCCACCTGGGAGCCACTGCCACTATGGAGGGAAGGTCCAGGGCCCCACGCAGCTCAGGGGCTGCTTGGTCCACAGACCGCTCACACCCTGGCTGCAGGAAAGGCAGGTAAACTCCAGCACTCTGTGCACCGTCTCCACCGCCTTCCCGCCTGGGACCGCCCAGGAATGGGCTTGCTTGCCTCTGAGGCAGTGCAGAAAGGCGGCTTCAGGGCAGCTGGGTGTGCTGGTGGTGGGAGAAGGCAGCAGGGATGGCGCACGGGGTGCTGGAAGCCTGCCAAGCCCAAGCTTCCCTGAGCACATCTGGGCTTCCAGCACCCCATGCACTGTTGCAATTTGTTACGTAGGAAACTAAAATACATTGGATGGGTTTTACTTTGCTACGTAACAAGGTAATTTACAATCTGAATCCTCATTACATGAAGGTTCAGGTGTAGGTTCTCCAAAGCAGAGCACTATCATTAACTTCTGTCAGCATGCACCAGGATCAGGGCTGGGCTGATACAGCCAAGCCCCGAGCCCAGTGCTGGGCTGATACATCCCAGCCCTGCCCTAGAATGAGAGGGGGAGAAAGGAGAGGAGGGAGTTCCATCTGGGGTTTGCCCAGCCTGCACTGGAGGGTGGGGTGGGTGGATTGGAGTCCCCCCACATTATGCTTCAGTCCACCTGCCCCACCGTCCAGTGCAGACTGGGCAAACCCAAGATGGAACTCCGTCCCTCCTTCCCTTCCCCCCTCCCATTCTGAAGATAACACCGGAGTTGGTGGGGGGGGAGGTTCAGACATGCAGCTACTCCAAACTAAAACTCAATCCCCCAGCCCCCAGACCCAACAGCAAACATCTGTTGGGTCTGGGGAAATACTGTAACTCATGGCACTTCATGCAAAGTTCCATGAGTTACAGTGGGGAACTACATATCTGTCAGCACCCTTCATGTAGTCAGCTATCCTTTAATGACTATACACAGAAACAGTAAAACTGTGTACAAAGGGCTGTCCCTTAATCCAGCATTGTGCATGGATTAAACTGGAAAAAAAATATTACAAATGATTTGTTCGTGCTAGCTTCTTTTAGTCCTAGTCATTAAAGGTCTGCATTTCAGGGAGAAATGTGTTTGTTAATTAGCAACACATCTTTTAGTTTCTCTGAGCCTCAGCTTCCATGTTTCTAGAATACAGAAAATAGCTATACTCTCTCAGGGATATTGTGAGAATCAGTTAATATATGTGAAGCATGATATGAGAGAAGCAGCAGAAATGGAAGCTACTGTCATTGTCCTTGTGATTAGATGGAAACAGAATTTTCTTTCTCCTTGGATTGCAGAAAAGCATTGCTTGGAACTTTATATAAAGCAGAGTATGGCCCCTAACAAAGAAAATATTTGTTTTGTTCTTTAAACTGTTAGATCATTACTAATTAAAGAAAATCCATCAATTCAGTGATTACAATGAATGGAAACTTACAACTTTTAAAGGCATGTTTTTAAACTCTGATAGCCTTGACAGTGTCCCTTTAAATCTAATGTTAACATTAATTCCAAGAAGATGGGGGGAAAATATCATTACAAGTTGTATCTTTTCTTTAATATGAATTTCCATACAGTATATAATTGCAATATTGAGTGATGTACAGCATCTTGTTTTAGAGCTGTAGGCTTTTTAACTTCAATATAGCAACCTTTGAGCTGTGTTTGGAAATGGAAGGAAGATGTTGTTTAGTCTTTGGTGTTTGGTCCAAATGAAGCTAATGCTGTAACTCCCACTAAGTTCTGTGGGACCAGCATCTGTCCCTTAGTGTTGTATAAGGATTGGTTTAGTGGTTTCAAATGGGACCTACGTTTGGCAAGCAATGATATTTAAACACTAAAAAAGGATACCACTATATCTAAAAATATTTCCAGATTGGAAGCATCAGAAAAATGGCAGAAGACACCAAGTTGAGAAGCTCACAGTTGCATGGGAAACTACAGAAAGCTAAGAATCACATTGATATGGACAGAGAGATCACAAAGGAATTCATCAGGAAAGTGAAAGACTTTTTGTTAGGTAAATATGCAAGGAAAGTTCTTCTTTGACTCTCATTTCTTTGGTTTATCTCAATATAGTATGACATTTATCTCTCCAAGCTGTAACATGATGCTTCACCACGTGTAGCTCCAGAGGGCACTCTTTTCCTCCTGTGAAAACGGCATTCAACATCCTTGTCTGATCTGCTTTCTTTTATCAGATCTGAACAACCTACTTCCTCATTTTACTGTTTCCCAGATTTCCCCCTACTTTTGGCATCTGAGTATTTGGGATTTTTTTCCCCCTCAGAGATCTATTAAAAGTCCTGGCTGTCACCATGTATTAGGGTGTTTCATTTGAAGCATGTATATCTACTGACTGCTGGCTCACATGAGTCATGCACCACTGGGATATTTTTTTCCCCTCCAATCAAGCTGACAAGGCCCGTAGCAGTCTTTCCAACTCCCATCTCCTGGACAGAAAATACGTTATCTCTGAAGACCCATATGTGGAATGTGATAAAAAATAGCTGATGGGGAGAGCAGCCAGGCCAGGGCACAGGGGACACTAATCCTTCCTTTCCCCATTATTCCTGTAGTACTTATGTGCATGATAGTGTACTGGCCCAGCCTTGAATAGACCAGCAGAGTGTGGCTGTGAGGGCAAGTCAACGGAGGAGCACAGGATTGATCCGTATGCCAATCTAGCAACTGTAACATGCTGTTCAGGTGGTGCAAAGCAGCTGCACCTGATACTTCTGCCTACACGTACAGGACATCTGCATCCCCACACTTGGGCTCCTGCATGGAGGCCAGATTTTACCTTCCATTTATGTAAGCATCTAAGCATCTTTTGTATTGAAGCCTTCCTCTAAGGCACTTTCTAAGGCACTTTCAAGGCACCAGGCTGACTGTAAGGTCAGGAAACGAACTGTAGTGTTTACACACACACACACACACACACACACACACACACACACACACACACACACACACACACCACCACCACCACCACTGAGTATTCCTGCCTGCCTGACTTCCTTGCTTCCTCCCTCCCTCTGGGAAGTTGAATGCACAAAACAATGAAGTGTGGTCAACTGTTATGATTTTATTCTGAATTCAGGTGTGGATCCAGGATTTGGCAAAGCAGGTATGGAAGCAGCCACTTGTGCTGCAGAGGTGCCTGCACTGTGCTTCCAGCCTCCTGCTCCCCACTTCCCCGTACCTACAAGTGTGGGTAAGACCACAACAGCAAAGCCTCTGGGGACTTTTCTAAAGAAAATCTCCTCTTCCCCTTTGTATTCAAAGGCACATCTCTTTCCATCCCTTGCCTGCTGCTACTACTTTCCCCACTGTCCTGGGCCAGGGAAGCTTCAAACCTTGTCTTGCAAACTCCAGCTGGGCTATGAGGGCACTGGGCTCAGCCAGGATAGAGACAGTGGTAACATCAGAGATGGGCAGTAGTGCATTCCCACCTCCTACCCCCTAGGAGCAGGCATGGGAAAGGGGAACCTCTCTCCCTCTCTCCTCTACTGCTGTCACTGTTCCCAGCTGAGCCCATCCCTGTGTAGCCTGGCTGGAACAGGCAGCAATGGCTTTGAAGCTTTTTCAGCCCCCAGGACAGTGGGAGAAGCAGTAGCAGCAGGTACAGGGGGGAGGTAGGAGAGGGGAGGGGACCTGCCTCTGAGCATGGAAAGGAAGGAGGGGGATTTTCAAAAGTCCCTTAGGCTCCCAGGACTCCCAGGCAACTCCACACCTAAAGGCTTCATATGCACACATTGAAGTTTCTCATTTGCACAGCATTCACCTCTGTGACCCTTTGAACTAGTGCAGGGGTGGTCAATTATTTTGGGCGGAGGGCCAATTACCAAGTTTTGGCAAACTGTCAAGGGCTGCATGGGTAGCCCCGTCCCTTGACAGGTGCCCTGCCCCCTGGCCAACATGTTGGGACTTGAAGTCCTGCCCCTAACATCTGACCTTTGCCACTGGAAGTCCTCCCCCTCGCCCCTGGAAGTACTCCTTTGGGGAAGAGGGTTTGCCATCTTACAGGGGAAAAAAACAAATTGACATACTAAAAATCAAACACCCATAATAATATATTTTAATTTAATTTAAAAAAAAATTTTATTCTGATATGTGGATGTTTGTGGTGTATATGCAGAAGTGATTGCATATGGGGGCTTGTGGGTATGGATGTGGGTATGGGAGCCATGTAGTACAGAGTGGCCGGGCAGGAATGTGGGGAAAGTGGCAGCGGGGGGGCAGTGGGAGTGAGCAGGAGCATGGGGCCTACACCAGTGTCCCAGGGCCAGTGCGGCAGGGCCCAAAGCAGGGCGGCAGGAGTGCGAGGCATGGGCTGGCAGGAGTCTGGGGAGCTGGGCTGGGCTGCACCAGCAGGGAGAGGGGGGAGCTAACCTGGCTCTATAGAGCCCCTGCTGGCTGGGATCCCCCACTCCTGCCACCCTGCTCTGGGCCCTGCCGGCCCTGGCCCCAGGACACCAGCGTGGGCCCTCCACTTCCTCCTGGCTGCTGTTGGCTCCCATGCGCCCACTCCCAGTGCTCCTGCCCCAGCCCCGTGGTACAGGCAGGCAGCAGCACACAGCCCTGACCCCGTGCTCGCCTGCAGGGAACGAGCTGGTGCTCATTGCACGGGAAAAACACTCCCACCCCTGTGGCCAGTGCTCCATGCTGCAGCCACTCACAGCCTGTGTAGGGCTGTCCTGCCCCTCCACCACATCACCGCCACCCCGTGGTGCAGCAGTGGCAATGGAGAGCAGGCACAGGCAGCCCCGCGTGGGCTCCGACCAGCTGCAACATGGGGCGCTGGCCACGGGGAAGGGGAGCGGCTGCTTTTCCCCTGCACTGAACACCAGCTCATTCCCCGCTGCCACTGCTAGCCTGGGTGGCGGAGATGCACGAGGGGGGGAGGCCACTTTTCCCCCATGCTAAGCATCAGCTCATTCCCCATGGGCAAGCATGGGGTCAGGGCTGTGCACTGCTCCCCATCTGTACCACGGGGCTGGGGCGGGGGCACTGGGAGTGAACGGGCATGTGGGAGCCAGCAGCAGCTGGGTGGGAGCATGAGGCCTGCACCAGTGTCCCAGCACCAGCAGGGCCCAGAGCAGGGCGGAAGGAGCATGGGGTCCTCACCAGCAAGGGCTCTATGAAGCCAGGTCAGCTCCCCCCTCTCCCTGCTGGTGCAGCCCAGTCCAGCTCCAGAGACCCCTGCCAGCCCATGCCCCACGCTCCGACTGCCCCGCTCTGGGCCCCGCCGGCACTGGACCCAGGACACCAGCACAGGCCCCATGGTCCTACTCCCTTCCACTCCCCTCCACCTCCACTGCCACTTTCCTACCCGCCCACTGGCTCCTGGCTACATGGCCATACCATGGGGCTTAGCAGGAGCTGGCTCAGCTCTGAGGACTGGGGCGATCCCTGCAGTCCTCCTCTGCCCCACTTCTTACCTGAATTTCCTGTGCTGGCACAGCCACGAACAGCCCCACGGACCGAAGCCAGAAGCCCCTGCTAGGTAGGGGCTTCCGGCTGGGCAGGGGGCAGGGCCAGGTGGGTCCTGCTGTTGCAGAAGCCTGCTGGGGCTTCCCCTGGGTTCTACTGCCCCTGGCTCCTGTCATCTTTGACAGGAACCAGGAGCAGATAAATATTAATTTTCTAAATTGTTTAGAGTCCCTGCAGGCTGGATCTGGCTGGCGGGCTGTATTTTGCCCACCCCTGATCTAATGGGTGAAAGAAATGGGCTTTTCTGTGTTGTACCCTGATGTTGAAGGACCAAGTTCTAAATTGGAGCATTCATAACCTGGTTCAAGTCCTTCGTCATCCTTTTCTGACAAAACTAAGAGCAGCACCTCACAATTATTATATTGCATTATGAAAAGTTAGAATTCTCTTGCCCTCTTGCTGTGCTTATCTACTTTATTGTCTGACATAACTCAGAGGATGTAGGACACAGCACTAATGTTTAAACCTAATGATTCACTTTACCCTGTACTCTGCCCCAATTTTTTCAAGATGAGAGTGCATCTCCAGAAGACATAGAGAAGGTTGCAAATTATGTTTTACACATAAACCTCCCAAGGACTGCACAGCAGCTAGCAAATACACTTGAGAAAATTAGAAACCTCATCACACACTGTGAGAACTATGAAATCAATCTGGACAAGCTAAATAAACAAGTGGAGGAAGCTCAGACGCTCTTGGTGGAAGCTAAACAAGCAGAGTGAGTAGAATCGTCTCTTGCTGATGCGATGAGTCTGGATAAAATTGCAATGCATACAATACAAACATATTAGTGAGGTCACACATCAGTATGTAGGGAAGGGGTTATGCTGGCTATAAAGAAGATAAAGTTCAGGGCTTTGAACACAGCAGGTTTTATATTTTCATGTTCACTGGAGCCTCTCCAGTGGTAATGATGCATGTCCTTTCTCACCACATACATCTGCCTAAGTCAGAAAAGGTTATATCTTTGCTAAATCTTGACTCCTCTCTCTGCTGAACTGTGAACTGTTGAGACCTTATATCTGGGCTATGGGGAGGTTTGCTTCCAACATAGGAATTTGGGGGTGGGGGGAGGCAGAAATTTTGTTCACATCCTGGGCTACTCCTTAGCCACCCATAGCATCAGCCTTTAACTTTAACTTCTTTAAAGAAACAGGTAGATGTTGCATTTTGCTTTTGGAGACCTACAATTCCAGGGTTTTTTGAAAGAGCTGATGAATACTGTTTGGTCAGGGATATAGGGCTCTATTGATGCATTTCTGGATTCATCTGAGGATGTGTCTTATTATGCTAACACACTGCAATTATTTATTTAGGGAAGCAACTAAAGCTCTTCCTTCTTCTGATGAAATGCTAAATAACCTGAAAAAGGCTAAAAACACTCAACAGCAAACTAAAGACATTGTCAACGGGTTGAACGGAGACCTACAGGGAAACGGAATAAAAATCTCCCAGGTATTTCTGGGTACAGTTTTCTTAAAGTCTTTTTTCTAAAACAAAGGTTACATTAGCTTGAAGATCTCAAGGTTCGATTGGTGTAAATGTACACTAAATGATAAGAGAATCTGGCCCAGGTATGGCCCCCAATCCACTTTAGAAGAGTAATCTTGTTAATTGTTTGGTAATAATATCCTTCAGCAGTGAGGAAACATGTTGTGTAAAACTTGTTGTTTTTCTTTAGGCTGAGAATCAAGTAAACAAGGGAAATGATGAACTGGAAGACTTGTCAGAAAAGAAGTCTCAGTTGGACAATGAAATTGCCACATTACAGGCAAAAATGGTGACTAACAAGGACCAAGCAGCAGAGGCCAAAGCAGATGCAGAAAGGGCACAGGAAACAGCTCTGGACTCTGATAAAGTAAAGAATTCAAAAGAAAAAAAAATGTTCCTTCCTACATGGTTTGCAGTACTTTTCAATACAACCTGTAGCAGCACAATCGTGTTCCTGTGCTCCTCTTGAGATTAAACCGTTCCCTTATGACAGATCCAGAAGCATTTCTTTCTAATTTAATTTAACCAGCAAATTATAGTCCTGTTTGCTTATAGCAGTATAAATTAACACAAATCTTGAGTCTTTTTGTGATACAAACGATTGCACTAAACAGAACTTCATGTGATAATGGAAGTCAGTAGGACTAGTGGTAGAGTAAACTATTATTTATGCTATGAGGCACAAGTGTTCTATGCCTTACTCTGTCCCTTTTCCTTCAGAGTAGTGGTTCTTTCCTTCCAGCCCTATGGACCAGATGAGTGGTACAGAGCCAGTCCATGAGCTAGATCCCACAACCCAGGTCCAGCCATGGAGCAACCCTATGCACCAATGAAAGGGGCCGTATCATCTGGCTTGCAGGATTCCCCAGGGGTACAGAAATTTGAGTGGGGGACCAGCAGGTAGCATTAATTGACACAGCTTCCAGAGCCATGCACTGCAAACAGGTTTTTCACATTTCAGAGCTGTGGCAACCCCTTCTTTGCTGCCAAATTTCAGACTCGGGAGCACCACAGGCAGGCTGACATAGCCCTGTGAGCTAAAGGTTGAGCACCACTGCTTTAGAGAAAACAGGGAGAAGGAACTGTGTGTTTGTTTCTTGAAACTCAGTATAGCTTCAGTTTTATGGGACAGGTATAAACTTTCCAGAACTTCTGTGTATGGGTAACATACAGTTCAAAAACTCAAGCATGCATTGAATGAGCTCCTGGATATAAGACTAGGGACAGACATTCAAAAAGCCTGAGCCTGAATTGATTCAATCTTTGCAGATTAGTCTAACCTGGCTAGGCTAACTCAGTTTGTAACTGTACAGACATCCCAGACATGTAGGCACATGCCTGCAGTGGCTCAGGCTAGAAGCTGGGGGGTGCTAGAGCAGCCCTCCCTTCCCTTGGACAGAACTGAGCTGAGGGGTGTATGGTCAGGGCCCGACAGGACACTCTGATTAGCCCAGCAGGGAATTGATAACAGCATTTATCACCCCTAGTTCAGTGTTTATCACCCATTAAGAAAACAACAGAGGGACATTACCAGCTACCTGCTGATTCTGCCTTTGTCCCATAGCCAGCATGTGGTCTGCTAGCTAATACACAGACACCTCTCAGCAAGGCAGAGGGGAGGGGGGAATTCCTGCTTAGCAGGGAGTGATGGGGGTGGGGGGAAGGGAAGAGCCTGCAGCCTCTGCCAGAGCTGCAGCCAGGGAGCAGTGGGGAGGGGCCAGCCATGCTGTGGAGCAGAGAGCCCCGCCCAACCCAGAAAGCATGCTGGGATACTGGGGGAGTCTGGTTTAACTTAAACCAGCAAGGGGTCTGGGACAGACATTGCATGAACCGGTTTAACCCAAATCAGTTAAATCTGATACTACATTCAACCAGGTTTATCTCAAACTGGTTTATGTGCACTGAACATCTGTTCTGTTACAGGTTTAAACCAGTTTCTGATCACTTAAACCAGTTTATGTGTAATATCTGTCCCTAACCTAAGCAATCCAGTAGTAATCAAGCTTTGGCTCTCACAGCAACCTAAACCAGGTAGGGATTGAGCTAGAAAGTAAATATTATGTAACCAAAATTATAAAACTTGTGTTATGGCTAGTTTATTAAAGCTAAATTAAGCTGTGTGCTAAAAAAACAAATGTAAACAAAACAATTAAAGGAAAAGGAACTAGGGAAAGTATATGCTTTTCCAAGCTTGCTTAAATGATATTTGCTTTCTATCTCCATCCCCTCTGCATTATGTGCTGCTCAAATAACAGTTTGTTTTATTTTGATTTCTGCCACATTTTGCATTGTCAAAGCTTCTTTTAATGTATACTTGTCCTAGGTGGGTTTTTTTAGGATTTAAGAGACTAAAGACCATAGGTGTGGTCCGAGTGAGATAATTAAAGGAGGTACAAAAATCCCTGCTCTCTTCATATAGGGCAAGTTAATTACAGGGTGCATTGTTAAACAGAATAATGTTTTTTGTTTGTTTGGTTGGTTTTTTTGTTTTAGGAATTTGCCAACCTTAAAAGAAACTACACCGTTCTGCAAGAAAAGCTAAAAAGGAAGGGGCTTCCAAAGGAAACTTTAGAAAAATTGAAGCAGCTAAAAGAAGAAGCAGAGAAACTGGCTGAAGAGACTGAAGAAAAAATCAAAAGAATAACAGGTGTCACTTTTCATTTTCATGCCACCAGTGGGAGACCCAAGAAAACTGTAGAAGCTACAACCTAGAGCAGGGTTTCAACCTTTTTAACAAGTGTACCTCTTCTACCTATGAAAGGATACAAGGGCACCCCTTCATAGGGAGTGGAAGGGTGGGGCTAATGGGGCTTAGCCCCCCCCCCCCCCCAAATGCAGGGCAGTGGTAGGGCTGCAAGGCAGCCCAACCACAGGCTTCTGACAGCTGCAGCAAGGGTGGAGAGGAGAGTGGGCACAGCGGTAAGGGAGAGAGTGAGGCTGGGGCTGGGGCTAGTGGAGGGGCAGGTGCTGCCCAGCGGGGGTGGGGTGAGGCATGGGACTGACCCACAAGCAGCTCATCCAGGGGGCGCAGCTCTTGCTGCTATGTACACCCTGGGAAGCATGGAGGGTGTGTACCCCCAGATCAGTGCAGGGCAGGGCAGGCTGGCACTGCAGGCTGGGGGTTGAGGCAGGCTGCACTCAGGGCCGGTGATGGCGGCACTGGGAGTGAGGCTATGGGAGGAGGCTGCAGCCACCCCAAAATTTGCTGTAGGCCCCCAACCTCCCCTCCCAGCACTGCTGCT
Source organism: Alligator sinensis (assembly GCF_000455745.1). Taxonomy (NCBI): domain Eukaryota; kingdom Metazoa; phylum Chordata; order Crocodylia; family Alligatoridae; genus Alligator; species Alligator sinensis. The sequence goes on from NW_005842193.1 coordinate 70,721, forward strand.
GCCTGCCCTGAGCACAGTGTGGCCCAGAGCCTGCTGGGAAGAGCCCAGTGCCGCCCCAGCCCAAGCCCACAGCAGCAGCCTGCCCTGCCCCGTGCAGATCCAGGGCACATGTCCCCCATGCCTCCTGGGGTGCATGCAGTGGTAGGAGCTGCCACCCCCTCCCCGCGCCCCCTGGACAAGCCGCGGCTCCGTCCCGCACCCACCCTACCCTGGGCAGTGCTTGCCCCAGCCTCACTCCCTCCAACCACCCCCATGGCCCTTTCCCCTCCCCCCGCAGACTTACCTGCTGGGGGGCGTGCGTGCTCAGCCCCCCAAATTTTTTTCTTCCTCCGCCTATAGCAGTCAATCAGGAGACCAAGCTGGAGTGGGGGGCAGGGAGGCACTGCAGTGTGCTGTGTGGGGCCGGCAGCACCCAGGGGAGAAGCTGCCACCGTGTACCAGTCCATCCCCGCCTGTCTGCCTGCATGTACCCCCTACAACCTTTCTAAGTACCCGTGACCCCCAGTTGACAACACCTGACCTAGAGGCATAATCTACCCACACATGTTACAATGATTCACCTAAATCACTTAAAACAGGGTTTGCACCACAATCTATACTTCTTTAAGCCAAGTCTAAGGCCTTATGTATACTTAACTTGCTCAGCCATCTCCACCAAGCCACCAGATCACATACACGTCCATATGTTTCTGTTGGGTTCATATGAATACACCCAGCAACTGTGCCATCAACATGCACCCTGGGAAGGCAGCAGTTGCTGAAAACACTGGACCAGTTTGCAGAAAATATGGGAGGGTGGTCTATGCCTGCCTTTTGCTAGCTGATGCCTCATTCCACTGGCAGAGATAATGTAACTGCTGGCAAAAAGCAGGTTCCTGCTACATTTGAACATGGATGCAGTCATGCAATTCTGCTGGCAAAACTCTCTAGGGTAGAAGAAACCTACATCTATTTAAGAGTGTGGGTCCAGATGTTACAATGATAAAATGAATTAATTTAAAAGGAAACCTAAGACAACAGTTGTTTAGACCAAGTCTCTAAACATGATCCTGATGAGCAACTGCAGTTTCTACTGGAATCAGAAGGTTTGCTTGGGAAACAGGGGAAAAAAAGCTTTGAAAAATGTAATATGGAAGGAGGTCTTGCCTGCAACTGGTTCCAGTGGGAGGGGAGGGTGCTCAGCATCCAGCAGGATCAAGTTCTTGATGTCCTAAACAGACTCTGTGCACATTTCCAAAATACAGATGAATGAAAACCTTGGTACCTGGGAGCCTCTGTAGAAAATCTGCTTCAGCATCAGCCTCCCATACCTGTTTACTTCTACTGTAGTCACATACAATGTAAATAATAGTTTCAGTAATGTCACCACACGAGCAAATCTCCAAAACATAGCAGAGTTCTGCCTAATGGTCCCAATCCTGTTTCTACTGAAAGGCATGATAATTCTGTCATTGCTCTTTCAATGGCACAGGGTTGGGCTCCAAAATGGACGTGTACCTACTAGGTTGGATCCATAAAAATATTACATAAAAAAGGAAATTAACCCTGGAAGCATTTTTTTCAGGATAAAGAGGAAGCAAAAGAAGAGGAACAAAAGAGAATAAACCTAAAAGCATCCTGAAAAAAATAGTTCCATTATTTCGGAGCATTCCACAGCCATTCCAAAACCCAGCTGCTACAGAATCATAGGAAAGTAGGCCTGGAAGGGACTTTGCAAGGTCATCGAATCCAACGCCCTGCTAGGATGACTGGTGTAATAGAAATGAAAACAATACGTACAATTTTGATTCATCAGCAGGGCATGTTTTCATGATAAGGACATGGAGGCTCTTAGGTTTACTGATATAAATTGGGTGCAAGACCATAGAAACTAGTGGAATTATCAACATAAAACCACTATAAGGGAGAGCAGCATGTCTATTAGAGGCAGACTGTGGTAATTTTATTAAACTATGGAGGGTACATCAGCATGGCACGATTCAGTACCACGCAGAGATATCCAGTATACTTCATGATGCCCTCCTGTTGACACAAATGGAGGAAGATTGTTAGCCCAAAATGGCTAACTGATAAATGTCTTTTCAGGCAAGGATTCCTTCCCAATTCACAAACAAAACCTTTCATTCCAAGCCTGCATAAAACATTTCCTTTTAGAAATGTGATTGTTCTTTTAAAACTATATGCGAAGAAAATGGATTTTATCCCTAGATGTTATTTACACAACATTAAACATTATTAAATGCCACTTTCCTCTTACAGATTTGGAAAAGAAGCTCCAAGATCTGAATCAAACTAGACAAGATAAGGCTGATCAACTAAAGCAACTAGAGGATCAAGTAACAGCAATTAAAAACGAAATAATGGAGCAAGAAAGCAAATATGCTACTTGCAAAAGTTAGGACCTGATAAAGTATCGTTTCAAATGCTGCTGGAAATTTGCTGAAGCCTCAGTTTGTCTTTTACCATTTCTGATCTTTTCAGCATCATATGGCTATATTCTTTCTGTGTGGTGCTGTATAGAGAGAAACTAATTTTCTGTTGGTTATTAGTCCAATTTAATGTACACGATGATAGTTAATGATCTTTCAGTAAAATACTTGATGAAGTAAGCAGGGTATGGTTTTCATGCTGGCTCAAAGCAATGAGCCACCCCGCTTCACTTGCTGTAAGAGGAACCACCAAAACAAGGCTCAGCCAGTAACAGGCTCAGCAAATCCCCTGGGTCTGTCACCATTTGATACCTTACAGTCCTGCCACCAGACCTGCACATCTCCCTCCTGTGCTCCCCCAGCTCCCTGCCACGTTTGTAGACAAAATTACACAGTCTGATGTGGAAATCTAGTTGGAAAGGGGTGCTGCAAGGGTAGAGGTTACAGGACTGAAAAGAAGATACATTTTTCCTTTGTCACTCTCCTATATGCACATTCCCATACCCATTTACCTTTGCCACAGGTCCACTCTCAAACTCTAGTCATCTTAGCTGGGAGAGAACTAAGAGAAGTAAGCCTGTCATAGCCAGTAAAGCATGAGCACATGTTCACACTGTTTTTTCTCTGAAGATACACATAGGAGCAGGGGCGACACATAGGGGGTACACGCAGGTGCACGTGCACCCCTTGCATGTGGTGGTGCACCCCCTGCAAAAAGGCATCATCGCTCTGTCTGCAGGTGGTCCATGATTGCCCCTGGCCGGCACTTGCCCCCCCCCACCGACAGTGCCAGTGGCATCTGCGGGAGCTCCCTGCTCACTGCCGCTGGGCTCCCACCCGTGTCTCACCAGCCATCAGGGGCACACAGCCCCCCCCCCGCTCGCCCCCGGGCCCCCCCCCCCCCCCCAGCTGCCAGGGGCATACGCTGTTCATGCGTATGAGGCATCTCACTTTAATCTCATGCAGCTTTGGGACATTATTAGATTGAGATGGGTAGTGATTTTCCTTTTGCCCACTAGGTGGAAGCAGACAAACAAATTATCCCAAATGACACAGAAAATAATATTGTAAATTCACTATTTTCAGTTTACTTTGGTATGAAAAATGTTTTGAAAAAAAATTTCATTTGGGATTATTTATCTAATCATATGAAAAGGAATATAAACAGGCTGAAGTGCTCTAAAATAAAAATGTCACAGCTATAAAAGTCTATGCCTGATTCTGCAAACACTACACAGGCATAGAGATTACCACCAAGAAAAATCCCTAATAAATTTGGAAGTAAGTATGAAGCCAGACCAGATGCTAAAATGGCTATCCACTTAAATGGCCAAGCAAACTGTGCTGAAGTAACTGGCTACACTCTTGACATTTATAAGACCACAACTGGACACTTTGATCTGAAGTAGGAAAGATCCAGGTTGTTCTAACTGAACTATAATAGAACCAGTGTTTCTAAAAACTACTAGATCTGCCATGAAACTGCAATTGTATCAGGATTTGAACTCTGCTTTTGTATTGGCTACAATGTATTCAGTTAATTTGCTTCATACCTATGAACATTGGCAGCCTAATCCTATTCCACCCTTAGGGCATCTAGGTAGTTTTAGGCACCTAAATGCAATTCTGGTTAACTTTGTTCAGTCCCTGAAAATCCAGTACTGCATCTACTCTTGTAACACCATCATTTTACCCTTCAGACTGCATCATGAAGAAGCAGGGAGGAAGAGAAAGAGGACTCCCCACTTTTTGTATTAACAGTTTTTCAGGAACTTGAGCAACATGGAATCAGCTTGCACTTAAGTGCCTAAGGCTGCTGCAGCCAGGACTGGGGTGAGTGGGGTCACAGTCTTTTCCCTTCTCCACACAGACTTACCTGCTTGGGCGGAGGGGCATCTATGCTGATCGCATAAGAGTGGATTTACCTTGCATATAACAAATTATGGGTCTAAATATGCTTATCACAAAGGAGCAAATTCGCATATAAAGAACCTGCATAAATCAAGGGAAACCTGTATACCATTTTGGCTACCATGGTATACAGTTTTGAATAATCACCATTTCCCGTGGTTGTGCATCAACCCACCACCTGCTATTTTTCCCATAAGCCTTTTGTCTTGCCAACCATGGTTTTCTCAACTACGGCAACTTTCAGGAGCCTAACCCCAGTGGTTGGTGAGGGAAAGCTATATAGGATTAATACTTCCTTTTAATAGGAGAAACTAGCTTTAAGGAAAATCACAAGAAAGAATGTTTTGTGCTGGGATTTTCAGAAGGAAATGAGGCCCCCAAATCCCAGCCTCAGTGTTAAGTATTATCAGGGCGGTATACCACATATTCCTCCATGAAGATCAATCTTATCTATAGAGTAACAATATTTTTACCTCACTTGTCCAACACAGGTATCCTATTATCTGATTTGTCTGTTTTATTCTGAAGGACAATTATAGCTGTAATTATCCAAAAGATTAGAGCAATGAGTTGAGATGGACCCCAGGCAACTAAAGCCGGCTTTTGCAGAATGTAGGATTCTCTGCAGCAATAAACTACGTAACATTTACAGGCTGTAACACTGGGAGTGTGGTCTAAAACATTCCTTATCTAAAGGCAAGCATTATTTTGATCCAGAAAAGATAAAATATCCAGAGTTGGATTGTGTTTGAGAACTGAAGTAACATTCAGGGAATTATTGGCATAGATGAGATTTTTAGGGATATTGTTCAAACCAACTGCCCTGGGCAAAACAGTATGCCTTAACAGTATAATAGATTTTACTGTGCAAAGTGATGGAACCAAATTACTACTTTCATTAAATCTAAGAAAGACATCTGCATGTCTTTCTTAGAGATCATCCAGGGTGATCTCTCCCTGGATGCCTCCCTGGACACAGGAGGAGGGGTGGATGTCATATACTTAGACTTCAGGAAGGCCTTCGATACGGTATCCCACCCCATACTGGTGAACAAGTTAAGAGGCTGTGACTTGGATGACTACACAGTCCGGTGGGTGGAGAATTGGCTAGAGGGTCGCACCCAGAGAGTCGTGGTGGATGGGTCGGTTTCGACCTGGAAGGGTGTGGGAAGTGGGGTCCCACAGGGTTCGGTCCTTGGACCGATACTCTTTAATGTCTTCATCAGTGACTTGGACGAGGGAGTGAAATGTACTCTGTCCAAGTTTGCAGATGACACAAAGCTATGGGGAGATGTGGACACGCCGGAGGGTAGGGAACAGCTGCAAGCAGATCTGGACAGGTTGGACAAGTGGGCAGAAAACAACAGAATGCAGTTCAACAAGGAGAAATGCAAAGTGCTGCACCTAGGGAGGAAAAATGTCCAGCACACCTACAGCCTAGGGAATGACCTGCTGGGTGGCATGGAAGTGGAAAGGGATCTTGGAGTCCTAGTGGACTCCAAGATGAACATGAGTCGGCAGTGTGACGAAGTCATCAAAAAAGCCAATGGCACTTTATCATGCATCAGCAGATGCATGACGAATAGGTCCAAGGAGGTGATACTTCTCCTCTATCGGGCGCTGGTCAGACCGCAGTTGGAGTACTGCATGCAATTCTGGGCGCTGCACTTCAAGAGGGATGCGGATAACCTGGAGAGGGTCCAGAGAAGGGCCACTCGTATGGTTAAGGGCCTACAGACCAAGCCCTACGAGGAGAGACTAGAGAAACTGGACCTCTTCAGCCTCCGCAAGAGAAGGTTGAGAGGCGACCTTGTGGCTGCCTATAAGTTCATCACGGGGGCACAGAAGGGAATTGGTGAGTATTTATTCACCAAGGCGCCCCCGGGGGTTACAAGAAATAATGGCCACAAGCTAGCAGAGAGCAGATTTAGATTGGACATTAGGAAGAACTTCTTCACAGTTAGAGTGGCCAGGGGGTCGGACTCGATGATCTATAGAGGTCCCTTCCGACCCTAACATCTATGAATCTATGGAGGTATGCACATTTTTTTTGGTTTAATGTGTATATTATTCTACAAAATTCTAGTGCTTTTAAACATTTTTCTTCATGTGGAAGACTTTACAAACGAGTACAGTGCAAATAGGTAAGAATATAGCAACCTGACTTACTTCACTATAATGAAGTCAACGAACTACATTTTAATTGGAAAACCGAGCCAACTGCTTGTACACATCCCTTTGTCTAATTAGAAAGAAAGTACTCAACTTTCTTGTAAGCATCAACATAGACAACTGTACTTCAGCAGGCATCCAGTGGAAGGTGCTTATCCTGCTGCTCGTTGGGGTGGGCACACCCCGCTGCGGTCCCCCGGGACAGAGGGCGGAATAACCCCCCTCCCTGCCCCCTGTCTCAGGGGCTGTGCCGGCAGGGCTCTGGCCCAGCTCCTCTGCCCCTGCCCTGGAGTGGTGAGGGGGAAGTAAAGGTGATGGGGGCAGCAGCCCCTGTCACAGTGTCCTAGAGTGCAAGCCTCTTCCCAGCGGGGCAGGTGAGGGGGGGCAGGGAAAGCTGTCACAGATGAGCAGTGGCAGTGGGGGGGGGCCTATGGCCCCTCCAAGCCCTGGTGCCACCAGTTCATGGCAGCGCTGACTCAGGGAGAGGCTCGCGCTCCCCAGACACCATGAGAGGGCCTACAGCCCCCGTCAGGGCCCTGCCCCCTCGACGCTCCAGCGGCAAGGCAGGACCCAGCCAGAGGCCGACTGGCAGGGCCCCTTAGGTGAGGGGGCAGGGAGGGGGGTTATTCCCACCTCTCTTCAGCATCTGGCAGAGGGGGCAGGAGGGGACTTATCCCGCCACTTGCCCCACGCAGGGAGCAAGCAGGGGTGGCAGCAGTTGGGGTGGGCAGACCCCACTGCAGTTCACCAGGGAAAGTAGGGGCAGAGGGGGAAATAACTCCCCTCCCTGCCCCCTCTGCCTCAGGGCCTACAGCAGCAAGCAGGGAGCATCAGGCGGACCCTGACCTGGGTCCATGCCAGTGGGACAGGAGGGGGGAATTCCCCACCCTCCAACTAGTTCACTCTGAGCTCCTGCAGGAGCTGGCTATGACCCCCAGCACAGCTTCCCTGCATCCGAGGGCTGCTCTAGTGCCCCCCCAGCACCTGGCCTGAGCCACTGCAGGCCTCTGCCTGCATTTCACAGATTCACATGCAGATTCACAGAAGTTCAGGGCTGGAAGGGACCTTGTGAAATCATTGGGTCCAGCCCCCCTCCTCTGCACAGAAAAGACTGCTGGGGTCAAATAACCCCAGCAAGGTGTGCATCCAGTCTCCTTTTGAAGATCTCCAGGGTAGGTGCCTGCACCACCCCCCACTGGGAGTCTAATTTTGTGAATGTCTGTTCACTTACAAATTGGTTCAATCTAGGCAGGTTAGACTAACCTGCAAAGATGGAATCAGTTTAGGCTCTGTTTTTTTTAATGTCTGTCCCTAGGCTGAGAGTCTAATTTTTTTTCAAAAAGAAGGCTGAGGATGAGGAAAAAGTGATAATTTTATTGTGTCTATGCAGTGTTATAGCTGCCATAGCTTTTGAGAAGCTACAAAGAAAGAATGGAACGTGAGGTGTGTAAGACAGTGTTAACTTCTCTACATGGGAAGAAAAATGTTTGCTGGAAAACAGGTGGAAGAAAAGGTAGAAAGTAAAGAAAATATACCTGAAGAATTAAACCAGTTCCACTTACTTCCCTGAGTCCACTATCTAGTGCATTCATCAAAGCAAGATATGGACATAACCACTTAGACTCGTTGGGAGAGCTGGCTAGCAGATAACAATCCCATTTACCAACAACTTTTGAAACTTCTAAGTGTTTTCACTCCTCATTGGAATGAAAACAAAATCATTCAGTGTTTTTGCAAAATTCCATGTGACAGTTTGAAACTCTAATTCGGAGTCTTATTTAATCCCTAAGCATTATTACCATGTTCAGACAGAATTGTGATAAATGAACTTGGTTATGTTCTGTGTTGGGATAATTTAATCATCATCATGCCAGCTATCCCAATTCCTGATACTACAAGGCATGTCTATTCTAAAGATTGAAGTGGCAAGACATCCGAGCTAGCTTTGGTACTAGAATCAGTCTAATCACAAAGACATGGAGCTCTGTGTGAGCTAATTTACCTAGCCTGACATTTTGTAGGAGAGAGCAGCCCTAAGATTCTGTGAAGAAAAGAGTGGAAAGGAAAATTCAGTGAAGAGAGGGGGTGAAAAATAGGATAGAGGGGATTAAAAGAGAAAAAATCTAAAGAACATTAAACAGTACTTAGAGCAACACACTCACTCACACCTACTGCACTAGATATGGGGCATAGATATGCTGCAAACTTACTGTGCCAGGCAGTGTCATGCTCAATACCCTCTGCTGCTCTGCACACGCTATCCCTTGAGTCAGAAGCAGGGTAGTCACATTCATGACATCCTGGCAGTGCTAAAGGTGCTAGAGCACACTGTTGCTGCCTTAAAGCTGCTGTGTAGACATGCCTATAAAATATGTTTCCTTTATAGCTAGGGACTTCTAGGCACAACATATTCAAATGTTTTCTTTTTTGCTAAATGAAGTATTTATATTTATTAAGTTGTAGTACTGCTTTAAGGATGTAAGCAAACTGTGATTGAAATAGGTTTTCAAACCTAAAAAAAATGTTTATTGGCTATTGGAAAAGCAGGGATTTCAGAAAAAACAATCCTTTCCCCCTTTCACTTAATCATGCCTTGTTTCCTGTACATCTCTAATGCAAAATACCCACTGCTTCTCTGGTCAAGTTTCCTGCATTTTATTTTAGACCAGGGGTTCCCAAAGTTTTTATGCTGCAGCCTGGCAAAATGTGGCTCTGAAGTGGTCCGGGCTGGCGGAACAAACCCTGCATGGGCCCTGCAGGAGCCACGGCCTCTCTGCCCAGCGATGGGGCGGCTGTGGTTTGCCAGTCTGTAGCCACTTCCAGTCCAGCAGCTAACCACGCTGCAGACTAGCAGCTGGCCCACCATTGTCTGGTGCTGGGCCGCGGCCCCAGGATTGAGAACCCCTGTTCTAGACTTTACCACTGACTGGGTGTTTAAGTTTTAGAGCAAATAATTTGGAATCTCTGTGTTTGTTTATCCATCTGGTAAATGGGCACCTTTACCTACTGCAAAGGGGTTCTGTGAGGCTTAACTTTTGAGATCACTGGCACATCTACACGTGCAATTAATACAAAGCAATAAACTTCACTGTATATCATACCAGAGTTTATTGCTCCTGGGCATGCCATTTAAATGTGTGCTCAGGACCACAGTGCTTTGAGCTAGGTCAGAGCAGCCCCCCCCCCCCCCCCCCTTTTTTTATAAGAAAAATTTTTGTGTCCCAAGTCAAATCAGCCAAATCAATTCCAAATTCATGAGTCATTCAAGAACCATATGTGGCCCTACTACCAGCAAGCATCCTCCACCCCAGCCTGGGGCTTCAGATGCTTCCAAATCCTTTGGCCGGCATCCTATGTGCAGGCCCAAGCAGAGCAGCCCTGGCTGGCAGGGGGTCCGGGGTAGTCAGCCTGCCAACCCAGGACTGCTCTGACTCAGCTCAATGTGCTGCGGAGGGGCTGGCTGGAGGGCGAGAGTGCTCCCGTGTGGGGCTTGCTGGCAGGCAGCCTCCTCGCTGAAGCACCCTCATGCCCCAGCCAGCCACGTCAGCACCTGCATATGCACTGCTGAGGATTACATGAGAGTAAACATCTCATGTAGATGAGCCCACTGAATGACACGGGGCATCCTTAATCCATGCTCTGTAAGTGTGCAGTAGTCCTTAAAGCCACCAATCTGGCATAAATTTAGATTTGTGCATATTTTATTCATGCGACTAGTCCCACTGACTTCTCATCTGGGTAAGCATTGCAGGACAGTGTCCAGATTCATCAAGAAATTCCCTGGATCACTATTTCACAATAATGCTCCATCATCAAACTTAAATACTTCTTTTCCTTGTTTCTCAGTCTCCAGAAAGCAGGAGCCACAGCAGGAAAGGAAATGCTTTCATCTTTAAAACCAGCTTACAAGCATTTATTTACTAGTAAAACTTTCCTCTCTGTTCTAAGCTAACTTTGTTGCCTAATGATTAAGCCCATGTGTGCCCCTTTCTCCAACCCTGGGAGTTTACTAATTAGGTCAGAGGAGGAGGAGTGGTGTAGTGACTGTTTGCCCCTTGCAGCCACATTCAGTCCTCCCCCTGTCTTCCCAGTGACTGATAAGGAGGAAGGAAAGCTCCCACTATAATAATAAACTGCTCCACACTTCCAGCAAATCCTGTCTCACCAACATCCCCTTCTGTCTTGTTCCCCCCCCCCCCCCCCAAATCTATGGGAAGGAAGAACTCTTCGTGCAACAAAACTCACTTCAGCATGCTCCACTAATGAGAAACAGCCTCATAGCCAAACCACACTTAAAAGTAAAACCACTTTTGAGTACTCAGTTCCTGTCTGCTTCCATTTATACTGTAGATGAGGCCATACCATGTAGGGGAATAAGGTTAAGGCCCTTGTTTACATACCAAGGCCCCATCCCCAATGTAACTCTGAAGTGCCTCTAAACAGATCTGGGCATGAGTTCTGGGCATGGCTGGTTAAACACGTGATCAGAATCCCCCCTTACACACTTACTAATCGGTTACTAACTCCTGAATATTAACTGAACAGTTAGAAGCCTAAGGTGGCACATAGCGAAATGACTGAATGTCCTGCATTGTTGGTCCTGATGTCTCCAAGGACTCCCTGAAACAGTACTTTTGTCCCAAACTTGAAAAATTTGTTCTGGCTTGGTCAGAAGCATTGTTCTGATGAAAGGACATGGACTGGCACTGTCTGATGACATGTAAACCCAGCCCTACTGCTTCGAGTTCAGGAGGTAGCCACAAGTGGAGTCGAGTGGGTCGATGGTGGATGTGGGCTGCATGCTGCAGGCTTGGGGCTCCCCGCTTTGCTGCCTTTGCACTGGGGACCCCACACAGGCTGTGCATTCCCTGCCAACCTGATAGCAGAAGGCACAACTCACCACCCGCACTGCTGCCAGGCGGGCAGGGGGTGCGTGGCCAGCGCAGGGTTCCCAAGGTAAAGGCAGCAGAGCAGGAAGCCCCAAGCCCGCAGCAGGCAGCCTGCATCCACCCCGCACACAAATCCTGGGGGGCATGTGCTCCCTTCATGCCTCCCCTTTGGGGTGCATACAGCAGCAGGGAGCCACTCCCCCAGCAACCCCTGGATAAGCTGCCTGTGGCTTCGTCCTGCTCCTTGTCCTGGCCCCATTCACTGCTTCTGGTCAGCACCCCCAGCCCCAGTCACTCGTTCACCGTGGGGGCCTTGATCTGCCCCCCCCCATATACTTACCTGCAGGAAGCTGCTCTTCACAGCACCTGGCTGTGTTTCAGGCTATGTACATGTGTGCAGCTGTGCACATGCACATGGTGCCCCTATGTCTCACTCCAAGCAGCCCCTTGCAGGCTATAATGCTGCTCACCAGCAAGGAGAAACCCATTGTTTCCCATGGGAACGCAGGCATCTGGGGCCAATCAGGGGCCCTGGGCCCAGGCCCTGCTGGCCCATGCGTTAATCCACCTATGCATTTATAGGGATGCTATTCTGCGGGGTCTGAGCAGTAGATGCCTGTGCATCTTCCTCACTTAAAACCTAGCAGAAGGAACATGGGGAGCAAAACCCAAATACTGAAATCTCTGGCACACACTTCTACTTCTCAGACTGAGGGGTAGCGTCCCTATAAATGGTACTCCAATAAATGTTAAAGCAGAGGAAATGCCAACACACAGTGCTCCTGAAAGAAGTGCTGTCAACAGGGTTGCAGGTGTGGTGGTCCAGGAAACGTACAAGAAAAATGTACCAGGAAATGTATAGTCATGGGAAATGTTGGGCAATTTGGGGGGCACAATGTAGTGAAAGCTTGTACTGTTTTGGTGCCGAGTGGCAAACACCCGCAGGCACTGCTGGCAGCAGCCAATTTCAGGGGATGCACCGCCAATCTCAGGGGGCACACGTGCCTTCACATGCACCCCCTACGCATCGCCAATGCCCCACACCACTGCCAATGCCGACATGAACCGAGCTATGTGACTGGTAACAGGTTACAAAATGTCAGTTGCCACCGCAAGCTGGATAGGATCAAAATGGATCTGTTACAACCAGACATGAGTCCACCTTCGCCTTGTAGCAGAGCCCTTAAAAGCCCCTTACACCCACACACTTCACACAATTAAACATGGCATTTACTCTCATTTTGTCCTTTGACGTTTTACTGTTGGGTTAAAATAACATTTAAAAAAATTCCTCTCCTGTATTGTTAATAATACCTGAGAGTAGTAAACACTTTAGCTTTTGGCTTTTACATTGTTTATGTTTCTGGGCTAAGCTTAGCTGTGACAGGGCCAGCAGGCTGGTCCGCATCTCTCTTTGCAGATCTCACAGCAAGGCTGCAGTCTGGGTTGCAGGCTGCAGGGGAACCAGCACTGCCAGCGCACACCGTAACCCAGCTTGCACGGAACAATGGTGCAAAAACTTTTTCAATTTCAGCCTTTGTCAAGCTTTGAACACGCGCTCAGACTAACACTAGCTGCCAGTGCCACTTCAGTGTTCACCTCTGCAGAAAAACCCTTCTGCAGACAAACAGCCTGGGGGCCTCGGGACGAGTCACAGACTAAAGCTGGCCATAAAGCGGACTCTAGTTCACCCTGAAATAGCTTGGGGGGCTTTGCCAGCGCGTCGCAGAGGAATTGCCCCGATCACATATCGTGGCTTTTCCGTCCCATGCTCGGATTTCTGCCCGAGTCCAATCTGTCTGTGTTTCCCGGCGCCGGCGGGCTGCCAGCCCCGGCATCCCCGCTCCTTCCTGTTCCCGCCGGGCCGGGCTGGGCCGGGCCCGTGCGGGCACCCAGCTCTGCGCCG
>NW_005842193.1:84839-92093 GCF_000455745.1 Alligator sinensis
GACAGGCGGCGAGGGCAGCCCGCGGCGCGGCCCGGCCCGGCCCCGGGGAGCGGAGGTGCTGCCTGTGCGCGCAGCCCTGAACCGCCCAGCGCTTGAAAGAGCCCCCTGGCACCCAGACCCGTGTGTCTGCGTGTGCCCGGTCTTGACAGGCCTGAGCAGCTCAGCACCCAGTTCATGCCTAAACCTAGTCAGTATCCAGTAACGGGGTGTCCCTCTGCCTCCCTTCCCTGAAGGGTTTAGTCTGGTGGAGGCTCTCCGAGCCTGCCAGGGACTGCTCTGTGGTTTTGTCTCGGTTTTTTTTTAAGTGTTGATCAAGATGAAAACATGTCTAACGTTGTCCCAACTACATAGTAGGTCCAACAAAAGATATCACCCTAAGAAATCCTTGCCTCTTAGGGAAAACATAGAAAGGCTTGGTAGCAGCCCTTGATCTCCCCTTTCCTGGGTGATGGCCTTAACTACTAGGGTACAGGGTCTAACTCTCTCTCATTCTCTCTCTCTCTGGCCCAATACATCTTGAATTTTCTTCTGGCCAGTGCACAGCTTTAATTGGAGGATGGAGAGTACCCCACCCCCAAACTCGGAATAGCTTTTTAGCCTGTTTATTAGGACCCTTTCCTGGGAGGTGGGAGATGTGGGTTTGAGCTCCCTCAGGCAGAGACTGGAGTTGCACACAGGCAGTCATAGCCAAGGATTTTAGTTTTCTCTGTTTAAAAACAGCAAATTCTCTGATTTAAAATGTGCAAATTCTTTGATTAAAACCCCCAAAATCTGTGATTAAAATGAAACATTACTAATATCTATCTGTATCTATCTATCTATATCTATCTATCTATCTATATATATCTATCTATCTATATACATAGATATATATAACTTGAACACAATGTTTTATTGATATATTTACAATTTTAAAGCAATTTGGAAGCCTACCAGTGCCTCAATCACTATAAGAAAATAAATTCTAAATTCCTATACATTTTGGCATTTGATTTTGGGGGTTTTTTAGCATGGAAAATCAGAGCTCCCCCTGCCCCCTTCGCTCACCAGGACACGGGTCCAGCTGCAGCTGTCCCCCCAACTACTTTGTGGCACTGAGCAACCCTGATACGCCTGTGCCCTGCCCCTGTCATTGCCCCTCACTCCCCAGCCACACTCCCCAAGCCCTCCTGATGCCTGTCACTCCCCACCCACAGTCCCCTGCCCCCCAGCCCTGCTGGAGGGGGCCCCCAGCTGCCAGGGCTATGGGAACAGGGACCCAGGTCTGCAGCCCCCCACCCCCCGCAGCAGCACCCGAACCCCAGCTGCCAACTTGAAGAAGCAGCAGCTGCTGCGACCCCAGTGGGGAATGGAGCATGGAGCCTGGAGCCCAGCTTCCTCTCCCCAGTGGGTGGCACATCCAGAGCAGAGCCCACGGAGGGGGCATGGATGCAGGCTGCCCATTGCGGGCTCAGGGCTCCCCGCCCTACTGCCCTCCCACTGGCACCTTGGCAGCTCAGCAGGCAGGACATGGCAGAGTGGGGCAAGGCAGAGAAACTCAGTGCCATTGCCGCTAGCCCCACACTGTCGTGGCAAGGTGCCCCCTGCCCACCTGGCAGTAGCGGGGGTAGTGGTGTGGGGCTGTGCCCCCTGCTACTCTCAGTTGGGCAGGTGACAGCATCACCAAGCTTCCCAGTCCCACTCTGCCCTGCCACGCTGGGTCCTGCTCACTGGGCCATGGAAGCCCCAGGGGGAGGGCAGCAGGGTGGGGAGCCTAAGCTCAAAGCACGCAGCCTGCCCCACCCCATAAACAAATCTGGGGGGCATGTGCCCCCCGCCCCTCCGGGAATGCGTGCAGCAGCAGGGATCCCGCACCCCACTGGGGCCCTGTGGCCGCTTATGGCCCCGGCCCCGAGCACCGTTCAGGCTAGGTAACAGCCCCAGCCCTGCCCAACTCGCTTCTTCCCTCATTATGGGGGCCTCAATTTCCCCCCGCCCCAAGCCCAGACTTATCTGCAGGAGCTGCTGTCCACGCTGCTTGGCAGCCACGTGTACATGTACATGTGCACAAGCACAGGGCACCCCTGCCTGACTACCTTCCTCCCACTCTCCACAGCCCCCTGGAACTCTGCCAGACTGGAAGGGGAAACCCACCTTAACCCACATTTTTCTCTTTGGTTTTTCCAGGTTTTTCTCCTTAAAATGAGAAAATCTGGGTTTTACCACTTTTTTCTATCACAAACAGAAAACACGGATCCCTGGTCATAACCCTGGCTGTGATTTAAAAGGAGAAAGAGCCCTGGATCAGCCTCTTTGTATGAAAGAGTGCAGGGGATCATTTGGGGCTGTAGACAGAAGTATCTCCCAGAAAGGCCTGAGTGAGGTATCTGAGAGAGAACATTCAGGACTCACCCTTGCCCTCAGTCTGTCCTGTTTGGTTGAGCACAGCTGCAGGCTGAGCTTACTAACATAGGTAGCTCCCCGAATGTTTGGCTTAAAATATTTAAATGCAAGTAGTTGCAGTTATATATAAAGTGGGACAGTTTTAGAAATAATATGCCAGGATTCAAGTATACCTTTGTTTTTATTCCTGTAATTAAACATTCAGAGGCAAATGGGTCCATGATTGTTTCAGCACCAAAAAAGGTGCAGTGTTGCTCTGTTAGACTGCAGATTTGGAAGGGTGCTGAGTACTCTTGACCTCTGTCTGGCAAGAATGAGATTTAAGCATGCTTTGTGCTTTGCCAGAGTGGGCTCCAGGGGAATCTGTTCTGCTTCAGCTGAAATAATTGACATTTATTACAAGGGGGGAAGGTTTGGATCCTTCTTTTGGAACTATATTCTGTAATTCTGGAAGATTCTTGGGCTCATGTTTTATATGGGGAGATAATAGGCATAACCAGGAACTACGATGACACAGACATTACTATTCCATGACTTCAGAGTGGTTTGGGTGGGCTTCCTCCTGGCAGGACTCCTAGGCCAGTGAGAGAAATTACACATAAACCAGTATAAGTGATCAGAAACTGGTTCAAATCTGTAACACAAGAGAAATTCAGTGCACATAAGTCACTTTCAAAATGGCTGAAACCAATTTAAGATAAAAAACCTGGATGGATGTAGTATCAGACTTAACTGATTTAGATTAAATTGGTTTATTGAACTTTTGTCCCACATCCCCTCCATATTCAAGTTAACTCTCAGTCCCCCAGCATCCCAGGATGCTTTGCACCTCCCCCTGCAAGCTCCCTCTCCACAGGTTGGGTGGGCTAGCCTTGGCCCAAGCTGTCTGCTCCAGCTGAGCAGGGAGGTGTGCTCTAGCACCCCCCAGCTTCTGGCCTGGGTCACTGCAGGCATGTGGCTGCATTTCTGGAATCAAAAAGGAATGTCTGTTCATTTACTTATCTATTCAATCTATGTACTTTAGACTAACCAGCAAAGATTGAATTGATTCAGCCTCAGGCTTTTTGACTGTCTGTACTTAGCCCTAGAGGGCACATGGAACAGAAGCCCCATGAGTTAGGGACACCCAGGAATAAGGGGTAGGACTGAACTGTGCACCTCAATATCACTTACTGTAGACTAGAGCAACACGTCTAATGCTCCAAACCTTGGCTGTTAAAGTATACTTTTATTAAGGGCTGAATGAATATATGGCCTCCACTCTGCTAACACTGCTTCCCTTGATTATCCTTGTCGATTTCTTTTGGCATACACCCTATGCTTTCCTGGGGATGCCCATCATGCTTGGAAGGAGTTCCCTGGAAAAAGCTGACAGAGTGCCACATTGTTCTCCTCAAACCCACCTGAACTGCAGTGCCTACTTGACATTTGACATAATTCATAGCTGGTGTGCTGGAGATGCCACTGACTGCACTATTCATAGCTCTCTTGCCACTACCTCATGTTCTCCCTCCTCTATTGTATCTACCTATTGTCTCTTGTCTTAAAATGAGAATCCCCACCCTCTTTTGGGCAAGACCTGTCTCTTTGTTATATTTGTACAGTGCCAAGCACAAATGGGTCCTGGCACGTTAGGCACCACTGAAGTACACATATAGTATTATTAGTAATAATAGCTGATATGTTACTGTTGTTTTGTTTGGGAGGGTTATTCACTAAGGCCCCCATTTTCAAACTGGGGCAGGCCAGATTGGCTCTTCTTAATCAGCTGTTAGTCAGTCTTCTGTGGGGGTCCACCATGGGGTGCATGTCCAAATTGGGGTGGTAGGCTTTAAAGTTTTTGTACTGAAGGATGAAATTTCTTCCTTGTCAAAAGGACCCATACTAAAACTGTAATGGGACCTGAAGCCTATGGACCTTGCCCAGGATAACTAAAATGGAGAGAATTTCACCTCCCATTATTAGAAGCAAACACTGTGTTGTTCAGTGTTTGGACCTGTGGTTTTAGGGATGTCAGCACAATCCATTTAATAGTTTTCTGTATATATCAATATTTATATTTGAGTTGTGCTAGGATGTAAGTATGACAAAGGATATTGCCTGACATTGGTTTAAATAAAAACATACTTCCAATAACACTTAAATTTTATTGAATGCCTGTCGTAATTTCCCTCTTGTCCTTCAATTTACATTAATTCATCAGAGTAAATATGCTTCCTTTCATTTTTAAAGTAAAAAAAATAATTATTTTGATTCATTCTGCACTGGGTAAAAAGCTGAATATCATATTAATGTGTTGATCTAAAGTACTAAAACTGTTGTTGTTTAGATCAGTGTTTCTCAGCCCATGGGCTGTGACTCAAAAGTGGGTCACAAGAATATATGAAAGGGTCGCAAACAAACTTTTAAAATGGATTCTCCTTTAAAGGAGAAAAATGTGGGAAACCACAGCTTTTCCCTTGCAGGCTGGTAGGGTTCCAGGCTGCAAGGGGCTGCTTGGGGCTCTGCATGCCCAACACACCCACTCCCTGCCCTACACACTGGGAGGCTGGGGTCTGGGGGTGGGGGGCAGCGGGTTGGGAGTGAGGGGCACTGATCAGGACTGGCCATCAATGTTTACAATGGGTCCTGGTACAAAAAAGGTTGAGAACCACTGGTTTAGATAAAATAATTGACGCTGGATTAACAAACGAATGGCCTGCATTTTTCAGGAGGACAAAAAGTGTTTCACATGTGACTCCCGTGATCCCTTCCATGACACTCTCAACACTGATAGTCATCGCATTGAAAATGTGGTCACAACGTTTGCTCCAAACCGCCTGAAGCTTTGGTGGCAGTCAGAAAATGGTATGCAGTTCATCTAGGAATCATTTCCAATTATCATCATTGATTGCCCTTCATTGATTTAAGGGTTCTTCTGTGTGTGGTATTCTCCAAAGCAGTGTCTGTCTAGTGATTACTGCTGCACAAAACTTTAGTGCCTTGAGCATGTCTGCGTAAAATTAGATTCATTTCAAGTGATGCTTTTTATTTTAGCAGAGTTATGGACTTTAGATGAGTATTGGTAAAAGCTATCAAATCATTTTGTAGACAAACTGCTTCCAAGCTTTTCAGTAACAAAAATCTTTGTAAACTAGGTCTAACAAAGTAGAATCACACTGTTGTCGTTGGAGGAAGGGGGTGTGGATGATGCTCCTTTTTAATTGGGCAGACAGATTAGAAGGATCTGGCAGCTGCTTTAGTGCATGCTGGGAACTGGACAGACGTAGCATCCATTTATTCTCTCCCCTTCTGAAGGAACCAAGAATCAGGGCTATGCTCTGATACTGTTTGTTCCTGTTCCACTGCTGCTACTCCCTTACATTCACAAGACTATATTCATCTTCCAAACAACAAAAATGAGTCTGAAACAAAGCAAACAGGCAGAAAGCCACATGCTAGTTTCATGGGGTTCCTTGTAAAATTCTTTTCCAGAATTTGTCAGTCACTTTTACTTTTATGGTTGTGCTCTTGGTCTGCCTAAATATGGAACGTAAAGAGGCTGTACTTCCTCTAGATGGCTTATTCTGCTCTAAAGTTTGTAACATGTACTTTTTAAATGAGAATGGTGGCATGGCATCTTACCCTTTGCTAACATGTTTGCCATCTTACTGTAAGCTAAGTAACCTGATGATGTTTTGCAAAACAGTCTACTGAGGAAATGTTTACATTTAAATCCTTTTTAACAAGTTAGATTAATTCAGCTATCTGTCTAGCGTTTCTAGCTTAGCATTCCAAATAACTCATGTTTTTTGCAATAGACTTGGCAAGCCAGCAGGCAAAAAAGTTTTAGCTCATAAGGTCATGCAAATGTCCCTCAACAATAAACAACACACAATGCTTTCTGTCCACTTCCTATTTTCCTGCATTTAGGCATAAAGCAGCAGAGATCATCGTGCTATATTCTGAACATTTGGAAGTGCTGTATTATTCTTAGGGGGCTTTTTTGTCTTTTTCCCTTCCTTGAAATTGTTTTATTTAAATGTTACTCCCTGCAATATAATCAGTATCCAGCTGTTTCAAGTGATCTTTTCACATGCATCAAATAGTTTTTGGAACTGATTGTTTTTCTTTTCTGGCAATGGTCCAAAACCTTTACTACACATAGTTATACAACACAGCTTGAAAAATGCTCTCTTACTTGTCCCTTGTAAGTGGACAACTTTGGTGAATAAGGAGACTTGAATAAGTAGTTTTTGAAAAAAAATGAAGCTTTAATTTTAGAAACAGTTTCTAGCCCTGAAGGTTGCTAAAAGAACTCCTGCAATAGAGGCTGGGCCTATATGCTTCCTAATTGTCTGTTTTTGTTTGCATCTGTCAAGATTAAGTGGCTGAGTGAAATTAGCAAGATTTCTGTTTGGCAGTAGCATAACTGAGATGTGACAGCCTGGGCAGCAGCCTTGGGTGCTGTCTTTGTGGCTGGGGGCACAAAGAGAGCCAGTGATGCAGCGGTGGCTGACTGCGCTGCTGCAGTTGGCATGGCAGAAGTCAGCACTGCTCTGTGTTTGCAGCTGTCCCGCATGCAGACCTGCCCTGCTACATCTCCACTGCTCAGTTTCATTCCTGATATTCACAGATTTGTCCCAAGGGACAAAACTGACCTGCATCGTGTCAGTTGCTCACTACCAATCAGAAGACTAGATGCTGGCCAGAGTTTGGTCATAGAGCTATACCTGACTGAGGAGGATCTAATAAACAGAGATTATAAAGGAAATTGGAAAGACACCCTTACCATTTTGAGGCTCTGGGGTGGGGCGAGAGAGAGAGGAGAGGGAATCCCTCATACAACAAGCAGAGAGATTGAGGGTCTTGCAATTGTAAAAAAAACCAAAC
>NW_005842193.1:92124-112915 GCF_000455745.1 Alligator sinensis
CACTAGCCAGTAGCTGATAGAAGATGTAGAGCCTTTTGCAGGGGCTACCATTTAAGTGTTGCCAGCAACTAAAGATGAGTGCCTGTCCCTTTCCAGCCCCAAGTCATCCCTTATATCATCTTTTGTTTAGCAACCTTAGCTCATTTATACACTCTAAGATAAAAGCAGTGTTCCCCAAACTTCTGATACCTGGGGCACCCGTTTTCCAGATTAAAATTGGCAGCACTGTTTACTCACTTGTCCGCAGCTCCACATCTGGGTCATGGGCCCCATCTGGTCCATGGGCCATCTTGCCCATTTTTCACAGCATGCTTCACACTCTCTGTGGCACATCCTTTGGGAATCACTTGGATAAAAGTAATGCAGTTTCACGTTCTGCCACATGGGGACAAGAGGGAAATCACCCTGCACTTTGCACTGTGCAGTACTGCACAAATGACAGCAAGTGAAATGGACATCCCCACATGTGAAACTAGAATAGATGTGCACTGGGCAGAGAACATGCACTACAGAGAACCTATTGTATATACCTGCTGGGTACTGAGCCAGTGGAACTCTGCTGTGTATAAGTCTTCATTCCTATACTGTTTCCAAACTTTCACAAACTCACATTCCTAGGCAGAAAACCATTTGTGCAGTGCCAGAATTCTTCTGATTGAGTTCTCAGCAGTTATAATTCCTAGTAGAAAGAATCATGATTTATTTCCATTACATAAAGTCCTAGTGCACATGGGGAAGGAAGTGTCAGCCAGGGAGGGTTTTAACTTTGTAAAATTGCAAAGATTCCCTTTCTTTTAGGCCTCTGCAGAAGGCTTGATCCCAGGTGAGTTATGCACATTGTGTATGACTTTGGATGAGTCCCTTAATTTCCCTGTGCCTCAGCTTCCCATTTATAAAGCATAGCAAATTGTACCACAGATAATGGGTGAAAGTTAAATGCACTAAACACCATAAAGACCAAGTGCACTTACAGCACTTCATAAATGCAACAGGCAACCCTGTGTTGCATTACATTTAGAAAGTTGGCAAATACTGTGTCTTCAGCATCCCCACAGCAAATCCCTAATGTATGTTATAGCGCTAATCTGACTGGCAAGGAAAAAGGGTCTTTATCCTACCAGAGTAAAGAGCTCTTTAAAAAATGTTTGAGTTAAATCTTAACTGACAAATGCTCTTATTTACTGTGCAACTTCCTTTTTCTGTTTTCTGTAGGTTTGGAAAATGTAACTCTTCAGCTCAATCTGGAGGCTGAATTCCATTTCACTCATCTCATCATGACCTTCAAGGTGAGGAATCCATATCATTCTCGCAAATCACAAACCAGAGCACTGTGTAATCTAATGTTTGTCATGGATGGTAGTTGCAGTCTTAACTGGCTGTGTACCTCCTGGTTTATACCCATGAAGATATTTATATAGGTGAAATATGTAATGTCCCAGATTTGAAGAAGCAGGCCTTAATACGTGCAATTGAAAATGCTAATAATTTTGGAATGCAGGGGAGCTTGAATTTATAAGAATATTGGCTTCAATTGTAACTGGCTCTGTCAGTATGCACAGATAAATTCTGCTTTGGGTGAAGCCCAAACTTTTGTAAAATGTAAGATTAAAGCCCTCTTATATTGCTCGTTTGAGCTTTGTAACAAAAATGGAAGAAATGGCCTGACTCTTAGAAGGGCTGACCACACCTCTGTTGCTCTTGAACTCAGATAGTAGGGATGTTTTGCATATTATATTTTGACTTTGAGATTGTGGAAAGCAGCAGAAAGAGTAGCTGGGAAAATCTGCTCTTTTGGTTGTTTTTATTGTGTGTGTTTTACAAAATGATTATTAAAATCAAATTATATCAGCAAGGTCTTTCTTTAAAATTGGCTTTAGTGTTCCTTTTCACTTGGCAAGTGAAGACATTTCCAGGAAGAAAGAACATCTGTATACAATGTGCCTTTGTTCCTTTTCATGCAGATGTCTTGGAAAGACAGATTATGTACCATATGTCTTAAAGTACATGGAGGCGTTAGCAGCAACTCCTTAGTTCACATTTTGCTGATACTTATATTTATTGCAGGACTAAAATCCTAGTTCTTTCCCATGTAAATGATGGTATTCAGGCTCCAGGTTTTACATATTAGGTTTTAGGACAGCTGTTTTTTTGGTAGTACAGTACATTGGTAACGCGTAGGGGATGCACACAGGTGCACGTGCACCCCCTGAGATTGGCCGCTTCCAGTGTGTGTGTGTGTGTGTGTGTAACTTGTCAAATGTCTGTTACATATATATTCATATTTCTAAACTGGGTGTGGAAAGTGCAGGACTGGACTTGGGCATGTGGGAACCGGGCAGCTAGAGGGGGTGACCTGCAGGTAGAGGGCATGTGGGAACAGGAGAGCTAGAGGGGGTAACCATACCAGGCTGAAAGGAGTTGTGGACTGTGAAAGGATTTCAAGAAGAGCGTGGCAGTGCAGGGATCCATGGGCTGTAAACTCTTAGTTGAATAATTGTCTTTGTTCTGTACTTGTACTCAGTCCAATGAATTCCCGGGTACCCCCAGAATGGAGCTCCTAGGGCTTATAGTAATATACAGTACACAGTAATAAAACATGAATAGCTCTTCACATGAATAAATATTAGCATTGATCTATGGACCCAGGATTTTTAGGTGGAGGCATCTAGTCTTGACCTGAAGGCATGAGGAGGTAGGAATTCACTATTTTCATTTACTGATTCAAAACCCTGTGGAATTCCCTTTCATCTACAAAAACACCAAAACCTAAACCAAGACTTAACTTTGACCATGGACCTTTTCATGGATAAATGCTTCATTGTATACTTTTCCAGTGCCACATAGATATGTGTTGGTAAAATATCACCATTTTTTACCTCACCATTGGATGAGGTCAGAATTAAGGTGTAATGGTTGAGTATAAGTGGGAAGGATTAATGTGTGCATTAAAAGAAAGTCCATAGTAAAAATGAAAGCCTATATGCTGCATAGTGTTGGATGTGGGTAATATTTTGAGTGAGAAGCATAGCACTTGACACCAATCAGGGAGGTGCATGTTACTTTGAGTGATCCACTTTGAGTTTGCTCTGGTGGAATTTGCACTTGACCAGCCATAAGTCTTAAATTGCTAGATTTTTGTTTGGTACGACACAAGTCTGTAACTTGGATGTCAGTTTTAGGTATGAGGCACCAATAGACTTTGCTTGTAGCTGTAACAGTACTGCTCTTATTTGGCTTTTTTTAGGATCTTCCATAAGTATATAACACTTCGGTGAACCTTGTCCTTACCACAAGCCATATATTAAATCCATGTTTGAATTCTAAATTTCATTTAATGTTTTAAGTGATTATAATTCCAGATTAGCCAGGATTTTAAAGATGGGATTGAATTAAGAATCTTATTTATCCCAATAGCTAATTCTTTTTGTAATTGTTATAATACTTGTAGGCAAGTAGAAGAGCCATCCACTTTAGATAAATATCTAATTCCAGAGTTTGGTCAAAGCCAGCTAAAACAATCATTGGAAATGGAGCATATTTGTACAGAATGAAGATGAATTTCATACTTGGGGATAAAACAGTTTTTAGTTCAACCAACAGGATAATAAATAAGGTATAAAGGAAGATAGTACAGACAGATATCAGAGGGAAAGGTGGAAAGTCTTATTACACTTCTCCATGCAAGAAGAAACTTAGCAAGGCTCTCAGAGAACAATGTTCAGAAGGGGAAAAAAACTAAAACTGGATACCCTCCCTCCTTCTCATCCTTCCCCTGTGTGACAGGAAATGAGGGACCCATTAGGTTTTCCTGTGGGTCTGGACTGAATGAAGAACAGATGAAGAAATAAGTAATGAGGGAATGTGTTTTCTTCACTGAAGAAAAGAAAATCAAAAAATGTTCTAAAAAATTTTACTCTCACATTGATTTTGAATAGGACTCTAGAATCTTACCAGCTTTATATTTAAAGACACATTCTAAATTTGTTGCATTATTGTTTGTTTAATTGAGTATCCGTTATTAAATATTATTTTAAAGAAATTCCCTGGTTTGTATTGGATTCAAAAGAAGGCTTGGCCATATTCAGTTTCCAAAGCCTGTCCTGTAGTAGTAATGGTAGTATGAACAGGAGGAAAAAAGAAAAAAGGGTAAAATAAAAAATATTTGGGGTAAAGATAGGGCTGGCGTTTAAATCCTGGCACACCGGTTGTTTGTTCTAATTAAGTGATGGAGATAATCCAAGTAACACATACATATGGTCTGATTCATTCTTCTCCTTCTTTCAGGCATTCCGCCCAGCTGCAATGCTTATAGAAAGATCATCTGATTTTGGAAAAACCTGGCAAGTATATAGATACTTTGCATATGATTGTGAGAATTCGTTTCCTGGAGTTTCAACTGGACCCATGAAGAAAGTAGACGATATCATTTGTGATTCCCGATATTCTGACATTGAGCCTTCAACTGAGGGAGAGGTTGGAGGGTTTTTTATATATACGATAAAGACTTTATCTTAAAAAATTCAAGCTCCCTTAATTTAAAGGTTGATTCTTTAATTTTCCGTTCTTCCTTTAGGTCATATTTCGTGTTTTAGATCCCGCTTTTAGAATTGAAGACCCATATAGTCCAAGGATTCAGAGTACGTGCAGTTACCTTACATTTCCATGTTAACAAATGTTTTAATTAATTTTTAACAATCAAAATGATCATCCTTGCTCAGTGACCTGTCCTGCAACCAAAGCACCACACTTATGGAACTGTTCCCTCTCCATGAGCTTTAATGGGGGTCTACACAGGGATAAAAACCAGTGTCTCTAACTCCCAATAATTTTATTGTGAGTTATATTGTTATATTTGGTGGTTTTCTTAAAGCCTCAGCTGCTGGGTCATGCTGGAATCTTGGCTTTCGTCAAAAAAAACAAAACAAGTTTCTAATTCTCTCTGTTGTAGATGAAAGCTTAAAAAGATGACCCACTGAAAGCATAACAACCAAAATACAAAGGGAACTGTAAAATTATTACTTTAATCAACATATTTTTGCCACGCTTATGATTTCAGGAATATGACTCATTATTCTTGAACATTTGGGTTCAACATTATTATTTAATATAATATTAAAGATCTGCCTGACATCTGATTGCAGGGTTATCTCTCGAGACATTAAAATTAATGTAGTGGTCATTTAGAGTCATTGGGATGAAGGAATGCAAGTACACAATATACAAGTGTATTGCTATATGGAATTATAAAGTGTGAAAGAAACTTGCTAGGTGCTTTGCATCTATAAAGGATGTATGGTTGATCCCTTAGTTTGGATTTTAATATCCATTTTCTCTCAAAACTTGCATTAATTTCTGTCAGTATAAAGCTGGGTCAGAGAGCAAAGGAAAACTAGTGAAGTAAAAGGCTGTCTGCTACGTCGGTCAAATGTTTCCGTTTGATCAAAGCTTGCAAAGAGAAATGAAAAGGAATGTCTTATTGTATAGGTGTGAGTAGAATGTTTTATCACTGCCAAACATGAGAGAAAAATAGGTTTTAATAATATTGAGCAATATGTAAAGAAAAGGTCAAGTTAATTTATAATAATGTTTGTTACCTTCCTGGGAGATCTTTCTGTGAAAAAATAACACTTTTTTTATTTGGTCTGTGTTAGGATACTTGTTTCTGTCATCCAAATAGAACTAATCATATGGTTTGTTTATGAGGGCATATAAGGAAGCTTGTATCCTAAATGTTTTTCCAGTTTCCAGCTCAAGTTTCTCCAAGCATGCAGCTGTCTTGGCTTCCTTCAATTCAAGGAGATGTTTGTTTGTATTTTTCCCTGCAGACCTATTAAAGATCAC
Organism: Alligator sinensis; assembly: GCF_000455745.1. Lineage (NCBI taxonomy): Eukaryota > Metazoa > Chordata > Crocodylia > Alligatoridae > Alligator > Alligator sinensis. The sequence continues at coordinate 97,966 of NW_005842193.1, forward strand.
AAATTTAAGAATCAAATTCACCAAGTTGCACACTTTGGGAGACAACCTTTTGGATTCTAGAATGGAAATCAAAGAGAAGTACTACTATGCCATTTATGACATGGTGGTTCGTGGGAACTGTTTCTGTTATGGACATGCCAGTGAGTGTGCACCAGTAGAAGGTTTTAGCGAAGAAGTGGAAGGAATGGTAAATACTTGCACTTTTTCACAGCAAAACCTTGTTGGAGCCCCTTGTACCTCACTCTGCTCCATTTGATCCTGCTGAGTAGTGACATTAAGGGAGGAGTGGAGAAAATATGGCCCATGGGCCGGGTTTGGCCCTCCAGAAAATTCCATCCAGCCTACAGGTACCCACCAATTGTACCCCACTCAACCCCTACACCTCGCTCCCACCCTGGTGCGTGGAAAGGCCCAGCCCAGCTAGCGCACAGCTTCCTGGTGGGGCTGCTGCTGCCACTGCTGCAGGCACCGGGGGACCTGTTAGGCTTCCCTGGTGTCCAGCGGCTCTCCCTCATCTCCCTGCTGCAGCACTTGCTCCAGCCAACAGGTAGGGAAACGGTGGGGACAGGGGGAGCTGTGACAGGGGGAGGGGATGGCTGCAGCAGGGTAGAGGCAGGGAGCTTGGGGCTGGGACTAGCAGGAGCACAGACCCGCATCCAGGTGACAGTGGGAGTGCAGAGCTCAGGTGGGCAGTGTGCAGGTGTAAGGGAGGGTGTGTGTGAGGACCTCCCCCCACAACAGTGTGCAGTAGTAGGCAGCAGACACTCGCGGCCCTCGCAGGCGCTGCTACCTAACTGTGCGGCTCTAGCTAGAGCTGCACATGGCAGCAAGGTGCGCAGCCTGCGTGGCTCTCCCCTATTGCACAGGGCTCCCTGCAACACATGTGCAGCTCCCAGCGCCACCAGGGGAATCCCCACACAATGGAGCCAGCTGCCTTCTCTGCTGCCTGCTGCCATGGAAATGGGGTGGAGCTCCCCGCCACTTCTGGCAGACTCCCGGCAGCTGCACATGGGGGGGAAGGCAGCTGGCTCCATCATGCAGGGCTTCCCGTGGTGGGAGCTGCATGTATGCTGCAGGGAGCCCACTGTGATAAAGGTGGGCCAGGCAGGCTGCGTTCCTTGCCACCATGTGCAGCTCTGGCCGGAGCTGTGCGTAGCTGGGCTGCAGCACCTGTATGACTCTCAAGTGCCCCAAGGGCCGTGCCTGCTGCTCCTGCTGCCACTGGCAGGAGCTGTGCACCATGGGGGGGAAGTTTGTGGGGGGTCCCCACAGCCCCCCACCTTCCCTCACACCCCACAAACCCCACATCCTGCCTCCACCCCCACACACATACACACACCCTGAAATGTACCCTGCAACGTACCCTACACCCATTCACAAACCCCACATGCACCCACACCCCACCATACACACCCCCCCCACCACACCCCACACACAAAATACAAGAGTAAGACTTTATTTTTGACCTATTATGCAGTCACCTCTATATACGCTACACAAACTCAAGGAATGACAAAAATATTTTTGTAATAAAATTAAAATACGTTATAGTAGATGTTTGATCTTTAGTACATGCTTTGGGGTTTTTACTGGTTCAGATGGCAACCCCCTCCAAAATGAGTACTTCCGGGACCAGGGGAGGGACTTCTGTTGGCAAAGGTCAGGCGGCTAGGGGTGAGACTTCTGGTCCCACAATGGCGCCCAGGGGCTGGGCACCTGTCAAGGGGCGGAGCTACTCTTGCGGCCTTCAACAGCTCACCAAAACTCATTAAGTGTCCCCCAGCCAAATAATTGCCCATCCCTGCAGTAAGGTGTGAAGCCAGGTGCCCCACCAGTGATAGAAGTTGGCCCTTTATTTGGCTTCATATAAAATGATGCTTACCTTTTAAAATGTATTATGTTGGTCAATCATGAGTAGCGAAGAACAGTTTTATATTACTTTAACATCCCATTTTCTTTCTAATTACATTAAAGACCTGATTAAAGTAAAAGGCAATGACTTGAAATGGATATAAAAACGATTATTTTTAATGAAACCTTGCACTAACTTATACATGTTGTTGTGGGATATTATTCATGCAAATGCTTGAGCCAAAAGGTCAACTATCTTACTGAACAAAAGGAGCACCAGCATTATATTCTAAAGCATAAGAAAAAATTGTAAAGGTCTCAGTTTTCACAGTGCTTGGAAAAAGTTGATCCGTTGGAAGGTCTCATAAATAAAACCCTTTTTAATAGTATTATACAACAGGGCAGTTGCATTCTCTTTTGCACCAAATCATAGTTTTTTCCTGTGATTTTTTTTTTTTTTCCAAATGGACTGAAGTATGACTCTTGTTGAAGATGGGAGAGCAGATGGTTGAGTTATCAGCTGGAAAGGAGGGTGTGTTAGGGTTGATCTGTTGGGAAGTGGAGTTATGCTCAAGGAGGGATTGTCTGAGCTGCTACCAAGTCTCAGGGGAAGCCTAGGAGTGGGCTTCTCATTGGGGAGGAGGCTCTGGTTTAGTCTTGTTTGTGAGAATGTATCCACTAGTCAGTGCACTGTGGATCCTGCTCCATGTCCAAGCCATGGTGGCTGTGAGTGTTGAAGAGAGCTCAGTTCTCAGTCAGATAAAGGTTCTAGCTCTGATCCCCTCATCATTCAAGATAGCAGCTGTCAAAGCAGCACTTCTTTGTACCTCCAGTATTTCTATAAATACTGAGGTCTGAGCCATGGTTTTGATAGCTATATAATTGTGACTTGTATGGGTTTCTCCCCATTTTCACCAAACAATCTTTGATAGGCACTGCTGAAGGGAAGATACCAGACTAGATGAATCAGTGTTTTGGTAACTTAATTTTACGTTGTTAGCTAGTAGACAAGTAATGATTTGGCCCTGATGTGTTTCTGAGGTCATGTTAGGTCAAACTGTGTGTCACCTGTTCTTACTGGTAGATATTTACTCACCCAAATAATTCCATTGAAGAAGATGGGTCTCCTTTTGTGCAAGTGAATTTTCATTGACTTGAACTAGGGGCTCACAGTCTGGCCCTTTGTGTACAGGATTGTGTCCTCCTTTATGGGCATTTATTATCCAATTCATGTCAATAAAAGTCTGCTGAATATACATTGGTCATTCTGCAAGTGGGTGGAAAATAATGACTTATATTTCCATTCAAGTGAATTCTCTGGATTGTGTTGGGTATTCCCCATCCCTTCATTGTCTATAACTAAATATATTACATTTGTTTTCCTTTTCTTGCAATAGGTCCATGGGCACTGCATGTGTAGGCATAATACCAAAGGGTTAAACTGTGAACAGTGTTTGGATTTCTACCATGATTTACCATGGAAACCAGCTGAAGGCCGCAATAGTAATGCATGTAAAAGTAAGTTTAAATAACTAGAAATACTGAATCATGTGTTACTATTTACATTTAGAGTTTGATGCATTTTTACATAGGTGGTTTATGAGCTTTTTGGTTGTTATAGAATAATGTCTTTGCAGTTCATTTAAGAATAATGTTACATTGAAAACTTATTTCTTCACTAGAACTAGGTTCTTATTTCCATTTTTGTTTTGTATTTCAGGGTGCAATTGCAATGGACACTCAGTCCACTGCCATTTTGATATGGCTGTATACATCACAACTGGAAATACCAGTGGTGGAGTGTGTGATAACTGCCGGCATAACACAATGGGACACAACTGTGAGCAATGCAAACCCTTTTACTTCCAGCATCCAGAAAGAAATATACAGGACCCAAACATCTGCGAGCGTAAGTGCAACACCATCCCTCTGAATGGTAGAGCCCATTGTGTCTATACTTTGACAACCAAGGTGTTCAGTTAAAGTATTCAGAAGCAGCAGCTCCTGTATCCTTCTGTTTTGTTCCTCTCCTTTCAGTCACTGAGTGTTCTTGAACAAAGGTTCTTCTTAAGGAGATCCTGGCTAAACTTGTTTTGTTCTTTTTTTCTGTGTTTAAAATGCTGGATATGGAAACTATTCAGTTACCTTATGTTAAAAAACTTGAGTATAATAATAATAATAATACCTAACTCCTACACAGTGAATGAGCAATAGCAATCCAGTCTAGGTGCTGGCTGTTTCTTTTGGTGTGGTTAGTAAGACATATGCATTGCTTCCGTTTTAGCTTGTACTTGTGATCCAGCGGGTTCCCAAAATGGTGGAATATGTGATCGTTATACTGACTTCTCTGCTGGCCTTATTGCTGGACAGTGCCGCTGTAAATTTTTTGTGGAAGGGGAACGATGTGATATCTGCAAAGAAGGATTTTATGGATTAAGTTCAGATAACCCAACCGGATGTCTATGTAAGTAGAAATCCTATGAAATAGCAACATACCAGTGTTCATATGCATGTGATCAAAAGTGCTTCATGGAAGAGTTAGGTGTAGAGGAAGAATCTCTTGTATTCACTGTGGCTTGGGTAAAGAGGGAAGAATGTGACCTGAAGATGTCATGTAATTGAGATTCCCCCCTCTTCCCTCAGAAGTTGTCTTTAGTATTAAATTCAGTTGAAACATTTAAAGTATCTTTTTTCATTTATTTTGATTTAAGCTTTTAATTTAATCTAAGGCAGTTTTGCTAGGAGGAACATTGTTCAAAAAAAGTTCATAATAAATCTATTGACTGGGAAGTGAAAGAAATCCTTATTGTAAATATTTGTATTAAATAACTTGTAAAATATAACTAAAATCCAGTGTTCTGATTTATTTAATTAATTGTATTTCTCAATAAAGCTTGTGCATGTAATCCTTTGGGGACTCTTCCTGGAGGGAATCCTTGTGATTCAGAAACAGGAAACTGCTACTGTAAGCGACTAGTAACAGGAAAGCACTGTGACCAATGTTTGGTAAGTAGTTTGGCTATAAGAATAGATTTATAATAGAGAAATACACTTACCTGAAAGAGGCAGAGTGGAGAGTGAGATGGTGTCAGGGATCTGTGACTGACTAATAACAGCCATGTGGAAATAGGTACTTCTAAATGTAAAGTGATGTTGAACATGTTTTAAAGTGAGTTGGAAAGTAAGCCAGAAAGGGAGTGGGCAAGTGAAAAATATTGGAAGACCAAACAATCAGCCTCATTTTGTCGGGGGGGCGATGTTGGAGCAGACTATGCAGTTTTCTTCTTACAAGAAACTTCTGGGACAAATTCTAATATGTAGAGATCTTACAACTCGGCATTGCCTGCAGATTAGGCAGATAGCTCGGGGATATTCAACACTTGCATAACCCACTAACTGTAGTCTCCAATCTTTACTTGGTTATAAAACTTAGACTGACAAAATGTTATGTGAGGCAGATCTCTAAGATGTGAAAGGCTCAGGTACATAGCACTCCTCTTGAAAACTAGCAACCATATAATCAGAAGGGCTATTCCAGCTTTATGCGGGGTGGGCCTATATACAGGTGCATACATGCATTTGAGTTGTTTGACAGTAAACCCTGTAGAAAATCTGAGCATGTCAACTGTTTCTCTTGAGAACATGATGTAGAATAACAAGAACAAAATCGTGCACTAGCAGCATTTCCCACAGACAGAGCACATTAAGCCAGTGCTCTGTTAATCTCCACCTACAATTTCTAGGTGGAGGTGAAGTTATCAGCTTGAACTAGTTAGGTATCCAGGTCCCAAGCCAATGAAAATGCCCCTTTTCTGGTGCCACACAGCCCTGATTGTGAACTGGAAACCTTCCAAGTCAAAGAAAAAGAGAAAGGGTGGCGGCCAGAAGGGCACTTTCTGTCAAGGACACAGCTTGGACCTGGCTCCTGCCTGCACCCTGCTTCTGCAAGGGCCTAGATTTGTTAACTTCCAGACATGATGCAGAGTACACTGCTGCTGGCTTTGGAGAAACAAGCAAGCCAACAGCATATTGGGTATGTCTCAGTGACAGCATTATAAAAGGGCTGGTGTAATAATTGTGTGTTCAGTTCTCTGTGTCTGTGATTCACTTGCATTATTTTGTATTGTTTAAAAATAAAAAACCAGGGCTGTGCTTAGGGTGTGAGCTAGACTCTGTTAAATCAACACCTCACTGCAGCTTTAATGGCCTATTGTTCTGCAGCCTGAACACTGGGGTCTAAGCAATGACATGGATGGATGTCGGCCTTGTGACTGTGATCAAGGGGGAGCGCTAAATAATAAGTAAGTTCATTTCAGGTACACTCTCTTAATCATTCACCACTATAAGTTCTGCTTCATTTGCCGCCACATTGTTTAGGGTTTATCTCTGCTGGGGAAACTCAGGGGCTAGCTGCAAGCTGTAATGTCATTAGGTGATAGTGAAAGCACTCTCCCCCTTTTTATGTTCTTCGATAGGACTATTGTGCTTCAGGCCACCCAGGGTGTGATATTAGCAACAGGGTCAGTTGTGATTGTGCCCCATATTTGAAGAAACATATAGCCACACTGTTTCAGGAACAGACCATAGATCAGGCTGCGTCTCAGGATCCGTGTACTTCCCGCTTTTTTCCTGCACCAGCCCCAGGGCTGATGAAGCATTTTTACCCTGGAGCACTGGCCAGGCTACACTGCTAGGTGTATTGGGGGTGAATCAAAGCTCTGCTTGTGAGCTGCCCTCCTCTTAGCACAGGAGGGGACAACCTGTCTGCTTGGAACAGCTCTGCCCTCTGGACTGCTGTCTGTGGTAGGGGGAGTATGACCTATTGAAAAATTCCCAACCTAATTATTGTTTTCATTCAGAAAATGATCATTTTACAAAACAACCATTTTGTGGAAGGGGAGTAGTTATAAAGAAATTCTCATCAGGAAAGACTTTTCACAACCAGATGGAACTTTTGTTCAGAGATGGGTCAGTCTTGAATTGCCAGGGTCTTGACAGGGTCTGCACTGTAGGAGATGATAGTACCAAACGCATGCTTTCTGAAGCTAGGCTCTGTTTTTTCCCTCCTCCATACATCATCGCAAAACGCTTTGGTTTTGTCCCACTGTGGAATGAGAGACATTTTTGACAGTTTTATGGGACAGTAAAACCACTTCTTTCAGGACTTTAATGGGCCCAGTGCATGAGCGTAAAGAACAAACCATATTGGCCCAAACTTTCATGATGATTTCAGCAAACAATTTGTTCCATAAATACAGCAAACCAGTGAGATTACCTGCAGTTCATAGCACCATGTCAGTGTTATCTTCCCCAAGTGATCTTCCCCATCTGTATCTGAATAACTTACATAGTTGTAGTTATTTAGATTGCAAGTTTCATTCCTCCTTGCCTTTTCCCCTTCACAGGGGATATCATCTACACTTAATAAATTTCTGGATCCAACTTTTTTTTTTCTTCTGTCTGGTGGGGGTGGGCAGGCGTGGAGGGTTGTTGACTATTGGAGTAAGGATTTGCAGTCTCCCCCAGGTATGCTAATAGCAGCAATTGCAAAACCATTTGGGGAAGGTAGTTATTTGGCTGGCAGGAAAGCAAACAGCTGTACTTCCCTTTGGGCTCTGTAAAGCTCCCTGGAGAACTGTGCACTCTTCTGAAGGTTCTGCTTGGCACACAACAGTCTAACTGTTTGCTTCTACCAGGTTTGTTTGCTAGTTTACAAGTAGCCCTTTGGGAAGAGGTGAGATTTGCCCAATTGAAGATTTTTCTATTCAGCTGCTTCATTCCAGTTTTCTGGCTCTTTAATTGGGGTGCATAGACAGTGCTGAAACACCCGTAGCTGGCTTGAAAACCTAGTTCTGAATCTGGGAATATCACCACAGGAACAGAATTAAGCATAGCCCAGGAAGTGAGCTCATTCTCCAGATAGGACAAATATCCCATAAATGTTAAAATCAATCCAAAGGATAATTTCTGGATACTCCTTTGGGACAGCTAAGGCATTTGGCTTTCTTTGCATAGAATGGCTTTTCCTCCTGGAGGAAACTAAAGGAAGCTAATGGAGACAGAGCTTAAAGTTGTGGTTGAAGTAACTCTTGCTTTCTGTCCTGCTTTCTTAAATATTGGTTAAAAAAAAAAGACTCAGTATAAGAGGCTACTCATCATTTTTTAGTTATTTCTGTTTTAAGTGGTTTGCTATTTTTCACAGTTTAATTGATTTCTTTACAGCAAACTTTTAGTAAAAACTTTTATTACTATTTTTATTTTATTTAAAATGGCAATTTAAAATGTCCAGAACATTTCATGAGAAACAGAAGATTTTTGGAGTTTTTTTTCTGCAAAAAATTTGATTTACACAAAAAAAAGATATTTCTCATTGAGAAGAAATCCATTTGAAAATGTTTGACCAGTTTAATTCAGGAATAGAATCTGCTTAAAGAGTAGAATCCTTTTAATATTGCATGGATGCTTTCAGGGTAATCAAAAGAAAGTCCTGGAAACAAGGTTAGAATCTTTAGTATTCAAAAAATAGAGAAAGGTGACTGAGAATCACTAAGGCTAAAAACAGATTTGTCTTTGAAGTGAGATCAGCCATGACATCAGCCACATCCCAACACAGTTGATCTGCTTCATTGGTGTCTACAGGTATCACCCAAGGCCATTGTCCTGCAGGGTTGGGCTCCTGCTGCTCCAAGGACTTCAGGGTCCTGATATTGTAGGACCATGGCCCTGGGTGCTGTGTCCTGACCCACGGCACAGGTCTGTAAACTGAGTAATCCCCAGGATCATGGGGGTTCCTCCACTTGCAGTCACATACCCTGGATCAGCACACAGCATTGTGATGTGTGTGCAATGGGAATCCCCTACAGGAGTCCACTTCATGGTGCCATACCCTGCTTCTGTAACACTGGGCCCCTAGGATCCCCCTGCAGGATCAGGCCCCTTCATACCTGCAGACTTGCAGTCTGGAATTTCCCCTGCAGAGCAGGAAACTGCACTTCCCCACTCTGCACCTGCACAGGATTTCCCAGGGAGTGCATTTGTAAGCATGGAGTAGAGGAGCTTATGGGGTTTCACACTCCACACCTGTAGATGCAAGCTCTGGGTTGGAGCCAGGTGTTGGGGACCATTGTCTTGCAGTATCAGGCCCCTGAGACCCCAGGAGTATCATCCAGGATGGCTGGAGAGCACAGTTAGCCCCTGCCTGCCCACACTCTTGCATTATAATCAAACAGACATCCACTGTGAAAAGGCAGCATAAATTATTGTTACAGATTGTCATAGCCACAATTTTGGGTATTTGTGGCATGACAAGAAGCATGGACATCTGTATGCTCAGGTTCTGTGCCACCATAAAACATTTTATGGTGGCACAAGGGTGATGTCTATTGCAGCCTGAGTGTCAGTAAAACTATTTTACTCGGGTAGAAGGACAAGTGAGAGGTACACCTTGTAGAGTTACTGAATCTGATGCGTAAGTTTTCATGAGCAACAGCTCAGCTTATGCATCTCTGGTTTATGTAGAAAATAAAATAGCTAGTTATGAAACAAGGAATTTCATTATATTAACTTCTGTTAGGACTTTTTCCTATCGCCACATTCCACTCCATGCCACAGGGATTGGGTTACCATATTTCCAGTTCCAAAATAGAGGACACCTGTCTGGGGGGGAGGAAGCGGGGGCAGGTATATGATTGTGGGGGGGCAGTGATATGCTGGTGCCCTGCCCCTGCCCATTCCATTGCCCCTCACTTCCAAGCCACAGCCCCTCCCCTCCCCACTGCTGCCCCTTACTTCCAACCCACAGACTGCTGCCTCTGCCAATGCCCCTCACACCCAACCCGTGGTACCCTGTCCCCTGGGCCATGCTGATATCCCTCACTCCCAACCTGTAGCACCCCATCCCTAAAGTGCCTTGCACTCCGGACCTACAGTTCCCAGCCTCTCTACTGCCCCTCACTCCCAAGCCACAGCCCCCTCAGCCCTGCTGGTGCCCCTTACTCCCGAACCACAGCTTCTTGCTCCCTCCAGCCCTTCAGCATCTCCCAGCTGTCCCATCCCTGTGAGCAAGGACACCAGCCCTGGTGCTGCTTGCCCAGCCACGCTGCTGCCCCTGAAAGCCCCCCCTCCACCCACAGGCACTTCCCCCTTGTCTCCCCTGCCCTGCTGCAGCCCCAGCACCCAGACAGCTTCCCCCAGCGCCAGTAGTGCCCCCCCAACAACAGTAGGGCTGTGTGAAATTGTGCTGGCTGTTTCATTTCAACACTGTTTCTACTTGTTTTAAGCTCAAAACAACAAAACTGAAATGAAACAAAGGACTTTGAAACAGCCTTGAAACAAAACGAGGGCAGTCCTAATGTTTCAGAAGTTTCGAGTTTCACAGCTGGAGCTGGGCTTTCCTGCAGGGAAACAGAAAGTAAGGAGAGGGAGGGGGAAGAGAGGGGAAGGACAGTGAGGGCATGCCTTAACACGCACGCTGGAGAAGAAGCTCCTGCAGGAGAGAAAGAAGGGCTCTGTCACAGTTTGGCTGCCTGAGATGCTGCTGGTGCTACTGTGGTGCTCCTCACTAAGTTATTATTTTACCTGATGTCGTGGTGGACTGGACTGAGGCTGTAGGGGAGGAGGAGGCCTCACTGGGGCACACTACCATGTCATGTAGAGGCCCCAGGACCAGTGAAGGCATACCTTAACACACACACATAGTCACACATGTCACAAGTTTTGCTTGTCAGCAGCCTGAGGTGCAGTTTCCCAGAACCCCCTACACCTATCTCCTTGAAACTTGGCAGACTCTGTGCCCTCAGAAGGCGCTAACATCCAAATCTGCCAAAAAATGACAAAGTTATAGGCAGTTTCGTGCTTCCCCATTATAGCCTATGGGTGAAAGAGTGAAACAGGTTCAACGAAACCAAATGGAACAGTGCTTTCGAAATTAAACGAAACTCAAAACACTCCCATCGAAACGGCAAAAAGGGAAGCCGAAATGAAATAGTGCTGTTTTGCACAGCCCTACTGGACAGTCCCCAATCCCTGGCCCTCCAACCCCCGCCCCCCACACACTTACCTTCATCCAGCCACCATGGCTGCTCCCACCATCCTGCCTGGCTGCATGCCAGCCACATGTGTTATCCTGCTTCCAATCACCCCACCCCCACAGCCCCAAGCAGCTCCTTGCTAGGGCAAGCTAAGAAAAAATTCAAAGCTGAGCTGACCAAAATCCCGGACATTTGATCATATTTAAAAAAAACACGCCTGGACAGAGATTGGAGGATCTAAGAAGAGAACATATCTGGGAAAACACGGATGTCTGGTAACCTTAACAGGGATGGCACTGTCCTCTCCACAATCTTTTAACCATAACTTCCAAATCATGCAAGTTGACTCTAATCTTACAAAGGTGGTGAGAGATGAACTGCTGTTTGGAAGGGCTTTGTCCCATTAATATATAATGGGTATGTTAGAATCTATTCCTATAGCTGTCTCCATCTGTAACGCATTTTCTCACTTAATGCACACTATACATTCAGTCTTCTTACATTGCAGCTGCTCAAGTGAATCTGGACAGTGCGAGTGCAGGCCCCATATGATTGGACGTCAGTGCAGTGAAGTGGAACCTGGCTATTATTTCATTTCATTAGACCATTATATCTATGAAGCAGAGGAAGCCAACTTTGGTCCTGTAAGTTGGAATGTCAGCATACAGAGCAAGAGAAATGTGGAGAATTCCTGGTGATCTTTTAATTCACTTTAGAAAAGCGCTAGTGTGTTAACTATTTCATTTTGCAGAGATGATATAGAAAATGCAAAATCAAACCACATCCAAGAACTCTCAAGCCAGAGCTCCCACGCTTGGAGTTGGTAACTGCATGGGTTACCTAAAGGAAAAAGGCCTTGGTATAGTTCTGAAATGTTTCTTTTTAAATTCACTTCTTTGATCTCTTGCTGCATGAATGAATATGCAAATCTGCCTCCTGACAGGGAGGTTTTGTTTGTTCCATACATACCTGGGGTGGTTGTGTCACTTCTCAGGAATGCTGTCATTGACCTTTTTGCTTGTTTTACTAAAAGTCCCAAAGAGAACTGTATGGCTTTTGTGTACATTGAAGCCCTACAACCACTCATTTAGGAGGTTTATAACTTTTTGGGTTTTTGTTTTGTTTTAGTTTAGAATTTAGACTCTAAAGAGGTGTTTGACAAATAGGGTGTCAGTTGCTGTTAGTTTAGCCCTCTGTGTCCAAGATGCAGGTCTGCTGTTGGAGAATCTACTCCCTATTAGTCAAGAATGCAACCTTTGTCTTAAACTGACTAGATTCCAACTATAATTATCTCAAATATACTTAGCTCTGTGCGGGCCGGGAGCGATCCGGGCCCTTTCTGTGCTCTGCGCGGGCTGTGGCCAGCAGCCCGGGCACGCTGGATCAGAGAGAACAGGCGACATGCTAGAATTAGGCACGGACGCGTAATGGTTGATTCAAGATTGTTTACTTACACCGAAGATGGTCGCGGTGTAGGCTGGACAGTTTCCCAGGCACAGCTCCGATTAAATCCTCATTTGAGGACTACGACAAGCTCGGGTCTCTCCCACGGAGTTGTTGAGGCTCCGTGGGTCCTTTTGCGCGCAGGGAGAGGGATACGTCGAGGATTGCGAACAGCGATGGGGAGAGGCTAGAGGCTGATCAGACCTCTGTTGCCTGCTTGAAATGCGCTGGGTCCAATAGGCTCCGCAGCGCTTAGAGATCTTCACACAGCGTGAAGATCGCTCCTCCTGGTGTTCGTGGAGTCCTCCAACTTGGGCGGAAACCACTCAAGCTTTTTATATGGCTAGCAAGCCAATCACTAGCCGCCACGTGTGAATAATTTCATGCAAGCCAATAATGGGGCTCGAATTATAATACAAATGGCGGGAACTCTTTGCAACGAGCATTTCTGTGCTGCAAAGAAGAAATGCACACTGCAAAGAAAGCTACAATTTGGCGGGAAAATAATTCAGTGGCGCCAAAGCACACACAAAACAAAAATCACACCCTTGGGTTGTGACAAGCTCCAAAAAGAAAATACAGAAGGAGGCATGGTTTCTCTGAAAGAAGCAGATAAAAGTTTCTCTCAACTAAATCAATAAAGGCAGCTACTTCATGGTTTTAGAAAAACCAGCCCTTTTTTTATTAAGTTAGGTTACACAGGAAGACCCATAAAAAGCAAGTCAATATAGAACAGGACTTGAGCCAGTATGTGAAATCTTAGCTACAGCATGTAAGTGTCTTCACTGAGTGGAGGGGAAGTTCAGGAACATTTTTACGTTAATTTTCTGACTAGTTCTGTCCCTAGGGAACCTATTTTTGTGAAGATGTTTGGAATGTTGAAATTCTTGTGAAACAGTTTAAACCAATCCTGTTTTCATTTTGGTTTGCTAACATTTAAAAATGTTTATAAAACATGGAGATTGCATAAATAGTTTTGCACTTGCATATAGGGTACTAGCACAAGATGGAGTGGCTGCATCCAGATGTGCAGGGGCATGCGTTTTTAGCAGCAAAAATTGTAGCAGCACAAATTTGTGTCAGCACATGCCCCTGTCTGTTGAGGGACAAATTGTTCCACTTTGGCCCTTGCCCAGCTCCTCCTGGCTCCCTGTGTGCTGAAGGAGCCAGGGCACAACTGAAGTTTTCTGGCCAGCAGCTGAGCATCTCCCTGGAGGACCAAGCCTCCATGTCTGCGAGCACATACTCCTGTCATGTGTGCTGCGCCACATTATTCCTCATGCTTTTTTTTTTGCTACCAGGTTTTCCTGGTAGTAAATTTTGGCACTGCACTGCAGATTTGCAGTGTTATGTAGAGGCACATTTTAACATTCCCTGCGTGTGGCTTGTGGTGCCACTAACTGCATGCCTCTGCTTGTCTGAATGTGGCCAGTGAGTCTAAAAAAACCTGCATCTTGATGTAATATTTTAGACCTGACTCCATCTCACAAAATGTTCCTGGAAGCGCCTTTCTCTCCAACGGAAGGCTTGTACTGTATGACCCTTTTTGAAAGACTATGCCCTGCTGCCTGAAGGCTGAGGAGCATACCCAAATTCTCTCTAAAAAACATGTGGGAAAGCTTGAAGGGGCATCCTGACCTGCTATTGACATTTCTTTAAAATTTGCCTCTTCTTCGTGAGACAGTTTCCTCAGGAATGTGTGGGATGTTATTTTATTTATATGCAGATAACTATGGGCTTAGATCTATTTGAAACAGGAAAAGTAAATACTTCCATAGCCTGTTACTATATCCCTTACTGGGCTTGTATAAAGTGTATCAGATAAAAAAAACAGAAGTCTCTGACCAAAGGAAATAACCATATGTTTCTAACCCATTTGTTCCCAGAAACCCTACTGTTTGATGGTCCTCTTCTACCTGGACTGCCATTGTTTTTAGTTTTTTAAGACATGTCCCACTAATTACTGTTTTGGTTTGATTTGGCTTGTTCTAATCAGACAGGCCTCAAGAAGTAATTGGCATTCAGATAGGGCATCTAGGTATGTGTTTACATGCCTGATGCGTGACGAGGCAAATTCTGTTAGTACAAATAATACATGAAAACTTGTAAGTAAAGAATCTGTTATGGAATGGAACAGTAGCTTTTTAGTGACTTCCTTGTGTGTCTGTTTTATTACAAACTCAATTTCATTTGTGATCAGTGATTTAAAGTAGAATGGAATTATAAATTTAACGTCTCATCACAGTGAATAAATGTATGAAGAATTGTGCAATAGTTTCAGTCAGTCTTAATGTAATGAGATAGGTCTATTTTAAACAAAAGGACAATGGTGTTTGTGTATTTTTAAAAGAGTTTAGGTTCTCTAGAAGGCAATGTATAAATTAGTGAACCTAGAACATGTAAGTGCAGAGAGAATCTGCTACTATACATGGTCATTGAAGCTTCTGTAACTATAGATTTCTGTTGCCTCCATTGAATGGGAATATTTTAAATCTGTTTAATTTATCAATATTGCAATCACTTTCCCCTCTTTTTTAGGGAGTGAGCATAATTGAACGCCAATATCCTCAAGATCGTACCCCATCGTGGACTGGAATAGGATTTGTTAGAGTCCCTGAAGGGGCATT
>NW_005842193.1:112946-130790 GCF_000455745.1 Alligator sinensis
TGGAGTATGACATTTTGATTCGTTATGAGCCACAGGTAGATGGCCATTCTTTCTATGTTGTTTTTGCCTTTGAATGGGTGATGGCAAACTATATTTAATTCATGCCTGAATTTCCTTTGTGAAATTATATAGGCTCATAGGAAAATTGATAATCTTCTTTGCTATAAATCTAGAAATACAAAAGAATTGTACAGACATCTAAGACCATTTTCATCACAGTCAAAAATATCACTGTTCATTTATTATGATTGTGCAGTTGGGGTGCATGGTACATAAGTGGAGAAATAAAATAATGATAGGTCCTTTCTGGGAGAGCTTACAGTATAATTTAGACTTAACACAGCAAGTCAACTAACAAACACAGGATGTGGAAGTAATGCTGGTCAAGGACAAAAGTACTTTTTAAAGCACTCCAAATAGTGAGAGTACAGACATGAACAGCCAAAGAAGCACTTGAAAATGGCCCTAAAAAATGAAGAATATCTTTGAAGCCCTTCCTGAAACATCTGTGCACTCCACCAGTTGTGTAGCATCACACAGGGCTGCTCTGTCCCCACTCATCTCTGATGAAGGGGGGGCAGGGGGGAAATGGAGTAAGTATCCGCCTGTGTGCTCAACTGTCCTCTGGAGACTGAGAGGCATGCAGGGATTCTGTCTCCAGCCCCCTGGCTTGAGAGCAGTGCTGCCGTATGCCTTCATGGCCATTTTGAAGTTGTGGAGGAGGCTGGAGGGGATAGGTAGCCATATGTTTGCACAGCACCCTGTATTTGAAGTGCTCCATATTTGGGGGTTCTTCAAATGTATGCCTCTCTATGGCCACTGTGTAATTTCTGGAGCTATTTGCACATTTCAGGTATTGAACTCTCACCTCAGAGTTCACAAGCACTCTATTCTGTTTGCAGATACTTCACAGATAGGAAAAAAACTACCAAATATTTGCAACACAGAGGGCACCCAGCTCATTTCATGGCAGCAGAACACTGAAACGTAATTATTGTCACATGCACATCTTGTAGTTTCACGCACATCTTGTTAGTTTCCTTTTTCAGATTCCTGTTTTTATGTCAGGAGAAATGTAATAACCTAATCATTCAATAGCACTGATCAATCTTTCCAGTTACCAGACCAATGGGAAAAAGCTGTTGTCACTGTGTCACGCCCAGGCAAGATTCCAACTAGTAGCCGATGTGGTAATACCGTTCCTGATGATGACAATCAGATGGTATCGTTATCACCAGGCTCAAGGTTGGTATAACTATAGCTGCGTGCTTATATTTTTTCATACAGCAAAGAAGTTTTTTTGCAGAAAATAGCAAGTTTCTGATGACTGAACCTATTCCTGAATATGAGAGCTGAAGATCAGAAATAATTTTAGCCCTTCAAAAAGAAGGAGAGGGAAAGCCAGAAAAGTCCAGAAATGAAATGTTTTGGTTTTTCATTTTGAAGATCGCCAAAATTTAATTTTAAAAGGGTTAAAGACCCAGACATGAATAATTTCATTTTTGCAAGCCAACAGACCCCTTTTCTTTTACAAGAAAACCTGAAAAAATTTCATTTCAGGTTGAATAGAAGTAAACTATTTAGGTTTTTGGCTCAGCTGTCATGCAGAATGGTCTTTATTTACACAGCTCCAATTAAACAATTCTAGTATTCATTATATGATCTTTTGGCGGGGGGGAAGAAAGGAGGGATTGGTTTTGATCACACAAGTTTCCTAATCATCTCTTTAAAAACTTATCATTCATTCATCTTAAGAAAAAGCAGACAAGAATGGGCAGGCAGGAATATTTTACAAAGCCCACCAAAAAAGCTTATTGTGCTGAACATCTGAATTAAGAAATACATCCTGTTTCCAATACAGATACGTAGTCCTCCCACGCCCAGTGTGTTTTGAAAAGGGACTGAATTACACTATTCGTCTGGAGCTCCCACAGTATTCCACCCTGGATACTGAGATGGAAAGTCCATATACCCTCATTGATTCTGTAAGTGCCAGCTACACTGAGAAAGTTCCAAAGAAAAATGTACTTAATTCTTTGAGAGTGAAATTCTTCTGTTGTATCCTTCTGTAGAAGGCAGTGGAATCAGAGGATGTTCCATACACCATTGGTTGAAACGGGACACACACTTAACAGTTTCAATCACTATAGACGTTTTTAGACTTAAGAGTGTGTGCTGCTCTATTTCTTTTCTAATCGGAGCTCTGTTTTGTGCTTTATAGGATTGAAAATAGTCTCCTGAACTGGTGAAAATAGTCCTTGGGAAAAGGCATATTTATACCTCAAAAATATCAAACCCAGCCTTTCTAAACACTGGATTTGCATAAATTATAAAATTGTTGTCCTAGCAAAAATACTCCATGAAAATTAAAACAAGCCTATCATTTGAATTCCAAGTTCAGTCCCCACTTGTTACTGAGCATTCTGTTTTGTGTATTTTTGTTTCTAACTCTTAAAGGTCAGTGTAATAGGAAATGACATAATACTGAGTTTGGGCAAAAGTGGTCTGTGGCACTAGACATGGTAACACTTTGTCATTGCAATACTGTTTCACAGCTGGTTCTTATGCCTTACTGCAAATCACTGGACATATTCACGGTTGGAGGCTCAGGAGAAGATGCAGTCACTAACAGTGCTTGGGAAACCTTTCAAAGATATCGGTGCCTGGAAAACAGCAGGAGTGTGGTGAAAACCCCAATGACAGATGTCTGCAAGAATATTATTTTCAGTATCTCTGCATTGTTACATGAGACAGCATTAAGTATGTATAAACTCCACCCATTTGCAGAGTAAATGACAGTTTTCTAGTTGTGTGTGTGTGTTAAGCAAGAGGTGATACTTGGATCTATTTTACTGTATTTACTTGAATCCAAGATGAGTTTCTTTTCCCCATTCAGTATTGTGGGGGACACCAAAAAAGCCTTACCTTGGGTTTGAGTCCCGGTCAGGGGCAGGTAACAGCTCTGGCTGCAACCCTCACAGAGCTCTAACTCATGCCCTGTGCTGGGACTGAAGCTGGAGCTGCTGCCTGGAGTCAGAAGCAGTTGCAGTGGGTCTGAGTCTAGAGCCAGTGCCTTGAGTCAAGTGATTAGGTGGGCCAAGGCTGGGGCCAGAACCACTGATGCCGCCTGCCCAGGGCCAGGGCTAGAGCCAGCGGAGCTCTGTGCCCCAGGTTGGAGCCAGAGGTACCCCATAGAATACATGGGGTGGGCAGATGCTGTTGGGGGCCGGGTAAGTGGTAGGGGAGGCCAGGGGGCAGTGGGGTAGGTGCCAGGCTCAGGGAAGGGGCAGGAGTTAGGCAGCTTGCTTCCATGCTGCTGCTTTCCCTCCTACAGTGGTGCAGAGACTAATTTAAGATGACCCCTGAATAATTAGATTCTTTACATGGAAAATTATAAGAAACTTATAATTCTTAATTATGGGGGGGCAGGAGTCTTAAATTTAATTCTTAATTGGGGGGGGTCTTAAATTTGAAGTTGTGTACTGGGTGCCATGACCTTCTTCAAATTCTGTTTTCTTTTCCTGTGCAGCTTGCCAGTGCAACCCTCAAGGCTCAGTAAGTTCAGTGTGTGACCCTAATGGAGGACAATGTCATTGCCGTCCAAATGTTGTTGGAAGAAAATGTGACAGATGTGCTCCTGGCACTTATGGGTTTGGACCTAATGGCTGCAAAGGTGTGTTAATTTGTAAAACCTGAGCATTCATTCTTGTCAGACAGTGACTCATATGGGAATATTGGCATTTAATGCAAAGGTACTCAGTCTAAAATTTCTTTTGTGTTAAGTGCTAAATTCTGTTTCAGTTTTGTCCTTTCTTGAACAAAACTCAAGCGGGAGTTTTGCCAGTCAGAGCTTCAGAATCAGTTCCTGAGGCTGGGACCATGTAAATGTAACAGAGTTTTTGTTGTTGCTTTTTTTCTTTTTCTTCTAGCTTGTGAATGTCACGTTCAAGGCTCTGTTCATTCCTTCTGTCACTCTGAGACTGGCCAGTGCCACTGCTTCCATGGAGTATATGGTCGTCAGTGTGATCAGTGCTTACCGGGATACTGGGGCTTTCCCAGCTGTCAGTCTTGCCAGTGTAATGGCCATGCAGATGGCTGTGATCCCTACACTGGGGAGTGCTTGAATTGCCGCGATTACACAGTGGGTCACAACTGTGAAAGGTATTGTCTCTCCTCATAGCCAATATTAGTTCGCATGTAAGCAATTATCTACTCTAGTGCCCCATGCAGAAGTAACAGTCCTCCCCAGTCATGACTCAGGTGAATCAGTCTCACTGGGTATATCTACATGTCCAATTACTGTGAAGCAATAAACTCTGGAGCTGTTTGAGCCAGAGTAAACTGCTTCCAGGTGCTAAGCCTACACATGCACCTGGGACAGCAGCAATTTGAGCAGGGGCAGAGCAGGCCCCTGGCTGGCTGGGCTGACCAGGAGCAATTTCTGCCCATGGTCAGCGTTTACACGTGTTTCAGCAAAATAAATTACTCTGCCATAAGGTATTACTGTCAGAGACTGTCCCTGGCAGTACTATCTTACATCAGAGTTAATTAGTTTAATGCACTCTAATATTGGCCCAACATGTAGAAAGTGACACTTTACTGCAGAGCTAATTAGTCTATCCCCCAGTAAAGCACATGCAGATGTACCCACTGAGATCAGAGGGAAAAAAACAATTTGATCAGGCACCTTTATTTGCAACAAGGTGCCCTACCCTGATAACCCTTCAGGGAACACATGCCTTTTGTTTCTGAAGTGCTGATGGCCCATATATAGATATCTTGGTTTGGCCTGTATGTAAAGATCTTGGTTTACCTAGTTGGACAGCTGGGTTCAGGAGGACTCCAAGGACTTGTATTGCCCAAGAAAGGCCTGGAGTCATGAAAGGAAAAGAATAATATTAATTTAAATACACCAATCTTAGCAAGAATATGTACAGCTGAAAGTACTGCACAACAAAAGCCAAACTTGGGGCCCTCATGCAGAACTGGCCAGAATTCCCTGGTGTGACTGATTGCAGCCAATGAAGGCCACATCCTTTGGCAGCAGCTGCTGAGCACCTGTGTGGTCTCCTCTGTCTGCCCTTGCCTGAGTACAAGAGGGTGTGTTGAGGAAGAACATGCTCAGTGAAGGGATTCCCCACTGACATATTTCTAATAAAGCTACCAGAATAGGTTTTAAATCCTGAATGGAAAGTGTGAATATCAGATGATGCAGCTGAGCTGCAGCAGTTTGGCTTGGCTTTGTTCTCATATTCTATGCTAGTGTGAGCCAAACAAAATATGGTTATGGTAGTATTATTCAGACTATGAATGGCATTTGCAGACCTAGAAAGATATTGTTTTCTTAGCCCCTCTCTCCAGTCTTGAAAACCCAAACGTAGTGTCATTTTGCTGCAGAAAAAATGTTTTATACGGTGTCTACTTACAGTCTCTCATCTGCCTTTACTTAATGCAGGTGCCTTGGTGGCTTTTATGGAGATCCTGTCCTGGGATCAGGTGATCATTGTCGGCCTTGTCCTTGCCCAGATGGCCCAGAAAGTGGGCGTCAGTTTGCCAGCAGCTGTTATCAGGATCCTATTACTCTACAAGTTGTGTGCGTCTGTAACATGGGGTACACAGGTAAATACCAAGGGCATTAAACGTCTTGCACCTGTTGATTTGGCATTACAGTGAGGGGAATGTGTATGTACATTTGGGACAGGTTGTGTCAGTATCAGTATTAATGCATGTGCCAGTTCTTATTCACAAATTGTGGACCAACCTCTGCCAAGCAGCATCTACAAACATTAATAAGAAAAACAATGTCAAAGAAAGGGGAGAAGTTACTTTACGGATGTTGTCTCTCTCATAATAAACAGTTAAAAGAATCAGTCCTAAACAGGAGGCAAACCTGCAGGTTAAGGTGGAACCTTAAAAATGAAAACAACTTACACGGTCAAAATATCTTACCTCTTTCAAGCTAAGTTTTCTAAGCTTTTCTAAGAAAAGTTATGACGACTCCCTACCTATGTTGGTACAACTCCATTGAAACCAGTGGAGCTATGGCAATTTAAAAGGAGTCAGCCAAATATGATGTTTTGTTTCTCTGAATATGTCAGTAACTCAATTAATTGCTGTCATCAACCTATCGGTCTTTCTGTTTATTAAGTTATATGTTAACAAGCTGCAATAATAATTCCTGTCCTGGTTGTTTGTTTGTTTAAACAGGAAGCAGATGTGAGGCATGTGCTTCTGGCTTCTTTGGAAACCCCAATGAGATTGATGGAGCCTGCCAGGAGTGCCCCTGTAATGACAACATCGATGCGACTGACCCAGAGGCCTGTGACAAGCAGTCTGGGACCTGCCTGAAGTGCCTGTATCATACAGAGGGTGAACACTGTCACCTCTGTAAAGATGGGTATTATGGTGATGCGCTGCAGCAGGACTGTAGAAGTGAGTGAAGTTTCCATTCCTCACCTGTGAAGTTCCCATTCCTCTGGCCACAGTTCACTTAGCTGCCTTAGGCTCTAGAATCTCATACAGTGAATAAATTATGGAGGTACTGACTTTGCACAAGAGCTCAGGACTTTATTGGGTGGCAACAGTAATGTGAGCTATTTTTAATTTACCTGGGTCTATTTCTGAGTAAGCTGGCGCCAGAAATTTAATTATCCTTCACCCCAAGTGAGTTTGCAGCTTTTCTTCTGTTCCCTGTGACTCCTCAGCAGGCAAGACTCCTTACATTTAATGGGGAGAGAAGGGTTGGCCAGCATTTACATGTCCTGAAAGGATGAGGCTTTAATGGGATAAGGGTTTTTTGCCGCCTTGTTAGCATTCTTTGTTTCCCTCTTATCAAGAGAATCAAGCATGGCCATTTCCTGCTGCTTCTTAAGCCCTGAGGACTTGGCTTTTGTTTACACAAACATTCCTGCCATGTTAAAGAACAGCAGGAGCAGATTCCTGGAGCTGGAGTGAAGGGCTGCATCAAGGAATGATAGTTAAGAATGGTTATGGGCCAGTGAGTGAACTCTTGAGGGGGAAGGGAGGAGGAGTAAGCCATGCTGCTGCTGCTTCTTGCCTGTCTGTAATAAAAGGCAAGAAAAATTCCAACTTCTATTAGCACTACTTTGGGAGGAGCTGGGTTCTTATCTGGTTTGCAAAATATGAGCGAATCTGTTTTTCCATAGTTTGTTTGTTGCTCTATTTCTCTTGGTTATTTGGTGAGCCAGAAAAATCAGCTTACCTTTCAGATTCCAGGAGGAGCTTGAGGGACTGCCACTTGGAAATAATCTTTTCATTCAGACAACGTGGTTGCATGGAAGTAATGAGAAATGGTATACCTGGGACCCCAGGGCATTTGTATGCAGATTTGGTCCTGCAAGATGTTGAGAATTTTCAATTCCCATCAGCTGCAGCATAGCTCACAGAAACACTCTGTAGGCTTAGTTAAACTTTTGTTCAAATACACTTGGAAACAGATGTCGTAGGACTCTTTTGGCTTGCGTCTTACAGCATAGATTCTGTAAAATAAATAGAGGCATTTTAATGAGAAGGCAGTTGACTATCTAGATATCCATCCAGGTGTTCACAGTGCACTCAGCACTGCAGGACCTGGACATATTTGAAAGGTAACTAAGTAACTCTTCCCTTCCAAAGTGCCCCTGTTTTTTTTTTCCAATTCCTTTTTAAAATGTCCAGAGATGCCAATAGGGATGTCAGGGTTACTTTCCCCATTTGAATTGGATGGCTTTGTTCCCTGAAATCCACCTCCTCCTTTAAAAGCTAATCAGTAACAGACAACTCAGTTTGAATTCAAGTTAACATTTGGTTGCTCCAGCTTGTCCTAGGTGTTCATGCTTCCTGCTCTTCCATTGCAGAGTGTGTCTGTAATTACTTGGGCACAGTGCAAGAGCATTGTAGCACCTCGGAGGACTGTAAGTGTGAGAGAACAACAGGTCAGTGCCATTGCCTTCCCAATGTAATCGGGCAGAACTGTGATCGTTGTGCACCAAACACTTGGAAGCTGGCTAGCGGAACTGGCTGTGAACGGTGTGATTGTGATATCACTCGTTCCTTTGGG
Source organism: Alligator sinensis (assembly GCF_000455745.1). NCBI lineage: Eukaryota > Metazoa > Chordata > Crocodylia > Alligatoridae > Alligator > Alligator sinensis. The sequence goes on from NW_005842193.1 coordinate 121,006, forward strand.
CCATCATGTAATGAGGTAAGAGATGCATAGGGCCTTGTTGATGCCAATTGGAAAAATACCCTGCTGAAAAGATATTGGCTGTAATCCTAGCAAAGCTATATAATCACTCTGGAAATCTAGATTACCTTCTGCTTCTTGAAGAAAAGATTGGAATATTATCAGTATTCCATATAATTGTTAGGGATACAGATTTTACCAGAGTGACCTGTAAAAAGAGTTGGATCAAAAATGGCAGTCCATGGAAATGAAGCAGAAGGATTTTAAATGGGTTACAGGCATTTTCTTTCTACTCCAAATCACTTTTGGAGTGCATACCATGTTGCAACAAAGGTTGAGTTTTCAGAAGTGCTGACCCTATAATTTTAGGCAATATGTCAGAGAGCCCATTTTGCGGTGAGAAAGACAATTCAAATCTGGCCAAGGCATATACAAAGCATCATATTTTCTTAATTTTTGTGTATCATTCACCTTCAGACAGGATTCAGATTACACTTTGACTCTTGGAAAGGTCTGCAAAAACAAATTAAACCTGTTCATTGATTAACAAGTCCACCTAAGTGAAGGAGCAATTCGATCAGAGACTCCCACCGGTTATGATTTTCAAATCTTACAGGGAGGCTCTCATCTCTTATGGGGGTGGGGTGGCTCAACCCCTCCCGAGCTCCCCTTTAATTCACACCTTGCTTTCAGAATCTGTCCTACCATTTTGTTGAAAATTGGTTCTCATGGTTTGTGTGCTCAGCTGTTGCAGAGATCACCATGACTCTAAGCACTGGGGAGGGTTTCTAGGGCTTTGGTGATAGCCTTTTCCAGAAAGGACACTCATTTTGGCTTCTGTGGTATTCTTTTAATAGTTCACTGGACAGTGTCAGTGCATGCCTGGGTTTGGCGGTCGCACCTGCAGTGAGTGTCAAGAGTTCTTCTGGGGTGATCCTGATGTGGAATGCCAAGGTAAGTCGCATTCACCCTGCCTCTCTTGTGTTTTGTTACCTATCTGCACTTTTAGTTGGAAACCTTTATCTTATTGTTAGCATCAGCCCTTACTGTGACCTTGCTGGCTAGTTTATGTAAAATAGTTCTGTAAATCATGCTGAATATAGTGAGCTGTATTCTCCTGAATGGTTCTGCTACTACTTGAGCACACAGAAGGAAACAACACTTCAAGTCATTTCAGCTCCCCTGCACATTCCTGGATCCGTGGGTGGTAAGGCAGGTGTTTTTCAAGAAAAAGTACTGTCAGGTCTTTAAGGTATTCGGAACAAGAGAGGAAGGTTTTATAAAATATGTGGCAGTGCCTCTCTGTTTTGATACCTCCATTGTAACGGCAGGAAGAAGCCTGTCCATGTTTGGTGTCTGTTTGGCATAATGGCTTAGGAAGGATCAGCAAACACAACAGAGTTCTTGCTAAGTCAGTTACAAAGTAGATTTGTGGAGGTTTATAAAAAAAAAAAAGTGGTAATTTTTATTGAAATAAACCTATTTATTTGGAATCCAGCGATTCTGTAACCTTTTAATTTTTCTTTCTTCTGAAGCAAACAAAAGGCATAAAAGGGCCTCTTTAAGAAATGGAATTTGTGGGTTTGAGAGTCAATGTGAAAATCACTTTCCTTTATCTTTTAGGATTTTAGTTTTGATTCTATATAATAAAACATGCTTTGGATTTAGAATTTTCCATTTCTATCTTATTGCAAAGTCACTTGCAATTGAAGAAAGGTTACCAAGGCCTTTAATCTTTAGCAGAGGATTTTTCACTTTGTTTAAAATTTTCTGCAGACAGTGATACAGTTAGCAAGTTAGATGGTATGCTACAGCTGGCAAAATGTAAACCAAGTTAGGTAGATTGTATAAATCCTACATTCTTTGTGCCACTTCATTATAAACAGGTCTGTTCATTACAAGGGAAAAGAAACTTGGAATGCTGTCCATACCAGAACAAATTTGTGCCTGGGATCTGTTTAAATATGAGAGTTGGCCAGGAGGGTTTGCTGAAAATTATTTCTATTTTCTGCAAGAACAGACTTGTGAGATCTTTTAATAAATCTTTTGAGAGTGGATTTCTTGGGGTCTACCGTCTAAAAAGATAATGGGTGTCACGAGTACTCAGGAGTGGATTGGCGTTCACAGTGAAAGACTATTAAAGAGTGTGGTAGAGCATGTATTAAATTTCTTTTCTAAGCGAACCAGCATTTTAGCTTCTTTTTGCAGAGCTGCATGTGTTCTTCTAGTTAAATGCAGCTGACTGCACCTTCAGTCTCATAAAGCTTCAGGACAGTGATTGTCTCCTGATATCTGTTTTCTCCATCAAGACTTTTTGATGGAATCCATCAACACATGTTATCAGTAACATTTTCCTCCTCTATGCCAGAGTTTCTGACCTTTTGCTTTAGTTTCTGCTCTCTCATTTTGGACATGTAAAAACCTGCTGTTTAATGTCTATAAAAAGAAAAATAATAATATACTATTATTTAGAATACAAGGTAGCCTTAAACTTCTCTATCAAATCCAGTAACTCCTCCCTCCCTTCTAATGTAGTTGACAAAACAGATTAGCGTAGGTATACAATCTGATCTTTCTTGGAGGTCTTATTCCTCAGCGAGAATCCTTGATTTTTCTGAGTTGCGTAGTCTGTGACAGGCCGTAGAGACCAGCTTGTCATGAGGTAGCATATCCAGTAACGCTTCACCTGCTTTAGGTGACCCAACCCAAAACTCTGTGTGCTGAAGAACTGTGGAGAACTCAGCTATTCCCTGTGCTATGGCTGAGCTGTAGTAACCCTGTGTGTTAGTTTAAGAAGTAAGGAGGCTCAAATACTAGCCTGCCTGTGGGTTATTTTGGCAGACTGTATACTACCTGCTCTGTCCGGCTGACTGGGAAGCATCTTTCCCTCGCCCTAGGCCATGAAGCAGCAGTAGAAAGAATAAAGACTTGGTCTCACTTCCAGTTTATTCTTTTTTTGGCCAGGTGCTCTAATGATTATAGGTTCCTCAGTCTTCACCACATTGTGGAATATGATGCAAATCTGGTTGGAGTCAGCTTTGTAACAAAACCCTGAACCGTATGAGTTCTGTGATATGATGAGTTTCATCCCTCATATTTGCCACAAATCTAGTGCGGAGACTTGGGCATTACACTTGCAACCTCAGAAATAGGATCTTCAAGCAGCTGGTGACAAAGGCTTCTGCCTAACACTAGGAAACTCACCTTGTTTACAGTACTGCTCCGATCAGACTGTATATTGAAGCCTTTGTGATAGATTTTGAGATTGCTGACTCCAGTGGAAACAGGATTAGACCCTTATGAGACACTAGTGATGGAAGAAATATATTGCCCACATTGATCTGACTGTCCAGATTGCAGATTCTTTATGCAGGGATCCTGGTTTCTCTGTTTTAAAAGCGCTGCCCCTCCCGCGGGGTCTTGAGGGTGTATGTATGGAGCAGGGGGAATATGTATGAGGGTACCCAACCATAGGTGATGTGTCAGGGGGGGCAAGTGGCCTCCCAGATTTGTGCACCCACAGCAGGCGTTGGGCTGCAGCCTGGCAGGACCAGCACGGGCAGAAGCCGCCTCTGCAGCCCAACAGGCAGGTAGAACCTGGTGCACATGGGCAGAGTGGGGCAGCAAGACTCATTGCCTCCACTGGCACCACCCCCCGTGCCACCAGCAGTGTGAGAGGTACCAGCGGGGAGGGGGAGCGCACTGCTATCACCTCCTCCAGGTGCTCGTGCACCAGACTGCAGCTCTACCCCACCACCATGGTCCAGCTGCTATTCCCCTCAGCCATGGCTCTACCCCACACGGAAGGTGGTGTGGGGGGCAGTGCAGGTGGCCCGAGGGGTGTAGCGGTGGTGACTGGACCATGGTGGTGAGGTAGAGCCACAGCTTGGCATGCAAGCAACTGATGGCAGGAGGAGGTAAGGGCAGGGCAGCCCAACCCTCTCCCACCCAGTCTGTTACTCCTTGTGCTGCTGGCGGCACTGCTGGTGCAAGGGTCCTGGGGGTGGTGGCAACAAGTCTCATTGCCCTGCTCTGCCCTCCTGTGCTGGGTCTCACGTGCTGGGCCATGAAGGCAGCTCCTGCTTCTGCCAGTCCAGCCAGGCTACAGCCCTGCACCCCACTGTGAACACAAAACTGGGGGGCCACATTCTCCCCCCATTCCCCGTCCAACACGTCACCTCTGGCTCCCATCCCTTCCCTGGGAGTACACGCAGCAGCAGGGAGCCACTCCTCCTCCCCAGGGACAAGCCACCCATGGGTCATCCCACTTCTCAAATGGGCGCCATGGCCACGCATTCCTGAACCAGCCGCGGCCCTGCGCACCACTCCAGCTGGGCAGTGCACCCAGCCCCAGCTGCCAACCCTGCCCTACTTCTTCCCTCACCATGGCTGCCACTACCACCTCAGTCTGCGCCCCCTCCAGCCTCCTGCCTTGCCTATGCCCCCTGCTTCCCCACGTCTCACCTATGTCCCCCCATAGACTTACCTGCAGGGAGTTGTGGAAACTGCTTTCCACCATGCCACCTGGCTGCCACATGCATGTGTGCATGCACACATGTATGTGGTGCCCCCTGCTGTGATTGCCCTCCTCCCACTCCTCCCAGCCCCTTGCAGGCCAGAGCTCTGCCAGCCTGCAAGGGGAAACCTGCTTTTCCCCTTCATTTTTCTCCTTTAAAGGAGAAAATCCGTGTTTTTTCACACCAAACAGAAAACCAGATCCCTGTTTATCAATAGTGTTTGTGAAATGGAGACCACTCACTGAAAATGGAGGAAGTGCTGTTGGAGAAAGACACAGAGGTGTTCATTTCCTGAAGTACTGTACACAAGACCAGGAGAATCGAACAGAGTAAAATCAGATTGACTACACAGCATGGAAGTTGGATCTTGACACACCTGGTACAGGAGAAAGAGTCTACATCTAGGGGAGTGACTCCATTGTGAAACCCTGAGTATTTCAGACTTCCACCCCCTTCCCAGGAGAGCTCACCAGCTGGGAAGTGGAGGAAGAAAATGGTGTTGTGGATTCAACTGCTAAGTAGGAGGCTTGAGCATCTGGGAATTTGGGGAGTTAAATGAATTGCAGCTGTGGGTCTGAAGTCAGAGATGTCTCTGGCGCTGCTCTGCTGGGAACCAGAAATTCAAGAACAGGTTTCCCCATCATAATTTCCACAGCTAGAGCTGACAGCTGCTGCAGGGCTGAGAGCATGCTTGTCATTTCTTTTACTAGGGAATTAGGGTTAAGAGGTTCAGGTTTTAAGGCCTTGTGCCAGTCCGTGGTGAATGTCACTAAATGGGAACCACACTATAATTCTACCCTGTGGTAATATTTAAGTTAATAGTACTCCTAGCCCATTTGGAAGACTCTACATCGTTTAGTTTATTATTCAAACTCTTTGTGTGCATGACTGTGTGTGCGCGCATGCATCTACACAAATACCTGCTTAGATAAAGCAGTAAAATTTCAAGTTTCGTGAAGCACAAACCTCTCAATTATTTTAGGGCTTGGAGCTTTTCCAAACCCTTATGACCAAACTGCAGGTTCAGTGCATGAGTCTTTCAAGGTTTATACTGCCCTGTTTTTCACTCACAAGAGGAATTTCTGAGGAAAGTCTGAGTTCCTGAGGACTGCTTGGGTTATAATGGAGCCACTGTGCACTTCAACAGTAAGGTACAGGATTTAAAAATAATTTTAAATATCAAATAACAAAATTAACAAATGGTAAAAATAAATATAAAATAAAATGTTGCTGGTATCTCTATTGTTGTAAACAAGAACAGATATATGGTAATTGGGGAAGGATCCTGTGAAATAAAAAATGAGAATGTTTTAGGTTTGTTAAAGGAAAGTGGAATTTTTCCAGACCAGGACCCAAGAAATTGTCTCTGACACTCTGGATGTGCAATGTCTTTGGCCATGGGTTTATAGGAGTGGTATCTCAGCCCTTTGTAGAGTATCAAATGACTTTTCATTTAGAAGCAATTAACTATGGCCATTGTGTCTTGGTTTAACTTGCTGCTGTATGCTTGGCCAACTGCAAAGGGAAGATCTATATCTCCTCATGAATGGAAAGAGGGAGTATGTTTTGCTCCATTGCGGTAGACTGTCTTGCCCCCGGTAAGTAAATAATCAAGCTTTGCTGTTACTTGAATCAATACAATGCAAGTAACATTTGTATCATGAGCTAAAAGCAGAGAAGGGTCTTGACAGAGGGTTGCTTTCTTTTGTCTTAGGCATTCATAGGATGAAGTTGAAATAGGTCTTTCCCTGTGGTTGGTTAGCTACATGTAATATAAACTTGCATACTAACACTCTCAGCTCTAATTTAGCCTTTTACAGACACAATTTAAGAAACATTTTAAGCATGAAACTGTTGCAAAGTAATGTTAGCACTTCATAAAACCGCATAAATCAGAAGCTGTAGAAATGTTTCTGAAGTCTCCTGTGGGTGTTCTGCATCAGCATGCAGGCAGAACATCAAAATGCCGAGGAGTTAACAATAAGTTTATAGTGTAATTTGAATCAATAGCTGATTATTCAAAGAGAAAGATCTGCTAACTATGCAGAAATTTCAAGCTTACAAATTGCTGAATAGTCTGATTATCATAATGGCTTGTTACACCCAGGAAATCCATACCAGGCCTGAACAAAACCTATTGCTGTTTTCCTTTGGGGGACAAAGCATTTAATGCTATCCATCCACAACTGAAAGGTGGAAAAGGGACATGCCTGTAGCACCTTCTGGTGGAGTGTGGAACAATATGACTAACACCCATCATGTGATGTTTGAGTTACTTAAAGAAATAAATGTGTGTGTATATATATAAAACACTAAAAAAGTTGAATGAGGCAAGCTGTTTCCATCCCATTCATACTTCATTGCTTTTGTAAGATGTTAACTTCTGGCCTTTAAAGATTAAACCATGAGGGTTAGGTTTTGTGGGGTTTCTCTTACAAATGTTACAAGAGATCGCTGATATTGAACTACTTGTTACCCACTCTCACCTGCAGGCATTAAAATGATCCACTTCTACTTTAAATCACTTTTATCTGAAAACACCAGCTTTCCTAAACTTTGAAAAGTAGGGACTGTCAGATAAATAGGACTGAGATTCAACAGAGCCATAATTTACAAAATCAAAGGCAATCATAGTTTTGCTTGTCTCTGTTTACATTAAATTACTTGGCCAATTATTAGAAATCTGGCATTTTCATGTTACAAAGACTTTACTGGGTTAATGAAATCTAAGAAGTGCCTTGTTTATCACTGGACTTGAAAACTGAAATACAAAAATGTAAGTATAGCACTTCTGTGAATGCTTTACATGAAAACAAATAAAAAAACTTTAATTCCTGTGTGTGAAAGAACAGGGCATGGGAAAGAAAGGAAGAAATTCTAGCACCACATATATTAGAGACAAAAAGGAAGGGTAAATTGCTCCCAATCTGAGGGGAAGGTGTCTGCCTGTGGCCTTAATTAGATTTGGACATCCTGAAATCACTTAATTTATTAAATTCCAGTGTGGATTAAGAATGAAACATTGTAATCTGAATATATTGAGTCCTCAGCATAAGACAGTGATAAAACAGTTTGTGCTTTGCCACATACCACACGTTCAACACAGGTTGACCCCTGGATATCCATGGAGTTAAAAAAAAAATGTGCAAAAGAACAAGTGGAACAGCATACATGGGGCCAGAACGCACAGCTCAAAACCGGAGCCTGGATGGCCAGAGCCATGCTCTGGCTGCCAGCCTGGCTCTGCGCAGCAGGATTGCTGCTGCCGCAGCCCCCTGAGTTCCTGGAGGCCTCATGTAAGTGCACAGTGCTGGCTGGCCCCGGCCTCCCCTACCCCACCCAGGGGCACCTGTCACACACCACAGGACTCCTGACACAGGCATTCCCCAGGGACAACTAGCAGCAGCACATGGTGTCCCCCTGCTAGCTGTCCCTGGGGAACCAAACGTCCATGGTCATGTGGATGTGGCCACTGGAGATAACTGCTTCTTATTGGGAGCAGGCACATTTGTACCTTTTAAGATCAGGAAATATTTTGCTAATGACAACAATGAGCCATAGGAACTGACCTATGGTTTAGGGGTTTATCAAATAAATATATTAAAAAGGAGCAGCTTACTAACGGGAGAGAGAGAATACTACCGAGTGATCAGGAGAGCTGGTCACAAGTGTTTTTGCCATGAGATTTTGTTTCATCGAAATTAAAATGTTCTGCAGGATAATGAATAATTCAATTGAGTGTTTCAATTTCCCAATCAAAACATGCAGATGAAACAAAATGTTGTTCCAAAATGATATTTCATGACATAATGACAGTTCATTCATTCAGAAGCTCTTCTAGCCAGATAATTTAAGGAGGGGACTTTTTCCCATTACATATTCCAAAGGAAACACTTGGGTTTTTCTGACCGTTTTTGTTTGTTTGTTTACTGGTTGAACACTAACAGACTTTCTTTAGCTAGTATAACAAGAGATTTGGTCACTATGTCCTTTTCTGCTTAGCAAGGGACAGGTTTGATTATCCTTTCCTAACTCATCCTAATCTTCAAAGCAAGTAGTTTTAGGTGTATTAACTTGCAACTTTCTGCCCCACCCTGTCTTTTCTTTAATGTGAAGAAAATAATCAGCTATTTGTCCTGAAGACTGTTACTAACCAAAGCCGGTTAAGGCAAAAATGTAAAGACCAGAGACTCCTGTAATTTCAGCATTTGTGTGGTTTTAAGGAGCAGAATGAAGCATTCTTCCCTATTTCTAGTCATGTGACTGCAGGAATGTTTCTTTTTTTCTTTTACCTTTGCTTAAAAGGACCTTCAGTGTTCTTATGAGATTGGAAGTATTAGTCCCTAATACTTAGTTTCCCAAGTGACATTTGGGAGCCATTTCCAGCAACACGATAGGCTCTGAAACTTTTGTGTTGCTGGATATCTCTGTTTGCCTGCTTGTTCTGTATGGAAGAAGGGAGATAAGATGATCGAGTTTAGGCAGATAACGTAGTATTTCCCCTCTTGCAGTATTGCCAACCCCATTGTGACAAAAATCATGAGATGCTCTTAAAAAATCAGTAGATTGGTATGTAAATCATGAAGTGCTATTTTTGAAGTGTGTGCGGAGGCGTTATTTGAAGGTGTCAGGGGCTGTGGGTCTGTGTGTGGGGTTTGGAGCCTGGGGAGGGTGAGTCCTGGCAGGATGTGGGGTACTGTGGGTCAGGAAGTGAGAGGCAGCAGCAGGGCTGGCGGGGGCTGTGACTTGGGAGCGAGGGGCAGGCAAACAGACAGACACACAGAGAAGGAATCCACAGCATACATACATACAGGCTGGGGAGTTCCCTTCTCGAAAGCACAGAGGCGGAAAGGGATCTTGAAGTCATTATCAGCTCCAAGATGAACATGAGCCGCCAATGCCAGACCACAGCCAGCAAGGCCAGCCATACCTTGTCATGTATCCAAAGCTGCATCTCAAGCCGGTCCAGAGAAGTGATACTCCCCCTCTATGCGACTTTGGTCAGGCTGCAGTTGGAGTACTGCGTCTGGTACTGGGTGCCGCACTTCAAAAGGGATGCGGCCAGCCTGGAGAGGGTTCAGAGGAGGGCCACCCGCTTGGTGAGAGGGCAGCAGGGCAGGCCCTAGGAGGAGAGACTGAGGGACCTGAACCTGTTCAGCCTCAGCAAGAGGAGGCTGAGGGGGGACCTGGTGGCTGCCTACAAGCTCATCAGGGGAGATCAACAGCAAATAGGCAGAGCCCTTTTCTCCCCAGCACCACCTGGGGTGACAA
>NW_005842193.1:130922-147265 GCF_000455745.1 Alligator sinensis
GGTCTTGTGAACCCAGCATTCATTCCTGCCTGTGGCAGGGGGTCAGGCTAGATGATCTGTTCAGGTCCCTCCTGACCCTAGCTACTATGAAACTATGCAACATAGCATCCAGCTAGAAGTTGCAGGGGGGCACATCGAGGGAGGGAGTGGGGCAGTGGTTGGGGTGAAAGGGGCCCAGGCAGATCATCCAGAGGTGGGGGGGGAGGGGCTGGCTCCCCACTGCAGTGTGCACCCCCAGGGGAGGCATGGGGGGCATGTGTCCCCCACGAGGCAGACCTGGCTGAGGCTCTGTGCCCTGCTGCCTTAACCCTAGGAGCTCAGTCTTGCAAAACCATTGCTGCCCACTGGGTGGGCAGGGGACACAGGGTATGCTGGCCACGTGGCGCATCCCCTGCCCACCCGGTGGCAGGAAGCACACTGGCATCATGTGGCTGAGTTCCTGGGGCAAAGGCAGCAGGGTGCAGAGCCCCAGCCTGCAGCAGGCAGACTGCCTCTGGCATGTGCCCCCCCGCTCCCCCGTGCCTCCCCTGGGGATGCGTGCTGCTGCGGGGAGCCGCCCCTCTCCCCCCCCTCCCCCTGCTGCCACCTTTGGATGACCTGTCCTGGCTCCAGGGCCCCATTCACCCTTGCTCTTGCCCCAACCTCTCCTTCAGCATGGGGGCCTCGATCTCCCCTCCCTTCTCCCCATCTCTTCCCCTCCACAGACTTACCAGCAGAGAAAATTGGGAGATCTGAGGGTTTGATCTGGAGATTGCGAGTTGGAGTTATTTTGACTTAGAAATCCTGAGTCTCAAAATGGTTTTGCGGCACTTGACATTACTGCTTTTGTAAACTAGAGGCTGTACAGTTATTTACATTAAAAAGGTTGTTTCTTTCCAACTTGTAGGTAAGGTTTTACATACCAAGGATTCAGCTGTACTCTTTAGGGTGTGAGGAAGAAGATGCTTGCATTTACTAGGTTTTATTAACTCAGAGATGCACCAGTAATGGCACTTGTCACTGAGGATCTGGTGTTTGCCTGCGATCAACTTCTTGCCATAATAATAGTACATTACTCCCCTTGACTAGTGGAGCACAGACAACAGGCACTGAGTTTCCAAATTTACAGGTGTTTTGATCTCTCTAGCTGCTGTTTACCAATCATATTGCAGCAGTAACAAAGTTGATTTTAACCTTCTGCTTCTGGGTAGGTGTCTGTGACCTTTCCTTTTAGGTGTTAACTTTTTCTCTGCTGTTTGTGCTTTGGTTATGTCACAATTAGGCAGGCACAGACAACACCTTCAAACCCTGCTCTGGGTTGTGTGGTAGAGTGAGAGGCTGTTGGGAATAGTGCTTCCTGGGATACTGGAGGACTGCAAATTGCTCATTTCATCTCCTGCTACTTTTATCTCTGTGGAGCAGAGTGAAGTTACCTTAACGCTGACTAGGTAGCACATCCCAAAGTTAACCATCACTTGAAGTGGCATAACTTTGAGATGCTCAGAGGGGCCTTGGGACATATAGCACAAGTTAATGAGTATTAACATGCTGACATGAAAATTAATACTCCCTTTTAAGTGCCCTTGGTATGCTCTAAGTGTAACTTTACCCTAAGTGAGGGGTGGGCAAGCCCCAGCATTGGTGCCAGAGCATGGCACACTAAGGCATTTTGCTTCGCATGCATATCTCAGAGTGGGGGCTGTGCTGCCAGAGAAGGGATCAGGCCCCTCACAGCTCCTCCATTGCCTAGCATGTCAACAACTTACAAGTTGAGGCTAAAGGTGTTTTTTGACACCCTGCCCAAAAAAGTTGCCAACAACCCCTGTCCTAAGCCATCTCAGGGGGCTGTCCTCATGTTTGGTTGTCAGCTATAAAGCTCTAAATAGCCTGAGACTGCCTTGTTATAGGGATTGCCTCTCTTCAGGTGCCCTTACAGCTGTGGTCAGCAGGGACATTTGTTCTCAATTTCTCTCATGTTATAAAAGAGAAACATCTCCTAGCCTGATGATGGTGTTTCCTTCCCTTCACAACAGTAATGGGGATGAAAGGAGTTTTCTTTGGGTTTCTGGCTAGTTCTCTTTGATATACTGCCAGGGTTTTGTAGTATCATTATGATGTGTAAGGGAGTGTAGATCTAGATTTTTAGAGGTGTGTGGTGCCTCCTGTGCTAGGTACATGAATGCCTTCTAAAAAACTGTAGTAGGGTCAGTGTGTTACATGGCAGCATTTCAAAGCAACCCAGTCAGCCAGAACCATAGAGAAACTCCCCTTTACTGTCGTGGGAAGTGCTGGGCCCTGGGTTCTCAGAGAGGAGTTTTTAAAAAAAAAAAGCTTTAAAAATCTAAATTAAAAATACAATAATTACTGTTATGTGGTTGGACCGGTGGTCAGGGGGTAGGATGTTTCCATGTCAGTAATATGCTAAACAACATTGTGTGAGTGCTGCCACGGTAGGGGAGCCTGAAATAGGCTTTAGCCAGGGAGACCCAACAAACATGTAAAAGCTCTTCCCAAATTAAAAACAAATTCAAAATCAAAGCCCTCCTTTTGATTTCTGTTATTTCTGATTATCCAGTCTTTGGGAAGGCCTTTTCCTTGCTTTCCCTTAAACTGGGATTGTTTTACTTGGCACAGAAAAGTCTTTGTTTCTGGTTTTATCTTCTGGAGGGGGATGAGGGTGCAGTTCTATGAACAGTTCAAGACCTGGGTTACAGAGCATTACAAAGTGATGCAAATGTAAAAACAAAATTTTAAAACCCCATTTTTGGAGAGTGGAGTTCTGATGGGTCCTAAAGGGGAGCTGTAGTGTATGGCCACTTGTGCATGTGCTGGGAGTTTAGTCCCCTAAATTGAAACAGTGAGTTTTTAATTGCAACGATTAAAATCCCATCATTTTAATTTAGGGGCTTCTGTCACTGTTACAGTGAGGGGTCCGATCTGATCCTCTGCAGTGGCAGTGCTCCCTGGGGCCGCCCAGGTAGGATGCTAGCTGCCTGGGTCCTGCCCCAGCTCGCAGATACCTGCCAGATGCAACTCTTCCCAGAGCCTACCCACTGGAAGCCCACCAGGCGCTGCTCCCCACACAGGCTCAGGGAAGTTGGATCCAGCAGCTGCTGCCTGTGGGCTGGGGCAGCACCCACGCAGCTGGCATCCTGACCAAGTGGCCCAGGGAGGTGCTGCCACTGTGGAGGGAACTGGGGGCCCCTATAGCTTAGAGTCTGCACAGCCCAGTGGCAGCTCACGCAAGCAAGCAGGCTCCGCTGGAGTGGGGGGGAAGCGGTGAGGGGCCTGATCCTTTTTTCTTTTTTTCCTTGAAGAGCCTGCCCACATCTACTGCAGCTGGGGGGAGCTGCCAGTAGGCCCTGAGCTGTAGGGGGCCCCGGACCTTCCTTCAATGGCAGCGGTGCCTCCCAGGGCCACCTGGGTGGGTGGCTAGTGGGTGGGTGCTATCCTCGCTCACAAGCATCACCAAGCCCAATCCAACTGGTCCTTGAGCCCTAGCTGGGGCAGCACCCACTTGCTCGCCACCCTCCCAGGCAGCCCCAGGGGGCACTATTGCCGTGGAAGGAAGGACCGGGGCTCTATGCAGCTCAGGAGCCACTTGGCCCACCAGCAGCTCACCCTCCAGGCCATGGGAGATGTGGCAGGCTCCATGAAAAAGAAAAAAAAGGATTGTCTCCCTCACCGCTTCTGCCTTCAGCCTGCCTCTCCCTCAGAAGGAGGATGAGCTAAGGCTGCAACATTACAAATAGCTGTGTTGCAACTAAACTATATGCGGATGTGGTTTCATTTGCAATGTAGCAAACTCATTTAAATCATTAAAAACTCACACACGTGTACAGTGTAACGCAATTAAATCGCAAAAATATTAAAAACGCACACACGTGTACAGTGTAACGCAATTAAATCGCAAAAATTGCCAATTTTTGTCATGTGTACAAGTGCCCTATAATTACAATGTGTTTATCTCAATCCTGTACAGTTTCCTGGTTGGTGCTATATAGCTCTACAGTGTTCCTTTTATTTTACTGTTTTTATAGCAAAGTACTTGCTGCTGACAGTTGGATCATAGAGCTAGGTTTATACTGAGAGGGTTTGGGGACTGATCAACATTTACATAATTTCATTCCTTTTTTGGCATATTCTCCACTATTTTATGGTGCCCAGAGTATTGGAATTGACTTTATCATGCATATATTGAGATACTGCAGTGTCCTGTGCCTACTGTGATCTTGTTGGATTTCACATCAGAGTTAACAAAAGGACCTGCTTTTTAAATCTGTGATCTCACTTGGTAGAAGCAAGTACCCATGTAATCTGATAGTATCCTGGGATCTTTGAGGAGAAACAAAATGCATAGCATTTACTTTGCTCTGGAATTTGGATAATTGATCATGATACCGAATGCCGTATTCCCAGGAGTAATACTTGATGAAAGGGTTAACTGAGCCTCCTTCAAAGAGTAACTTGACAATTTGCCTGGGGGGATATATTCCATGGCAAGTTGCTGTGGGAATACTTAAGCACTTTGATGTGAAGTAAAAACAATCTCTTGTGTCAGAGTACAATTCAGAGAACAAAAGGACCATTTTGTTAAATTGCATGGACATAAACTTGCTCATAGGCAATAGAAGTTGTCTCTGTATTATGGTGTATTTTGTATCCATATTCTATAGGAAAGCTGGTTTTGTTTATGAAGCAATTTGTTCCTTTAAGGGCTTTTTAAAAAGCTGGTTACGAATGGAGGCTATATTCTGGCCTGAAAGCAAATGGTAAAGATCATCATGAAACCTGCTTTATTTTGCCCCCTTGCCAATTTCTAGGGGGAATGCTGCATTAGCAAGGGCTGATGTTTTCAAAAGAGTAACCTGCTAGTACTCACAGGTGCCCTTGATGGATTTATGGGCCATTTGTATGTGTTAAATTTATGAGGTAGTCCTGAAAGATGTGATTTGTAACTGAAGGCTTTAATCTGCTGGGTGTCAAAGCCTTGAATGTTAAAGGAATGTATGTTTGATCTAGTGTGGATTTACTCTGCCCTGATGATAGGAAGGGCACCTCCAGCATAGCTGCAAGACCTCCTAGACCTTTTGTTCTTTGCTGCTTTACCTTTATTAAAGCTATGAACATTGGTAATTTCCTTTTAGCATCTTCTACCCAGCTATTTGAGAAGAGGTCCAGATGGAAACTTGAATTTCTAACACTTGAAAGCTCTTCTTTTTACATGGATTATATTTGGCTCAGACCAAGTATAGTCCTATGCTTACCTGGCAGGGGAAGCACTGTGACCACCAAGGTGGTTTTCCTAGTCGCACCCAGGGACACCCACTCTCCTGGCACGGGGGTAGTACCTGCGAAGGTAATGTAGAGTTAATCTCCCACTTAGCTGCTGGAGTGGGAAGATCTTGGCTTTATGCCCACTTTATGGAAATGGGAGACTCCTCCCTAGTTTGCTCTTGCGGCCATATGGCTGAGGGCAAGCAAAACTCAGAGGCCTCCAAACCCCAAGCCTCCAGGCTTGGGCCTGCACATAGGATGCCTGCCAAAGGATTTGGAAACATCTGAAGTCCTAGCTGGGGGTGTAGGATGTTTGCCGGTAGTAGGGCCACTTATGGTTCTGGACTGACTCATGGATTTGGAATTGATTTGGCTGATTTGGCTTGGAACATGGGGAAAAAAATGTCCTATATGCAAATGGGTTTAAAAATATTGTAGTGTGGCACATTGAATTATGCTAAGTGAAAACAAATGTCAGTCATGAGCTTGTACAACCAGGGAGCTCAAAATTCACGTCACCGATGGGAGCTATGTTGAGCAACCTGCTGGGAGGTCAAGGAGCATCCCTGACTGTCAGTCACATAAAAGTTTCCATAAAAGTCATTGTATTTGCTTGTATTCACTCCTCCTGACTAGTTAAACAGAAGTTACTAGAGGTGCGCCAATGTATCAGTGGCATATCAGATTGACACTGATAAAAGAAAAATTAACATTATCAGCTATCAGCTTTTTTTGCCACCTGGGTGGGTGGCTAGTGGGTGGGTGCTATCCTCGCTCACAAGCATCACCAAGCCCAATCCAACTGGTCCTTGAGCCCTAGCTGGGGCAGCACCCACTTGCTCGCCACCCTCCCAGGCAGCCCCAGGGGGCACTATTGCCGTGGAAGGAAGGACCGGGGCTCTATGCAGCTCAGGAGCCACTTGGCCCACCAGCAGCTCACCCTCCAGGCCATGGGAGATGTGGCAGGCTCCATGAAAAAGAAAAAAAAGGATTGTCTCCCTCACCGCTTCTGCCTTCAGCCTGCCTCTCCCTCAGAAGGAGGATGAGCTAAGGCTGCAACATTACAAATAGCTGTGTTGCAACTAAACTATATGCGGATGTGGTTTCATTTGCAATGTAGCAAACTCATTTAAATCATTAAAAACTCACACACGTGTACAGTGTAACGCAATTAAATCGCAAAAATTGCCAATTTTTGTCATGTGTACAAGTGCCCTATAATTACAATGTGTTTATCTCAATCCTGTACAGTTTCCTGGTTGGTGCTATATAGCTCTACAGTGTTCCTTTTATTTTACTGTTTTTATAGCAAAGTACTTGCTGCTGACAGTTGGATCATAGAGCTAGGTTTATACTGAGAGGGTTTGGGGACTGATCAACATTTACATAATTTCATTCCTTTTTTGGCATATTCTCCACTATTTTATGGTGCCCAGAGTATTGGAATTGACTTTATCATGCATATATTGAGATACTGCAGTGTCCTGTGCCTACTGTGATCTTGTTGGATTTCACATCAGAGTTAACAAAAGGACCTGCTTTTTAAATCTGTGATCTCACTTGGTAGAAGCAAGTACCCATGTAATCTGATAGTATCCTGGGATCTTTGAGGAGAAACAAAATGCATAGCATTTACTTTGCTCTGGAATTTGGATAATTGATCATGATACCGAATGCCGTATTCCCAGGAGTAATACTTGATGAAAGGGTTAACTGAGCCTCCTTCAAAGAGTAACTTGACAATTTGCCTGGGGGGATATATTCCATGGCAAGTTGCTGTGGGAATACTTAAGCACTTTGATGTGAAGTAAAAACAATCTCTTGTGTCAGAGTACAATTCAGAGAACAAAAGGACCATTTTGTTAAATTGCATGGACATAAACTTGCTCATAGGCAATAGAAGTTGTCTCTGTATTATGGTGTATTTTGTATCCATATTCTATAGGAAAGCTGGTTTTGTTTATGAAGCAATTTGTTCCTTTAAGGGCTTTTTAAAAAGCTGGTTACGAATGGAGGCTATATTCTGGCCTGAAAGCAAATGGTAAAGATCATCATGAAACCTGCTTTATTTTGCCCCCTTGCCAATTTCTAGGGGGAATGCTGCATTAGCAAGGGCTGATGTTTTCAAAAGAGTAACCTGCTAGTACTCACAGGTGCCCTTGATGGATTTATGGGCCATTTGTATGTGTTAAATTTATGAGGTAGTCCTGAAAGATGTGATTTGTAACTGAAGGCTTTAATCTGCTGGGTGTCAAAGCCTTGAATGTTAAAGGAATGTATGTTTGATCTAGTGTGGATTTACTCTGCCCTGATGATAGGAAGGGCACCTCCAGCATAGCTGCAAGACCTCCTAGACCTTTTGTTCTTTGCTGCTTTACCTTTATTAAAGCTATGAACATTGGTAATTTCCTTTTAGCATCTTCTACCCAGCTATTTGAGAAGAGGTCCAGATGGAAACTTGAATTTCTAACACTTGAAAGCTCTTCTTTTTACATGGATTATATTTGGCTCAGACCAAGTATAGTCCTATGCTTACCTGGCAGGGGAAGCACTGTGACCACCAAGGTGGTTTTCCTAGTCGCACCCAGGGACACCCACTCTCCTGGCACGGGGGTAGTACCTGCGAAGGTAATGTAGAGTTAATCTCCCACTTAGCTGCTGGAGTGGGAAGATCTTGGCTTTATGCCCACTTTATGGAAATGGGAGACTCCTCCCTAGTTTGCTCTTGCGGCCATATGGCTGGGGGCAAGATAAACTCAGAGGCCCCCAAACCCCAAGCCTCCAGGCTTGGGCCTGCACATAGGATGCCTGCCAAAGGATTTGGAAACATCTGAAGTCCTAGCTGGGGGTGTAGGATGTTTGCCGGTAGTAGGGCCACTTATGGTTCTGGACTGACTCATGGATTTGGAATTGATTTGGCTGATTTGGCTTGGAACATGGGGAAAAAAATGTCCTATATGCAAATGGGTTTAAAAATATTGTAGTGTGGCACATTGAATTATGCTAAGTGAAAACAAATGTCAGTCATGAGCTTGTACAACCAGGGAGCTCAAAATTCACGTCACCGATGGGAGCTATGTTGAGCAACCTGCTGGGAGGTCAAGGAGCATCCCTGACTGTCAGTCACATAAAAGTTTCCATAAAAGTCATTGTATTTGCTTGTATTCACTCCTCCTGACTAGTTAAACAGAAGTTACTAGAGGTGCGCCAATGTATCAGTGGCATATCAGATTGACACTGATAAAAGAAAAATTAACATTATCAGCTATCAGCTTTTTTTGGCTGGCGTAGCTGATAATGTCACAAATAAATGCTGCATGCGTGTGTGCAGTCACAACATGCATGTGGCTGGGAATGCGGCCTCGCAGCTTGGAGAGCAACATCTGGCTGGTAAATCTGTGGGAGGAAAGGGGCGTGGGGAGGGCAACTCAAGGCCCCCATGGTGAGGGAGGGAGTGGGACAGGGGCAGGCACTGCCCAGCTGGGGCAAAATGTGACCCTGTCGGGAGCAGGGCAGAGCTGCGGGCAGGTCATCCGGGGAAGTGAGGATGGGGATGGCTCCCTTCCACTGTGTGCACCCCCAGGGAAGCCATGGGGGGCATGTGCCCTCCTGGATTTGTATGTGGGATGAGGGTGGGCTGGGGAGGAGCTACAGAGAATTTTGGGGTGGCTGTAGCTCACCGCATAGCCCCCACTCCCAGCACTGCCACCCCCCACCCTGCCCCTGCCCACTCCAAGCACTGCACTGGCCCAGCTCTCATTGGGAAGAAGCCAGTGCAGGCCCTGGCCCCAAGCCAGCACTGCACAGCCTGCTCTCACCCTGCACACAAATCTGGGGGGCACATGCCCCCCATGCCTCCCCCAGGGGCCACGCAGCAGCTGGGAGCCACCCCCACTACCCCGCATCCCCAGATGAGCCTGCCCCACTCCTGGGGTCACAGTCACTGCTCTGGCTGGGTAGTACCTGCCTCTGCCCCACTCCCTCCTCACTGTGGGGGCCTTAATCTGCGACCCCCACATCCCTTCCCTCCCTTCCCTCCCTGCTACCCCTCCTCCCCACAGACTTACTGGCAGGAGGCTGCTCTCCAAGCTGCAGGGCTGCATTCCTGTAAATCGGCTATCAGATTGGTATCGGCAGACATGGTTGGTTAACAATCGGCCATTGGTGTTGGCCAAGAAAATCTTTATTGGTGCACTCCTAGAAATTACTTGTCTGATTTCAATGTTAATAAACATTTGCAACTGATCAGCTTTGCCCTCACACTCCTACTACAAAGAGGCTGGCTCTGGAGAACTTGGCACCCATGTGCTAGAATCTTGTGACATTTGTCTACCTTTTCCACATTACAAGCAAGAGCTCTTTATGCCCTGCTTCCTGTTATTTGAACTATAAATACAAACCAGAGACGGAACAGATCCAAACTATGCACTAACACAGCAGCCTAACTAAAGGCGATGGTGAGAGGGGCATCAAACCCAGGCACCGACTTACAGGAGGTGCCAGAACTGCCTGTGTCCTCTCCTCTCTCACATCCCCCTCTTCCCTGGAGTCTTTGTTGCATCAGGAACAGACCTGTGCTGCTCTTGGTGTGGGGACATGGCAGGAGTAGTGGGGGGTCTTTGAGTCCCCAGGGCAGGTAAGACCTTCTTTCCCTCTCCCCTTCCCTTCCCTCTCCCCCTCCTCTCTGGTACTCAGCACAACCCCACCCACCCAATCTCCAAGAAGTTTTGCCTGGGCTGCCAAACTTGATAATTAACACTTCTGCATTTTTATGTGTACATGCATATATACGTACATGTTCTCTTATTCTGAATATGGTTCACAATGGGGAACCAGAGTAACAAGATGGCCTCAAATCAGGGCCCACTGGACAGGGCCATCCCTCCTGAGTAAGTTACAAAGCACCTCTCTAGTCTTCTCCACACACTTGCCTCTTGCTCCTTTTTTTACACCCAACCTAGCTAGAGAAATTGTGGATCTCCATCTTTGGAAGTTTTCAAGAGCAAGTTGGACAGACACTTGGCTGGGATGGTTTATTTAGTCAGGGATGATCCTGCCTTGAGCAGGGGGCTGAACTAGATGGCCTTGTGAGGTCCGTTCCAGCCCTACTTTACTATGTTTCTCTCCCCAGTGTGCTAACATACTAATTTCACATTCATGTCATTACAGATTCTTGGCTTGTGTTAAAGTTCCTTCCAGCTTCATCTTTGGTTCCATCTGACTTTGTCTTTTCAGACTTACTCTCTTTTTTCCCCCCCTCACCCTTCCAGCTTGTGACTGCGATCCCCGTGGCATCCAGACCCCTCAGTGCAATCGCTCCACAGGGTTGTGTGTCTGTAACGAAGGGGTCGAGGGTCCTCGCTGTGACAAGTGCACCCGTGGCTACTCCGGCTTCTTCCCTGATTGTGCACCATGCCATCAGTGTTTTGCTCTGTGGGACATTATCATCCGTGAGCTGACCAACAAGACCCAGAGGTTCCTGGACAGAGCAAATGCCCTGAAAATCACTGGGGTCAGTGGCCCTTATCAGCAGACACTGAACAACCTGGAGGAGAAACTGAATGAAATTAAAAATATTCTTGCTCAAAATCCAGCTGCTGAGCCCCTAAAGAACATTGGCAATCTCTTTGAGGAAGCTGAGTGAGTATGCTACCAGCTTTGTGGATATTTTGAGCACAATTAGGGCTTGGTGGTATTTAGTGGGAGTTCAGTGCCTAAGTCCCTTTGAGGATTGGGTCCAAGGTATTCAATAGTCAGGCCAGGGTTCTTATGAAGGCTGCTGTGGAGAACAAACAAAAGACTCCAGGAATGATTTCTGAAACTCAGGGAAGGGGAATCCTGCTTGCATTTTGTCAGCCTGCCAAGCACTTAAGTGGAGATACTTGTGTTGATGCTGTATGTGCCCCAAGGGCAAAGGACAAACATTGCTATTATGTGAGAGAGAATGCAGGGGGAAGAGATTAAATTCTTGGAATTTCATTTTACAGCCATCTAGATAACAAGGCAGGCTCCTTCCGCTAATCTAAGGCAAGGAGCATTGTTAGCCGAAGGGGCCAGCGTTGCAGTATGGTTTGTTCCCATGTTATTAAGTGTTGGAACCCAATATTCTGTTTAAAATAAGGGTGCGGAGAAGGGGAGAGTGAGCCCCTTGGAACTGTGTGGCAGTTTAACACTCAGTGCTACAATTATTGTTCAAAAGAATTGCAAGACCTCCCCCATGCATAAACCGAGTGAGGATAAAATGTTTCATAGTCAATAAAATCTAGGTACCTGCCCTCCACCACAGTTCCACCCTCCCTACATGCTGCAGGACACTGCAGAATTGGGGTTCTGGAGGGGAAATACCATGACCACTCAGGTGGTTTTCCTAGTTGTAGGTGAAAATCACTTTCTTGGCAGGGGATAGTACCTTAACCTAGGTAAGGCATAGTTAGCCTCCCACTTTCACTTCCAGTGGGAAGATCTTGGCTATACACCAACTTTCAGGAAATGGGAGAACTCTGTGGAAATGGGAGACTCCTCCCTAACTTGCTCCTGCGGCCATATGGTTGAGGAGAAGCGAAACTTGGGGGCGTCCGAACCCCAAGCCTCGAGGCTTGGGCCTGAATGTAGGATGCCTGTCAAAGGATTTGGAAGCATCTTAAGCCCCAGGTGGGGGTAGCAGGATGTTTGCCGCTAGTAGGGCCACACATGGTTCTTGAATGACTCATGGATTTGGAACTGATTTGGCTGATTTGACCTGGGACCTGAAAAATTTTCCTTAAAAAAAAAAAAAAGAAAGAAAAAAGGGCTCTATGTAGGCCAAGAGAGGGGAGGCCATGCTGAGGGATCTTTCCTCCTTTTCTTGTCCCCATAGATAGGAGGAGAGTCTGTAATGTTGTAGGACACCTTGAAAATGCCCAACTACTGATGTTTGGTTTAAACACAACATTGCCTTGTTCTTCCCAGGAAGAGAAGCTTGGGTTGATGGCAGGGAGAATGGTTGAAATCTATTAACTGTATGCAATTGAATCAGACTCTGCTGAGCTCCTTTTAGTCTTCTCCAAGCTTTTTGGCCCTGGCCCTGAAGTCATGATGGTCTTTTTGTTGGCTTTTGTTGAGAGCCTTTATCAGTCTGCTACCTACGGCTGGAGTCTGATGGCCCCTGTTTTATTACTTGCTAATTACTATGGAATCCCTGTCTATATGAGAGTGTACTGTAGCTGCAAGCACATTTCTTGGGCTGGAACAGCAAAAAACTGGGATTCCTGTTAAAGCAAAACAAAAAAAAAAGGAAAGCAGGAAGGTGCTTGTTGAATGGAAAAGAAAGAGTTGGTTTCAGTCTTATTGGAGGTGGGATATTTCCTGTCCACGTGCTCCATCCTGTTGGAAAAGGGGAATCTTTACAAAGTTGTTAAAAGAATCCATTGTGCTCATGCTGGATTTTTCCCTCTGAAGTTCAATTCTGTTCTGTCCCATAAGTTTGTACTAATAAAAATGCATTTGTCGCTGTGTGGGATGTGAACCAAATTATGTATGGATCATAGCAGTCAACACACTGACCTATGCAGTTGCCATGGTTCGGGAGCATTACACCAGTGTTCTGGAATCTGCCTCCAGTTAATCTTACACAAAGCAGCTGTTTTCTGAGTAATTTGGTGCTTTGAGTTTATAAACGTGCTGTAGATTAAAAAGTGTTTTTTGTGATAAAGGAAACAAAGCCAGACTTCTAGGTAGGCAAGTTGTTACAAAACATTTACAGCACACTGGGGGGAGAATGTGTCCTTATGTGGGGGGTCAGAAGCAGAGAGACAACAGACATTATTTAACTACTACACCGCTTTATTCTTAAAAATATTTCAAAGCTAATTTTTTTCCTTGAATAAATATGAGTTCTGCCCTTTTGCTTACAGAAAACTCAGAGCAGATGTTACAGAAAAGATAACCAACCTAGAAGAAGAGCTATCAGTGATAGCGCTGAATAGCAATGGCACAGACACTGAATTGAGTGCCCTCGAGACAGATGCCAAGAGCTTAGACCGCGTTGTGAAACTACTTGCGGAACAACTAGAGTTAATAAAAATCTCTGATGTGCGAGGTGAGTGTATCACGGTGTGCAGGGAGGCAGGGGGTGGCAAATGATTAAATGTGTATGATATTAATCTTCTGAATAGTCTGAATAGAATATCTGAATATAACTTTTGTTCCTGTGAGTTTCCTTCTGAGCATTAACAAGAGTTGCTGAGTTAGCAGGAATATTTGTGGTCTCTGTTTCTCAGCATGTTGCAAAGCTAGCTCAGGATCTCAGGCAAAAAGTTATCTTAAAATCTTTGTTTAAGTTGTAAAGCTGTCAAAAGCCCAGGCTCCCAGGCAGCTTTCCATCAGCATCCTGTCTGAGATCTGACCTAAGTTGCTTGAACCCAAGACATTTCCACAGACCAGTTCTAGTTCTGTGAATCAGCAATCTGACAAACTTTTCTTTTGTTGGAAGCTTACCCTACCACTTCCACTCTCGGGAACTTGCAAAGCAAAGCTGTCCCAGTGAAATCAGGGAGTCTCCTCGCAGGCATGGCCCATTAGTAAAATAAACTTTGCCTTTTAAACCTGGGGACTAATCTGCCTTTGCTTTTAGTAGAAGTAGACTTTGACCCTTAGTCCAGAAAAATATTCAAATTTTTATATTAGAATCACATTCCGTAGATTTTGAGCTGCCCCCCGCGGCCATGTGCATGTGTGGCAGGGGGTGCATGCACGTGTGTGTGGCAGGGGGTGCATGCACGTGTGTGTGGCAGGGGGTGCGTGCACACATGGCAGGAGGTGTGTGCATGTGGCAGGGTGCATGTGCACACAGGGGGTGTGTGCTGGGGATTGTGTGCGTCTGTGGATAGGTGTGCAAGAGGGACGGATGCCTGCCAGCAGCTTGGGCTGCAGCAGGGCGGGGGGGAGATGCCTTCCCCTCCAGTGGAGGAAAGGGGTGGGGGGTTCTTCAGGGGCAGCAGGGCTGGGGAGGGCAGGGTGCTGTGTGTCAGGAGTGAGGGGCACTAGCAGGGCTAGGGGGCAAAGGGCTGCAGGTCCAGAGTGAGGGGCACCAGCAGGGCTGTGGGGGCTGTGGCTTGGAATGAGGGGAACCAGGACCACGGGGGACTGAGGGTCACAGGCAGGGCCAGGGGGAATGCAGGTTGGGAGTGAGGGGCACCGGCATGGTCTGGGGTACTGTGGGTCAGAAGTGAGGGGCAGCAGTAGGGCTGGGGGGGCTGTGGCTTAGGAGTGAGGGACAGGGGTAGGGCACAGGCATATGACTGCTCCCCCCACCCCCGGTGTCCTCTTTCTGGAAACTGGAAATATGGTAACCCTAACATTACATTCCACTTGGTATCCAGTTTGTTAAAATAACTTTGTATGCAGTGGCAGCCATTAGGCTCCCTTGTGCTGTTAGTTAAGCAAACAGGGCTCACTACTGAACAGCCTGCTCTGAATTCTTGCAGGAGCCTTGGATAGCATCACCAAGTATTTTCAGACGTCCCTGGCGGCAGAAGAAAGGGTCAATGCCTCCACCCTTCACCCTGACAGCCTGGTAGAACAGTCAGCTCAACTGCGACAGGAAGTGGAAGACTTGATGGATGAGAGAGAAGCCCAGTTCAAGGCTAAACAAGAGGAGCAGTCACACCTCCTGGATGAACTCGCAGACAAGCTGCAAAATCTGGATCTTTCTGAAGCAGCTGCAAAGGTACATGGTTACATTTTCCTGGGTGTAAACCAGGGGTGGGCAAAATGTGGCCCACCAAGCTATTCTATCCGGCCCATGGGGCCCCTAAAAAATTTAGAAAATTAATATTTATCTGCCCCTGGCTGCCTGTCATGCAGCCCTCAATGGCTTGCCAAAACTCAGTAAGCTGCCCTCCACCCAAAATAATTGCCCGCTCCTGGTGCAAACCCCACAGAGAATGAATAATGGTCTTGGTGAGGAAGTGACAGGAAGGGAGGCTATTTACAGCTGAATTGGGCCTGATACTTTCAGTGAGATCTGCATGTGAACCATTGTCTCCTACTCTGGGCAATACTTATCTAGTGAACTGGAACAAGGTTTCTCAGCCTGTGGATAAAAGTGCCCATTAGCTCCCAAACACCTCCCATCAGTCCTCCAAGTCTTCCTGTTTGTTTCCACCTCCATGCTCCAAATCTCAGAATCCTTGGCACTCCCAAAGGGCTAGCAGACATGGCTGGTCATAGGACATTTTGAGGGGAGGACGGGGATGAAGGTGGGTAGCCATGAGACCCAAAGGCGGTAAACCTGACTGAAATGAGACTTTTGTCACCCTTCGGAGACTGTTCCCTTCACTAGTTCTCACTCTTGCATCTGTAAATCCAAACCATCCTAGGAACCCTCATATATACTCGCTCTCCCTGTTATTTCCATAATGCCCCACTCGTGCATATTTAGCTAGTTGAACACTTTGTGCTTGCCCTAAATGGCTGTCTGGGTTCCTCCACTCCCTTTCTGATGTGTTTGAGACAAAGCAGAACTTTTAGCGAGCTCTTCAGGCAAAAGGCCTGCCTGCACATCTGTAGATACAAGTCAGCCCTGCTGTTTCATGAGAGATGCAGGGTGTTCCTTCTGCAGCTTTCCTTTGAAGTAAACCAGCTGCAGCTGGAGAATAATCTAGCCTACACCCATGATGGAGGGAGTGTTTATTAACTTAAGTGGTTAGAGGCAGCAGTAAGTTAAAGGATGAGTTTGCTAAGGATTGATGTCTCCCCTCCTCCACTACTCTTTCATTTTATGGGGAAGGGGTCTTTTGATCAGGACTCCCTCCCCCACATTTCTCCAGCAGGGCCCCTAGGCTTGTAACTCCTGTTTAAATGCTCTTTATCAAGGCCTGAGACAGCACTGGCAGCTGCTGGGAGCTTTCATTAACTGCAGGACCTTCCATTTTCCAGCTGATAGGGAGCTGCACACCAAACAGGTCAGACAGGACTTAGCACTTCCTAGGAGAAAGTCAAGACTCAAAAAAGGTGAACTTTAAACATCCTCTGGTTTGGTCTGACCTAGGTTCCCTAGCAGGGGTCCAAATACAAAATGCTTGTCACTTTGTGCATCTGTCTTCCAT
>NW_005842193.1:147296-155739 GCF_000455745.1 Alligator sinensis
GGCAACTTAGGTCTCACCTTTCCATCTGATTAAAAAAATGTAAGACTTCCATTTGTCTGAACTCTGGTAACACTCGCACACCAAAAAAACCACCGATTGACACACTGGTTACAACATTGCGTGGGATCATCTGTTTTGTCAAACTTTTGCCTCAGAAAAGTACTGTAATAATAATTGATTTGGGCCTTTATTTCATTAAAATATTGAAAACGTTATTTTATAGTAAAAATTGAAACAAAACTCTCCTATTTATCTAAACAGCGTTTGGATTGGCTATGAAATTATTGTTTTGAAAAATTCATTTCATAGCACATTTTAAATCCTTTGTTGCCATTCAGAGCAGAAAAGGGTTTGAAATGCTGGGACTGTTCCCAGAGTGGAAATTTTGTGTTTTGGCCTTGGTGTTGGTAAGGAAATGACAGGCAGAAAGGGAGGTAGAAAGTTGAAGGGGGCCTGAGTTTTCAGTGCAATCCGCATGCGGATAATGCTGATCTGCACTGGCTGATAAGATTCATGGGTCTGCCTTCAGGCTGGAAGGCCCATCACCCCGTTCCACCCCACTTATTTAAAGTAAGTATATGAAGGTATTTTATCATTGGAAAAACAAGAGGTCAAGAATGTTTCCACCATAAGCTGACAATTGTCATGCCACATCCATTAACTCTGTCTGGAGGGTTTGGCATTTATGCCTTCCTTCCTCCATCACTTCTGCAACAAATGCTTCAGATACAAAGCAAGTAGTAGCCTGCTTTAGCAGTTTGGAACAGTAACTAAGCTAGGATCTATTTCATGCAGTCTCCTGTGATATCACTGCCAAGGGGAAAGAAATTACTAAGTATTTCCAACATCATCAGAAAACTTCAAGCTATCCTCCCCTCCTACCCCCCAGCCTCTCTTCCCCCCAACAAGGGTGATAAAGTACAACTATTCTGTGTCTAATTTCGTCTGCTGCAGACATGTGGAACTCCCTCAGGGGCTTCCTGTGCTGAATCAGAGTGTGGCGGTTTGAACTGCAAAACAGAAGAAGGAGAAAAGAAATGCGGAGGCCCAGGCTGTGAGGGGCTGGTTACTATGGCCCACAGCACGTGGCAGAAAGCCATGGATTTTGACAGTGATGTACTCAGCGCACTGGCAGAAATTGAACAGCTCTCCAAACTGGTAACATTTTTAAAATTGTTAAACGTTCATTTAAACAAGAGAAATTCCCTCATCAGGGCTACAGTGCATGTCTAGACAGCAGAACATTTTGCCCACAGACACCCATTTCAAAAGTTTTCTTTTCAAGTTGCGTAACTTCCCTAGCACTGTCCTTGTAAGATCCTCATAAAGTGAAGTTGTCTGTATCGGAATCCCTGGTGTGAGCCGTAAACATTAGCTTAAGTTATTTAAAGTAACATTGGCGTTTTGGATTCCAAATGTTTTTTAAAAGTGTTCTGTGAGTTTTGAGAACAAGCCTCCCACACCGCTTGATTTTGATATCAATTGCATTTTGACTTGTCAAATGGGATCTTCAAATATATAGAAGTATGAAATGAGGCTACTTCCTTTACTTTCTGTAGGTCTCGGAGGCAAAATTGAGAGCTGATGAAGCAAAGCAAAATGCACAAGAAGTTTTGCTCAAAACCAACGCTACAAAAGAGCAAGTTGACAAAAGCAATGAAGATCTGAGAAACCTCATTAAGCAAATCAGGGAATTTCTGATGCGTAAGGATGATCTGTTACTGATCTTTACTGGGTTTGTGCCTGAAAACCACAATTCCTGTTCTTGAAATCATTCCTTCAAAGGTGTAACATGACAGCTTTCCACTTATCTGATATCTTAAACATATGTCTGCTAGAACACTCTTGCAGCAAAAAGGAAGAAAGACAAATAAGAAAAACTTTTCTAAAACTTTCAGTCCTTAATCTGGCATCTATATGATGAAACTTAAGTCTTTAGATTCTGCTAAGCATGTCCAGGCATTTTATTTTGGTTAAACAAGTCTGGGAGAAGTGAGGGAGGGTGCTGAATATGTGGTTCCGTCCAGAGGACAGAGAGAGACTTTTATTTGTAGAGTGGATAAACAAATGTTCATACTTGTATGTTAATTCATGGTTCTATTCAGCAATAAGATGCAACATGCAAAGTTCATTCCTTCCTGTGTTTGTACAAGGCTAAATAGCATTAGCGTTTACAACAAATATTAAGTACAACTCCTGGCCTACAAACTGCAGAGCTTTTCCAAGGAAGGCTTTGGTCCCTCTGCCAAGAAGCCTTCGACTTTCCTTGGCACAGTTTAAACGCTGATGTCAAATCAGACTAGGAGATTTAACCATACAGCTCCTACTGAAATTACTGGGAATTGTACAATTAGTCTCCCAGTTTGCTCTTCTCTGCTTCATATAATTTTCATAGTGCAGAAAGCAAAGTCTGGTATGGCTGCAAACATGATAGAATCGAAGGGGTTGGTTGACAGAGAGGATTATCTCATTTCACTTGAAAACCTGAAAGTGTATCTCTTCATTTATAAAAATCTAGATGTTGATGAAGTACCATTTAAGTATTCAGGAAATACTGGCATTTAGAAATGATTAAAAGTGGTTTATAAAAGTACCCAGAAGAATGCAGAGAATTTCACCTGTCCAACTCTGTATGTGTGACTTTGCATCTGTAAACATTACAGAACCTCTTAGGTAGCACCCTAATTTTATGGAGGCTTCTCAGAATATAGGCTAGCAAGACAGTTAGTGCTTCATAAAAACCATTTGAGCAAAGGGGCAGCTTTCATTTTAAGCACTCCCGCTGAAAGGCATGACATGGTGTTACACAGTTAAACTGAGCATGGCTCTCTTACAGTAGGGTTACGTGAATATGCACCAAGAAATTAACCTCCAGCACCATTTTACCTGTTACCATGTTCCTACTTGGCTCATCGCAGGTGTGTCCAGACAAGTGCGCATGTGCTTCTCCCCAGGGATAAATAGCAATGGCACAATATGTGCTGCTGCTCTTTGTCCCTGGGGAATGTCTGTGTGCGCACACACTGACGCACAGCGAGTTGCCCCCTGTGAGTAGGGGAAGCTGGGACCAGCATATGGGCTGACCCCACCAGCCTTACCTGGGTCCAGGGGGCCCCCAGGGGCTCCAGTGGCAGGATCTGGCAGCAGGGACCCCAGCTGGCAGCTGGAGTGTGGCTCCAGCTGGCCAGGCTCCAGTTCAGGGCAGCGCACACTGCTGCCACATGCATCGCCCAGCTTTTTTCAGTCACGGGGGGGTTTTGCCACAGGGATCTCCCTCCACTTGTGCACTCATCTGGACCTGCCCATCATGTTCAAAGCATTCTATGAACATTGGACCAAATTTGACACATTCCCCGATATCAGTGGAACTGTTGGTCTGTTACCTAATAAATGCTCCAAACTTCCCCCTATTACAGCTGGAGAAACTGGAGCTGATCAATTCTGAAATCCCCTGACGCTACAGCATAAATCTGGCTATAGACTTCCCAGCCTTGTACTGAAACCACTGGAGTACTTCCCCGAGGGTGGTATGCTCCTCTTGCCAAAGACCAAAACTGGACTGAAGCAAAGCCCCAGGCTATTGATCTCTGTAGGGTTGAAGTTCATTAAATGAACAGGGGCTAGTTTTTAAGGATGTTCAGCAAAGCCTCTCTCCCCTTCTCTGTCATTCGTCAGTTCTACAAGTTTGCAGACAGGAATGGAGTACACTTGACCTGCCAAATCCTCTCACCCCCTCTGCTTTTGTGCCATTATAACAGAGGAGAGCGCAGATCTGGACAGCATTGAGGCAGTTGCTAACGAAGTGTTAACCATGAACATGCCAAGCACCCCCAAGGAATTGCAATCCTTGACTGAAGATATTCGTAAGCGTGTGGAAAGCCTTTCTGATGTAGAGGTTATCCTTCAACAAAGCGCTGGAGATATAGCCAAAGCGGAGATGCTGCTAGATGAAGCTAAAAAAGCAAGGTACTGAGTGCTACACTGATCTCTATCGCCTGTCTTTTACATCAGTGTATTTGAACCAGACTATCGATTCCAATCTGTCTAATGCTTTATAAGACATTGAACTGAACTCATCCCTGGTGTAATTTTACTATGGGCAAACCTGTCCCATTCCTTTTCATGCTAAAAGGAAGCATGTCTCATGTTTACATATGTTTGTTCCACAGCAAGAGTGCAACAGATGTTAAAGTCACAGCAGACATGGTTAAAGAAGCACTGGAAGAAGCTGAGAAAGCTCAAAATGCAGCTGAAAAGGCCATCAAGCAAGCTGATGAGGACATCAAAGGAACCCAGGACCTGCTCACTTCTGTGAGTCCCAACTAATCTTTATAAAAATATTAACTAAGAGCAGCAATAGTGAATAAATTCTGTTTGCTGACTCAGTCAATCTGGGAGGGGAACTCTTGCAACTGCAAATTCCTCTGAATAGGAGCAAAAACAAAGAACTCAAGATGCATCTCCATATGAGCAGCAAATAGAAAGAGGTAGTTTTGCACACATATTGACAACTGGGACAGGAAAGAAACCAGATCCCAAGGAATCATTTGGTCATGAGGCAGATGTATCCTCCCTGCATTTGTCTCAGTAATTAAAATGGACATTTTGCCACTGGAGTCAATACCAACAGAACTGAACCCCAAATGCACAGGGACACAGCCATCCATCCCAACAGGTGGCCTATGTTTTGGTAGTATCTGCTCAGATGCAGCTGTGCTGCCAACACTATTCCACTCTTGTGGAAGACTTTGCTACTAGTGTAAGACGGCATGAGAATTAATGCTGTGTGAAAGCCTTCACTGCTGTATATTTTCCAGATATGGCATTAAAGGCTGGTGAGAGCTGCTTATGATCCTTCAACCAACACACAGCCTCTTTTCTATGGAGTGTGACCACTTCAGAAGATAGTTAACTTCAGAACCAATATACCATATTTACTTGAATCCCAGCTGAGGTTTTTCCCCACCCTGTTCAACTGAGAGGAAAAAAATCCTTGTCTTGAATTCAAGTACTGGCCTGGGACAGGTGACTGCAGTGGCTCTGACCAGCTGTGGCCTGTCCTGGGCTAGGGCTGGAGCAGTCACCACCGTTGCTGCCTGGCCAGGTTATGGTGCTTATACAGCAGGGGAGAGAGCATGCAGTATGTGGGTGGGGGAAGCAGGGAAAAAAACAGTGTGCAGACAGGGCGAGGGGTGCAAGGGAGACCGTGCAGTTGCAGGGGAGCTGCTGGCCCTGCTGCTGCCTAGCTGAGGAAAGAGCTTGTGTTCTCTGTGACCTGAGCCAGAGCTGTTGCATATGTTAAGCAATGGGGAAGGGGGGTCAATTGGCAGGGCAGGATGGACAGAAGGCATCAGGGACTTAGTGGGTGGGGCGGGGGAGACGGGACAAGTAGCAGGGGATCAGGCCACTTGCCCCCCTGCTGCTGCTTTCACTGTCACAATGGTGGAGGGGGACAAATTTAAAGATGGTCCCCTAATAATTATACTCTGTGCATGAAAAATTCTAACAAATTTATACTTTTCCATGCGTAGAATGTAATTATTAGGAGGCCATCTTAAAATCAAAGCTGTCTTGGATTCAGGTAAATGCAGTATTACTAGTAATAGGCCCCCAAGTATACCGGGGTGATTCACATACACAAGAGAAAGGTCAGTTATACAAGGCAGCTCCAGCTTATCTGCACTTCACAGTCAAGTCAAGCTTTAACTCTCCTCCTTTGGCTTGTTGGCTGCTTGCAGTAGATTGGGCCTATGTGATCATTTTCATATTAAAAATGTTTTGGCCTGTGCAACCACTTGTTACAAGAGAGGCAGGTCAGAATGAGAATTTAAGCCAGTTTAGATTTTTTAACTGGATTTGCTGAAAAAGAAACTGTCAAGTTTGATGTCAGTGAGTCTACAACTACATAGCAGTTGTCTTGTTGCTAGAAGCATAAGAGAGGAGTGTTTTCAGTTTTTATGGACAATAGAGCATCTACTATTGTTGCTGTTCCCTAGGCCTCTTCAGGCCATGTTCAACTAGATTGGATCTTTAATCCTTTAAACTGAGATTCCAAGGTGCATTTTACACATTTGGTAACTCATTGCTTCGTGCTGTTAAAAGTTAACATAAACCAAAGTTATGTAAACCGTAACATAAAGTTAACATAAACCAAAGATTAGATGTCTTGGTGAAGTCTTTCCTGGATGCTGTATTGCTCTGGGATGTTTCTCTGCCTCTTTTAGCAGCAGCATGGTCTCAAGAATTTTCCCATAGGAGTTTGGGAATAACTCTACCCCTGGCCATTACAGCTCACTATGGCTCTAGTCTTGCATTCCTAGACATCCAAGAGGTTAGGGCTGTAGAACAGTTGCAAAATGAGCTCCCTTTGGTCAGCACAAAGATCTAAGGGACACTTTAAAATGATGCAGTTTAGATAGTTTTCAAAATGGACTGTCCCATGATGTTTAGTCAAATCTATGTGGTTTTGATAGCATATACTGAAGACAGATTGCTATTTGAGTTGCACGTATGGCCAATACATATTAGACACAGACACTGTAGCTAGTTGCTAAAAGATTCTTTACCAGAAAACATATCTGAGAATTTGAAAATTAGATCTGTTGAAAGAATATTTAACTTGTCTGTTGCTCCTGGTTAGATTGAATCTGAAAATGCAGCATCTGAAGAAACACTAAACAATGCTACTCAACGTTTGACTGAGCTAGAGAAGAGTATGGAAGAGCTTAAACAGAAAGCTGCTGCCACTTCAGAGAATGTGGAAGAGATTGAACAAACAGTTTCGACTGTGAAACAAAATGCAGAAGAAGTTAAACAGGTCAGACCCCTATCTCTACAGTGGGTGGGGGAGATAAAGGTCATTTTAGTGCTACTGTTCAGAGTTCCGGAAGATTTATTTGTAAGCCTGCCATGCTGGAGTACTTTTCAGTGGTCTAGGTCAGATTTGTTTTGGCTTATTTAAAGAACAAGGTTCTTTAGGTAAATCTGATATCTGTTATTAGACCAACTCAAATAGTTGGAAAAATTCTTCTTAGCAAGCTTTCTGGTTTAAATACCTTTTGTCAGGCTGAGGAAGCATCTGCAGTTGGTGTATGTTCTTCCTGGATGGGACGAATAGTAAAGAAGCCAGAGGCTGCATGCAAGACAGGCAGTCAGTTAAGGTATAAATTGAGGAGTCAGTTTACTTACCAGCATATTACATTCTGTATCACAAAAGGAAGTGATAGTGCCTGGAGCCTCAGCTTTTGTTTCTATTTCTTAAGCAGGCAGAGAATTGCTGGGTCAGAGAGGTGCATGATGGCATGTAGGGCTAACTCTTCAGGAAACTTGTGCTTACTATGAATCACAGGGAAGGCATTGGCAGTTGACTAAGTCTTATCTATACAATGAGAATTAAAATTACTTTCAAGCCCTTTTGTTGTATCTGTGAATGAAACAGCATTTCAACCAAGATGCTTGTAATCTGGTGCTCTTTAGGGGATTCCCATATCACATTAATCTCTGCAGTAAAGATTCCAGATCTCAGGGTAAAACCAGACATCCTGTCTCTATAGTTAATTTCTAAATATCACGAAGATGTGGCAAATATAGAAAGAAGGCTGCAGAATTCTCCCCAACATCTGTTAGTACATTTGTGACACCAAAAGAATACCGACTTTGTTGTCAATTGTTAAGGACAGCACTAAGGAAGTCTTGTGGCTCCAAACTATTTTCTACAATATGACCCAGCTCTCTCAAAGGAGCAATTCTTCTTTCTGCCAAAAAGCAATAAATTAATCTTCAAACTAAGCTATTAAATCTAAACCAGGGGCATCTAAAGTGCTACTTAACACTAGTTAAGTACAAAAGGTACCCTGTTCAGTGGGGAAGAAGAAAACAAAGGAAAGACTTGCAGTAGTTATTCAATTTTGGTATTGTGTTGCTAGTCACTTGCAGCAACAAGTCCTCAGGACTCTAATCCATGAATTGGACCCAAAGAGCTGCATGCAGTGACCAATATACACTCCCCTTTCCTGCCCAACCCAGGCCCTGAACTGCAAGAAGGACTGCCTGAGAGTTAGCTCTACCCTTACTGAACAACCCTACCAGAATGTTTCCACTCTGTATGTTGAATATGTGGTGCAGACAGCAAAGCATGGCTGAGGAGGCAGCCCTGTATCAGCCTCATGTGCTTGCACCAGTGTTTGTAAAATAACAACTATCCATTTCAGAGCTGTTCAGCATCACTGGAAGAGCACTGAAGGTGCCTGCTTTAAGTCCCAGTTGTTTGATTATACAAGCAATACCTATTTGTATTGCTTTAAGTTTGGAAAATTGCATAGGATTCAGGCTCACAGCTCCCCTTAATTAATGGAAATGCTGTGGCTGAATCCTGATAATATATACACTGCCATAAGCTAAAACTGCAGAGATCAGTCACAGAATTGGAGAGCATAGCTGAACA
>NW_005842193.1:155749-159010 GCF_000455745.1 Alligator sinensis
ATTTATAAAATACAAGCCATAGTGCTAATATAAAGGAGGAAAGAGGTAACTACAACAGAAGATGAATGTTGCTGGAACAACAGAGGCTGCAATAACGAACACTTTGTGCTATGCTATCTAATGAGGATAGCAGATTAAAGTTCCAAAATGTATGTTTGCTTTACACAGTTCTCTGAACAATTAACTCCGCCTTGTGTTCAAATCTGAAACTGCAGGTACTGGACAGGGAGTTGAATGACAAATATAAAAGAGTGGAAAACCTGATTGCCAAGAAAGCAGAAGAGTCTGCTGAAGCCAGGAAAAAAGCTGGAATACTGCAAAATGAAGCTAAAGCACTGTTGGCCCAGGCAAACAACAAACTCCAGCTACTCAAGGGTAAGATGTCATGTGTAAGAAAAAGGGTTTCCCTTCACAATTGCTCGTAATCTCATCAATGGAAGGATGAAAAGGATAAATTAACTTATGGCAGTAAGTGGCATGAAATTCAGGCATAAATGTACATGCAATATTTAGAACTGCCTTCCACTGAAAAGGTCCCAAAATATTTTAAGCTAGATGTCAATTCAGTTGCAGATCATCTCATTTCTGAGATGATCTGCAACTCCTAATTCTCCAAATGTATCTGGCCTGAATTAGAGCTAATGTACTTTAAAAAAGTGTCATGGCCTCAAGACAAACTGAATACAGGTTCTGTCCAAAGGCTGGTGTTTCCTGCCATCACAAGTACCTTGGGCTTTGAGATCCCCAGCCCAAGTGCATTGTGATCATGGTGCATGAATTGGAGCCAGCAAAGTGCTTCAAAAAGTGAGTTTTGCCAGAAAGTTGAAACAAATCCAGCATCACAGTTTGTTCCACACCCAGCCACACACAGTAAATAAAGCAAAGTGAAACATTGTACCAGCTAGGAAAAAAACAGAGGAAAAGATCTGCTTCAATGGGAACCTATTCCTCCTTAACTTCAGCTCAGTTGCAGAGAATCACTGTATAATTTTAAGTCAGATCAATCATTACAAATAGCAGACCATTTTTATTGCATGAATGAAAAGGACCAAATCTCATGTTTACATTTATGGTTATTTGTTTCCACATTACCCATTTGTTTTGTATAAAGACCTACCAAATTCACAGCAGAAGTAGGGTGTGCAGAAGCTCCTTTTATTTTGCAGGTTCCCCTGCTCTTCCTCCCCCTACTCCAGCTGCTCACTCCTGATCAGCCGGGAGGCAAAATATGCTTTTTTAATATGGCGCTGTTTTTGCCTTCTGCCCAGTTTGCAACAGACAGCGTGGCTGCCAGGGCCCATCAGCGGCGAGTAGCAAAAATGGTGCCATATTTAAAACTCTAGTTTTTGCCTCCCCACCAATCAGGAGCAAGCTGGAAGCAAGGGGGGGGGGGGGCATGCACAGGGGAACCTGCAAGATTAAAGGATACGCTGCGGAGCTCACTTCCAGCATGAATTCAGTAGGTCCCTAAAAATGGGATAAACCCAGAGATCCAGACTAGGCAAATCTCAGGTACTTTTCCTCTACTTCATAGATTGAATATATACAAATATGACTATGATAGCCAACTACTCAGACGTACTGTTGATAGCAGAGAATAATTTCCCCCTTTCCTTGCAGATCTGGAGGACACATATGAGAACAATCAAAAAGTGTTGGAAGACAAAGCAAAGCAACTGGTGGAGCTGGAAGAGACAGTGCGCTCCCTCTTACAGTCCATCAGCCAAAAAGTTGCAGTTTACAGCACATGCTTGTAACTGTGGGGAAATTGCCTGTTCAAGCATTAAATTTGTTCACTATTGACCTCACATGAAGACGGTGACAGGTTCTAAACAGACTTTAAGTCATAAAACCAAAGACAAGTAACTTTTTTATATTGAAAATAAAAGCACAGTACTTTTGTATCCCTGTATGTATGTAGTATGATTCATTAACTCCATTGTTAATTTTACTAATGCAGCTAGAGACAATACCTCTTTAGCTTCTGCAAATCTTGTTTAACCCAGTTAGAATATTCTAATAAAACTGTCACTCAAGCTGGGCTTCAGCCAGTTAATTCTGATTAAGAGCTGCATTTTCTGAAGTACAGGATTCTTTAAAACTTATTTTTTACCTTGACTGAGGAAATGCTGTCCCTGTCTGTTTTTAACCAGAATTTCTACTCTGTAGTCTTTGGAGCAGGACTGCTTAATTACTCTCCACATGATATCCATTTAGACTCCCAAGGACCTAATAGATTTAACCCACAACTTTCAATTCACTGATCATGGACAAGTGTGTCATTTGTGCTGTGGAAACAGAAGTCAGCACAGATGAGGCTTCTTAGGTTTTTTCCCCTTAAACTTGTTGCTAGAACCCAAAGCTGGTTTTAAGCCCCCTATGTCAGAAGGGCAGGGCAAGCCCTCTAC
This sequence comes from Alligator sinensis, assembly GCF_000455745.1. NCBI lineage: Eukaryota > Metazoa > Chordata > Crocodylia > Alligatoridae > Alligator > Alligator sinensis. The sequence continues at coordinate 158,158 of NW_005842193.1, forward strand.
AATTGAATACTTCAGGAAAAAGTGAACTGTGTAAAGGCAAATGCCATTCATAGTAAGACCTGGTTATGCCATATACAGTAACAGATATCCTGCACCATATCAGACAGCTAGAAAACCTCTAAAAATATGTAAAGGCTATTGCACACAAGTAACTCATTGACTTGCTCACTAATAGCCTGCACAATGCAGTGCTAAAGACTGTTTAACACTCAGTCGCCCCACATACCAAGAGAAACGTGCAACACTCTCCAGTGCATTCCGAGATGGCATGGTCTGCAACATTAGCCAATTAGACTGCACAGGGCCAAGTCAACTTCATGCAGGGTGCGTTATGCATTTGGGGAAGTCTGACTGTCAGCTGCCAGCCAGGGCAAAACATGCAGACCTCTTTCTTGGGCCAATTTTTCCTGGATGTTTTTTTCACCTTCCAACTGTTACACTTGAGATGCACACACAGCTGACTGCTGGGCAGCAGCATCTACCTTCTCTGACAGACTGTCAGAACATAGACCTGTACAAACAAAATGGTTTGGTAAATCAAGACTTACTCTATGTCTCGGACGGCCAGAGCCGACTCGAGTTGCATTAGAAATTGGTCGTACGTTAGGGCGGGCTGGTGAATGGAGAGGCAGACACAACTTATCCGTTGCAAAAAACTTTCCTCACACCGCTTGCAATCACGACGCAGGTGGTCTGGTCGTCTGAACAACCACGCGAGTTGTTCCAGTTGGCGGGGCCCAAGCCAGTTAATCCGTCCGCAATTCGAAGCCGGCGGGGAAAGGGGTACGTCAGGGTTGCGCTCGGTGATGGGAAGAAAGATCGATAGGTGATCAGTCTATCGATCGGCAGCCGC
>NW_005842193.1:166306-166940 GCF_000455745.1 Alligator sinensis
TTTCTTCCGGCCTTATTTTGGATTCTTTGCAAAGCTCTTGTATCTCTGGTCTGGTGCGTGTGCACGAGATAACAGTGGTATGCTTAGTACCTTCGTCATCTGCAATATGCTTCATTACTGCTATCGGGTGGGCTGCGAGAGAGAGAGGGTTAATTTCTTCATCTGAGCGTTGGGTACATCCCTCCTCCCATTGCCCCCTCCCCTTGGAAAGGAGGCGGGGTCGTTGGGAATGACGTCACCTCAGGGGGCGGGGTCACTAGGCAGATCCCCGCCAGGTCTTCCAAAACTCCGCCCCTCACTTCCAGGTTCCCCAGGTGGCTCGTGCTTCTTTCAGCGCCATTTCTGCTGGCAGCATCATGCAGCTGGCATTGTTAATGAACGCTGCTCCGGAGCCCTTTGCTGTCCGCTCCAGCGATTCCTTACCAGCTGTTTGCATCTGAGCCTCTAAGTTCGCGTACTCCCTTAGTAGGCCCATCATGGCACGAAACAGCACATTTATCATTTTTCCCTTTTTCCATTTAATTAGACCCCACTTCAGCTTGTGACAGCCCTCAGTTTCTAAATTCTCCCGGAGCTGAACGAGGAGCTCATGGCCCCGCGACTCAGGCACCAAGTCCGGACAGTTGAACCAGTC
>NW_005842193.1:167198-172254 GCF_000455745.1 Alligator sinensis
TTAGAAATTGGTCGTACGTTAGGGCGGGCTGGTGAATGGAGAGGCAGACACAACTTAGCGGTTGTAAAAAACTTTACTCACGCCGCTTGCAATCACGACACAGGTGGTCCGGTCGTCTGAACAACCACGCGAGTTGTTCCAGCTGGTGGGGCCCAAGCCAGTTAATCCGTCCGCAATTCGAAGCTGGCGGGGAAAGGGGGTACATCTGGGGTTGCGCTCGGTGACAGGAAGAAAGATCGATAGGTGATCAGTCTATCGATCGGCAGCCGCAAGTCAGATAACTTCAGAGGCACTCTGCAGCGTGCTCAAAGCTCTTCGACTTAAGCGGAAGTCGCGCAAAATTTTAAACGGCCAGCAAGCCAATTACTAGCTGCCACGTGTGAATAATTTAGCACTGGCCAATAGCGGGGCACAAATTTACATTCGAATAGCGGGAACTCTTTGCACCGTGCATTTCTGTGCTGCAAAGAAGAAATGCATCCTGCAAAGGAAACTGCAAATTGGCGGGAACTCTCTCCTACACACGGGTTCTCAATTGCAGCAGAACACTCTGCCGTGCAAAGGAGCTCTCATGTGGCCAGGAAATTCCATAGTGCCGAGGCACCAAAATCACTGGGTTGTGACACTCTACTTCACCTCTTGCTTACCCTTAATTAATTGTGAAGGTTACAGTTTAACTCAAGACATCTAATTGTACACCACAGTTCATACTGGATTCAGCGGTGAAGTTTAAACAAAAGCTGTACCCACAACTTCTATCCCCATAGAAGACACTACTGTATACATTAAATTGTGTGGCATACATGCTTATTCCCAACACTAGGCATCCATTACAACATCACTGAATGTTGGTCTGTGCATTGCAAACTTACCTGCAGTTGGGTTTTCTTAGTACCTTTTACAAACATCCTTTGTGTGATTCAATGGTAGCAGACAGATTAATGATACATTACCAGAATTCAAGGCCTTGCATTTTATTTAATTTTAAGAAGGTTTGGAAAGATCAATCCTCCAAACATATTCAGAGCAATAAGTCTAGTCAAAATTTGTAAGTTTTATTTCCGTCAGAAAGAGCATAAAGTTTGTTCAATCAGCTATGGAAAGTATCAAAAACTGACAAAAAGGAAGAATTTTTGCAAGAATTTGAACATTCCCATTTTTGATCACTTTAGAAAGCAGACAGCAGGCCTTCTACAGAGGGTACTTATATAGAGCTTATATAGTGCCACATGAACATCCCACAGCATTTAGCCAACAGGAAGAGGTGACTTGTCCTAGGCACAGGCTTTCCTTCTGTTCTAAGCCTCCCAGAAGACTTTCACACTCGTAAAACACCTTGTCTTGGCTTCCCTCCGGGACTCTTTGCTAGCACTTCCAAACACACCCACAGGGACTTGATTTTTAAACCAACTCCTGGCTGAATTTGCCTCAGAAGTGCACTGGCCTCCATCCACCTCTGCACACACTGAGAACTATGAGGACAGAAGAGAGTCCTATTAACAAATTTTTTTCCTGTTTGCCTTTTTCTAGAAATACTGATTAGCCTAATTATATAAATTGCCATTAATTAACATTCCATACAGATCAATACATGCTCAATAGCTATATAAAAATAGCTGGAGGATACAACTAACAAAATCTGACACAGATGAGCACGAAGTGGTGCAACTTTCTCAGTCATTGTTGCCTGGGAGCAATGATGCCATTTGGACAACAGCAGCTCCAACTGTCACTCTAGAAAATTCAAGACAGTACAAATAAGCCAAGTACATGAAGGAATAAAACCCATAAAGCACTTTCAAATAAAGCAAGACCTGTTAGAATTGGGCATTTTACTCTTGTACATTAACTGGTCAGACTACAAACATCATCTTCACAGATAAGCACTTAAAAAAAAAATTATCTTATTAATTTGTAGTTTCTTCCTTTCACAGTCAGCTATTACCTATCCCCAGCAGACAACAGGAGGTCTGGTTTCAGGAACACTGCTTGAGCACTTCCAAAACGTCTCCAGCATCAGTGCAGCTTTAGATGACATGATGGTAAGCACCAGACTAGCATTGGTGAGGCTGAGTCTGTGCTAGAACATGCTAAGAGAATCTCAGGAAATCCTTAGTACAGACAAAGCCTAAAGGAGCCATGACAAGTAAGGAGTGTATGGAGTTAGCTACATGAAACTCAGCAGCATTCCAACCAGCTTTTCTCTGTTAACAGCTCAAGGAAGGAAAGTATCATATCAATTTCTCTATAGCCACATCTTCATAGAGACTAAGCAGGATCCTCCACCTGAAGTACAAATATTTATTCATGGAAGGCCACAGACTTTTTTTTTGCTACAAGAAAAGGGGCACAAGCAGTAAAGGAGCAGAGACAAAACAGTGCAGGAGACACCAGAGAAGGAAAAAAGTATCTTTGATTCCTTTGTGGCAAAGCAGCACTGCTGCAGACTTTGTCTGGAAGGAGCAAGAGGTGTCTAATCCCACTTCTGTCCAGTGTATTTGGAGCTAATGCTGCATGACGACCTGCCACTTCAGGATTTTGTTTCCTAAAAATCCCTGATGGAAAATTCTTAGAAATGAGATCAGGAGGCAACAATGCTCAGTGAACTCCCTTTACTGAATTTTGACCTGTGGAACTACTTGATTGTTTTTTGTTTGCAGAACTACATTTTAAAAATCGACAGGTTTTCAATATGAAAACATGATGCATGGAGATAAAAGTTACTCACGCAATCAGATTTTCTTTCCAAAACAAAAACTACAAGGTACTTCAGTCCTCTTGCAGTAACCTCATCCAAGCAATCCCAAGTCTACTAGTTCAAAGTAACCAAAAGTTTAGTTCTTGCATTTTAGAAGTACTTATAATATATTAAGTTAATCCTTTCAGTAAGGAACGCCATAACATTTTTGTGCGGAGATGACAGAGGCATTTTAAGTGCCAACATTCCTCTGGGCTAGCAAACGAGGATGCTCTGGTCAGGGTGTGCTGCAGTGAAATGCTGTTTTACTTTTTTAAAGTTCTCTCAAACTTGTTTTTGCAACATTCATAATACACAAACAAGGATGTTTCTGTATTTAATTTACAAAGACCGGCTAATTCCATTTGCCCAAACCCTACTGTTTGTTTAAATAGTTGACATTTAACAAAGATTCACTAAATTTTGTCTCAGAAATATTCAGAGCCCCAACCTTGCATAAAAGCCTGCAGTTCATTTACAGAAGAAATGTACTGTATCTGTACAAACGACAGCTCTCATTTTAGAAGTTGATAGCTTTGCCAAAAGAGGCTGCTAGGTTTGCTTCCCTGAAGGCTTCTGATACTGTCTGTAAAGAGATAAAACAAGGACAGAAGTCACTAGAGAATAAATATTTCTCTTGAAGCTATTATATACCCAGAACCAAAAGCTCAGACAAAAAAAATACTCTATAACCAACTTACTGGGTGGGCATGGCAAACTCTGGCCACATCTTCACATGATGCTCCATATTCCATAGCAAGAGCAGCTTCATTAACCATCTCTCCAGCACCCTGTAAGCAACACAACAGGTCTAAATAGTATAAATGTCTTTGCATCACACGCAGCTTATTTTAACAGAGGATCTAGCTATGAAACATACCAATTGTCTGCAAAATGTATCTTTTATAATCTAGTCATATTCAAAAGTGCCAAATGTAAGCATGCAGATGATCTGTTCAGTGACTGCGCTTGAAGCCTGTCACTCACACACTGAATGACTGTAAAAAATAAAATACAAAACAATTGCATATTACTGCATTTTTCTATATCTTAACTACCCTACACTGCCATAATTCCCACCACAGCAACCACAGGCTGCAAGAACACACTCAAGATTGGCAGCAGTGAAAAAGAATGCCTCACTTCTACGCAAATTGTCAGTAAGGCAAAAATGTCATTCTGGTCCAACCTGCTCTAAGCTGCCTTTGTTGATATTAACAGCATTTAGCAGCAGATGCATACACAGAAGTAATATGGTTAAACTGATAAACTAGCAGTGTCCCAAACAATTAAGAAGTGTGTTTTGAGTTAATTAACCTTATTTACATTTATCCAGATGACATCGCCAGCAGGATGATAGCTGAAAACAGATGAACCTGCCCAGCTAGTTTTAATGTTATACTACATTTAGTTGGAAGAGCTATCTCCATCAGGAGCCTTTAGTGAGAAGGGCAGCTATTCAGGAAAGTCCTCTGACTTTCACTCTAACAGACCTAACTTTCAGCATTCCTAAGAAAGTTGTTTCTTTTTCTCTTTAAATGGCCACAGGTGTGAACAAACTAGCAAGCCTCTTCTTTCTTTTCAGTCTCTTCAGAAAAGGGCAAGATCAGTTCACATTCCCCTAATGCTGCTACACACTCCCATAACCTTGAAGTTTTCCTTCAAATTGATAACACTGCTGTCCATTTCCCTTAACTCTGGCCTTTGGTAGAGTGATGTGAGGTGTTTTTACACTTTCCAATGCCTAAAATTCCGTAAGTTTGAGACTGCTGAATGATTACAGTAAAAGCTCCGTTATCTGGCATCCCCCAAGGAACGGGGGATGCCGGATAACAAAATATGCCAGTTAATTGAGCGGCCCCGGCCGCCGCTTACCCCACCACATCTGGGACGTCCTGCCGCCCCACCTGCGGGTCCATGGGACAGGGAGGCAGGCCCCGCACAGCCTGTTATGCCCCCGGGCTGTGGGGGCTTGCAAGTGCAGGCTGCTTTGCCCCGGGCCGTGGGGGCTCGGAGAAACCAGAAGTGCCCCGGTGGGCACTTCTGGTTTCACTTTATCTTACAAGCCAGCATGCCAGTTAGTAGAGCGTGCCAGCTTGTAAGATGCCAGTTAACAGAACTTTTACTGTAATTAGATAATCAAACTATGAAATATTAGGTCTGATTCCAAGAAGCATCATTAAGATTGTGCAGGGTATATGCATCTATCAGTTGTGGAAAAACATGACATTTTTCATAGTTTCATAGTTTCTAGGGTCGGAAGGGACCTGGGCAGATCATCTAGTCCGACCCCCTGCCATGGCAGGAAAGAGTCCTGGG
>NW_005842193.1:172316-172643 GCF_000455745.1 Alligator sinensis
CGGGAAGCTGGTTCCAGACCCTAGCCGCCCTGACCGTGAAGTAGCGCCTCCTGATGTCCAACTTAAACCTTCCCTCCGCCAGCTTGTGGCCGTTATTCCTGGTCACTCCTGGCAGCGCTCGGGGGAACAGGGACTCCCCCAGTGCCTGTTGATCCCCCCTGACTAGTTTATGTCATGACCCAAAGGCATGATTTTGTGTGTGCTTCGGCACCAGAATTATCCCCGCCAAGTTGCAGCTTCATTGCACAGGAGAGTTTCCTGTTGCAGAGGAAAACCCCGGTGCAGGGACGAGTTTCCCGCCTTTTTTGCAGCTTCTTTTGCAGGGTG
>NW_005842193.1:172751-173064 GCF_000455745.1 Alligator sinensis
GGGTGGCGAGCGATTGGCCGTTTAGCCATATAAGAGGCTTAAGCGGTTTCCGCCCAAGCCGAAGAGGACTCCACATCCATCTCATGGGGACTCTGAATACATGGCAGGGTAATAGAAACCCTGTGTGAGATTCAGAGGAGTTTGGCGACCTGATCCATCGCCCACCTCTTCCCGTCTTCGAGTGCAACTTTTATAAGACGTATCTACGATTCTGATTTTGGTGGCTCGTTCACCCAGAGCATCCGGAGCTCTGTTCCGTGGAGCCTAGCAACCTCCACGAGACCGTCTGTGTTGTCTGTCTGTAACCGCAACT
>NW_005842193.1:173317-174924 GCF_000455745.1 Alligator sinensis
GGCCTGACCAGTGCCGCACAGAGGGGGAGGATCACCTCCTTGGTCCTGCTTGAAATGCATCTGTGGATGCACGACAAGGTACAGTTGGCCTTCCTAGCCGCCTCCCCACACTGCCGAGCCATGTTCATCTTGGAGTCAATAATGACTCCAAGATCCTTTTCCACCTCCATGCTGACAAGAGGGGAGTTCCCCAGCCTGTAGGTATGGTGCCGGTTGTTCCTCCCCAGGTGCATCACCTTGCACTTGTCTGTGTTGAACCCCATCCTGTTCTCCTCCGCCCATCCTTGTAACCTGTTAAGGTCCGACTGTAGCCTGTTGCTCCCTTCTATTATGCCCACATCCCCCCACATCTTGGTATCATCAGCAAATTTGAACAGGGTGCTTTGCACCCCCTCATCCAAATCACTGATGAAGATGTTGAACAGGGCGGGCCCGAGGACCGAGCCCTGCGGGACCCCACTGCCCACGTCCTTCCAGGCCAAGAAGGACCCATCCACTACCACCCTCTGGGTGCGGCTCTCTAGCCAGTTGGTGACCCATTGGACTGTGTGGGTGTCTATGCCACGGTCCCCCAGTTTCCTAATGAGAACGGGGTGAGAGACAGTGTCGAAAGCCTTCCGGAAGTCCAGGAAGACTATATCCACTGCTACCCCTGCATCCAATGATTCATTTTATTAAAAATACTTGTGCAATCAATTGAAATACAAATCCATTCAAGAAACACAGAATCAAATTAAACCTTTGGGATTGCTCATTCATGCCAATATGACAGTACATCATTAACACTGCCAAGAGTAAAATCCAGAAGACTGGCAAAGCACTTCTGCTTCTCAAAACCTAGTAACTAATTATTTTCAGATTTACAAAGAGAAAGGCTAGTTATGTATTTCCGTTTTCCATGTTCCACAATACTCACTGCGCCAAGAATGTGTGCACCCAGCATCCGGTCTGTTGATTTCTGACTAAGTATCTTCACCATGCCATCAGTATCAGCATTCGTCTTTGCTCTGCTGTTAGCAGCAAATGGAAACTTCCCGATTTTGTACTCTATCCCCTACAAAACACAGGTCCAGGTTACTGAGCTATTATTTGCTTTGCTCTCCAGTTGTAAGACTCTAACAGATGCTTAATGTTAGTGTACTACTATTGGGTCCAAAATGTAAATTAAGAGGATGGCAGTAGATCATTAGCATGAATGATAAAGCAACAACAGTTCACGTCCAAAGTAAATTGAACTAAAAGGTGCTTGGCATCATTTAAGCTGTCTCTCACCAAAGACTAATTCCAGGCTCTTGAACTCCTGCCTCGTCAACACTGGTAGGATTTCTCTTTCCATGGGAAGGCCCAAGTTCAACTCTGAGCCAACACAGACCTAGCTTTAGGACATGAATTGTTAATGAGTTCTTGAAGTATGCTGGGGAAAACTATTTTTTTCATTAGGTGGAGGCAGTCAGTAGGGAGTGGTTAGATCAGATTTGATTCTAACTAATAGGGAGGAACTTGCTGAGACCTCGAAGGTGGAAGGGATCTTGAAACAACAGGCTCCTGATTCTATTAAGAGAAAAGTGTGGGCACAGCAGCATAAAGACAAATAAAATCTGAGAGAA
>NW_005842193.1:174934-178612 GCF_000455745.1 Alligator sinensis
AAATTCCAAAGCTAGGCCAAGAAATTATTTTCTTGCAACATGAGACCAGTGAACAAGCCAGAGTGGGGAGGTAGAAGGATTTTTTTCAGAAAGTAGCAGCAGAAGAGAACCAACAACAGGATGGCTGGAAAATGTCACAGTGCCAAAGTCCCTGCTGTAGGAGTTTCAGTCATGCTAGACTATAGTTATGCTAAGCTATAGTTAAGCTAAGGTGCCACGAAGGCCCTTGGGAGTAGGCAGGCTTCACTGACCACTGGACAATCTGATAAAAGACACAGTGAGCCAAAACTTTGGAGATATACAAAATCAGCACAAAGTAATCCCTAAATGCTCGAACTTGGCGGGGGCGGCGGAGGGAAGATGTAGTCAGTAAAGGAATGAGCAACAGGCTTCTGGACTTGGCAGAGAGTCAAGTCAAAAGGCAGAGAGAGAGGAATTAGCACAGGGTGGAGGCATTTAAGCTACATAGGGGTTGCAAGACTCACCCTTTTGTAGTGACTTGGGGAGCGTCAGCGCATGTAATGCATTGCTTACTACTGGCTGGGCAGTTTCACTGAGCCAGGCTGACTGCTAGACAGACACACTAGAGTACTGTCCTAAAAATACAATAACCCTTATCTAAGCTTCCAACATTGAACATAAATTCAAGTCGTACTTTCTGCATCACAACAGAAGTACAGGAGGCTGGTTGCAGGCAACTGCCTCTTAAAGCACACAGACCCAAGCAGCCTTAACAACAACAGCAGGCACGAGGCTGGCTGGAAACCCTCACAAACCCCTAAGAATACTAGTGGATACATAACTGGATGGATTATTGTGCTCAATAAGTAATTAACAAGGATCCTGGTTTTCTCTGATAAAAAAATCCCCAATTTTCAGTTTAAAAGAGTAACCTAAAATCCACATTTTTCCATGATTAAAATGAAACACCACATATATAAGTAGTGTTTCATTTTAATCACGGAAAAAATGTTACTTTTTTAAAACCAAAAATTGGTTTTTGGTTTTTTCTTGTTTTGTTTTTAAATCAGAGAGAACCAGGATCCCTGATAATCAACAATGGCTCAATGCCTAGCTGGGAAGAGGTATCCAGTGGGATTCCAGGGGTCTGACCTAGGTCTGGTCTCATTCAACATCTTCATTAACGCTTTAATGAATAGGCCTGAGTACATACTTAGCAAGCTTGCAGATAACACCAAGGCGGGCAGAGTTGAAGACAGGACTAGGATCCAGAATGACCTGGATAGGCTGGAGAAATGGTCTGCAATCAACCATATGAGATTCAAAATCCTGCACTTGGAATGGAATAATCATACGCACAAATACAGACTGCAGAATGACTAGCTAGGCTGCAGGACTGCAGAAAAGGCCCTAGGGGTTACAGTAGACCATAAGCTGAATATATGAGCCAACAGGGTTCCCTTGTTACAAAAAAAGCCAACAGCATACTGAGTTATATTAACAGGTGTGTCACTTGCAAATCAATAGAACTGATTCTTCCTCTCTATTCAGCACTGGTGAGGCCTCAAGTACTCTGTTCAGTCTTCAGCCCACATTTCAAGAAGTATGTGGACGGTTTGGAAGGAGTCCAGTGCAGAGAAACAAAAATGATTAGAGGCCTGGAAGGCAAGATTTATGAAGAAAAGGCTGAGAGAACTAGGATTCTTTATTTTGGAGAAGAAAAGGTGGAGGGAGGATTTGATAACAGTCTACAAATATCTGAAGAGAAGGAGATGGACTTTAAGGGACAGGACCAGGAGCAGTGGTCTCAAGCTTTATCAGGGGAAATTTAGTTTGGAGGTTAGGAGGAATTTTGACTCTGAGGGTGGTCAAGCTTTGGAACAGGTTGCCTAGAGAAATTGTGAAAACTCCATCCTTTCAAGAGGTTGGACAGACACTCGGCTGAGATGGTTTAGTCAGGGATGATTCTACCTAAGCAGGGAGCTGGACTAGATGACCTTGAGGTCCTTTCCAGTCCTACTACCTTATCATCCTATAAAAACTACAACATATATCCCAAAGTGAAAACCAAGGGGAAGGGGGGAGGAGGAACCATAGAGATCGGTATGCCCTTTGTTATCCCCTGCCCCGCCCCCCACCCCCCCCAAAACCCAAGAAAAAAAACATTTATTTCGGTTTAGGACCATATCTAGATTATCTTTATTTTCTGCCCCAGTCTCAATTCATAGGAGCTCTATTTCTTGCCTTGTTTGCTGAACACTTCCTGAGCCCTAAGAAAGAGCCTCCCTTTGCCAAGTGGTACTTTTATCAAATTCCCTTCAGTGGACACATCTACATGTGCTATTAAGTTCAAATAATAAACTCTGGTGCTATCAAACCAGAATTTATCGTTTCCTGGGTGCCACGTTTACAGCTTCCCCACAAAAGTATGCGTGCTCTAAACAGAAAACTTAACAATAATGGTAGAGTTGCACATTAAAATCTCTCTTAGCCCAGCAGTACCTCCTCTTTCAACTGTTCCTCTGATTTGCCAACCCAGGCAACTTCCGGATGTGTGTAGATCACTGAGGGCACACAGTTGTAGTCAATATGAACGGCACCTCCTGCCATCCCCTCCACACAAAGAATGCCTTCATCCTCTGCTTTGTGAGCCAGCATAGGTCCAGCAACTACATCACCAATAGCATAGATGCTAATAAACAAGAACAAAAACACAGCCATTTACAGAGATAACTTACAATATATCTAAAATTCAGTATACTATAACAAATAGCTTTAACACAAGATTGTTTGTAAAGCAGGAAAGTTATAAAAATTACCCCAATTTGTCTATCAAACTGAAATCATATTCTAACAGTATTGATAAAATAAATGGCTCCAAGCTATTACTGTAATTTGTGCAATTTTCAGTTTTCATGAAAGAGCTCATTTAGTTCAAGAAAAGAGGGGAAATCACACTGTGAATCCCATTTTACCTCCTTTGTGTCAATGAAATACCAAACCTGGTTAACAATTTATTTTGAAATACAAATTTTGAATTTTTCTTTAATAAAACTACATTCAGCTAACATTTAAAATAAGAGATAGCACTTCTGTAGGTTAAATAAACTTCACTTTTTAAACAAAAGTTCTATTATACTTTACTAGGAATGTATGGAAGAAGTGTGGAAGAAATAATATAGAACAAGTTATTGAAAATTTGTTTTAAAATTTCTTACTTTGGAATTTTTGTTTGGAATCTAGTATTGACTGGAATTCTACCCTTGTTATCAAGCTCAACTCCAAGATCTTCCAGACCAAGGTTCTTAGTGAAGGGGCGTCGACCAATACAAACTAGAAGTAGATCACAGGTGATGGTTTCTGCCTTCCCACCAGCAGCAGCTTCAATACTGAAGAAGGATTAGAAAAATAAGTGAGACGGTTCCACAAAAATGGTAAACAGAACTGGAAATTGCTTATTAGTTTGTCCAAACACAGCAGTTAAGTTGAGAAGGTATTTAAAAATTCTCAATAAGATACATGGAATTGTTTCAAACAATAGCATACTTCATGCTGAACTGGCACAGTAGATTCCACTTTAGCACATATTGCTTATTCGCATACTTTACTCTAGAACAAAAACATCTGCTACCTATACATGGATCAGGGAGCTGTGAGGGGGCCTTTCATTTTAATCATGGATTTGGGGGGGGGGGGGGGGGGATGAAGACGAAGCAC